>NW_026020215.1:915270-1504130 GCF_900185275.1 Solanum verrucosum
CGTTTCTCATCTCCTTCACATTCTCATCAGTGCATCAAACCTTCTCATCATCTTCTGCAGCATATCTTCAATACGCGTCATATTACCTCCAACTTCCCTAGCACCAGATTCCCAATTTTGAGGGGGAACATAGGGTCCAACCCGATCGTTTATGTTGCCATAGTTTTTTCCTGTTGTAGTTGTTGTCGCGATTAAAGTTCCCATCTCGGACATAGTGACCCTCTCGATTGTAATTTCCATAGTTCCGACCTTGGTTCCCTTGACCTTGGCGCCAATTTTCCGTGTTGGATCCTTGGGCGTTTGGTCGGAAACCCCCCGTCTGATTGTTCACCGCATAAGTGTCCTCTTCATAGTAACACTCCTCAACTGGTGGTGGAGTTCTAGTTAAGTAATTTACAGCATTTACCTTTTCTGCTCCTCCACTCACATGCTTCAATACCAACCCCAACTCTGTCCTCATCTGAGCCATCTCCTCACGAATATCATCTGCAGAGTTAACCGTAGCATTATGAACAACAAATGTGTTTCTCCCAGTATCTGACCTCCTAGTGCTCCACGCTTTATTGTTGCGAGAGATCCTCTCCAATTTTTCAGCAATCTGTGCGTATGTACAATCACCATATGAACCTCCAGCAATAGTGTCAAGTACTGCTTTATTGTTATCATCCTGTCCTCGATAGAAATATTCCTTCAGTGACTCATCGTCAATACGGTGATTTGGGACACTTCTTACGAAAGCAGTGAATCTGTCCCACGAGCTACTCACAGACTCTCCAGGTAATGCCACAAAATTGTTGACCCGATCTTTGTGATTGAGCTTCTTAGACATTGGATAGTACTTTGCTTTAAATACCTCTGCTAGTTGGTCCCATGTGAAAATTGAGTTATAAGGAAGCTCAGTGAACCATACTGCAGCATCGCCTCTCAGTGACAGAGGGAACACTCGTAACCCAATGACGTTCATATCCAAGTCTAGTCTACCTACACAACTTTTGCAAACCACCCTGAGCTTGGCTAAGTGAGCATATGGATCCTCCGATGGCGATCCTGGAAATAAGCCTCTTGCTGTAAGCATCTGCATCAAACTACTAGTCACCACAAGTGTGTGCCCTGGAGGTAGAGGAGGTAGGACGATGGGTCCATCGGAGTCTGTTATGTCGACGTTGCCCCGATAGTTGTTATGGTGTTATGGGCCTGGTGGACCATGCACTCTCACTGTATCTCCCAATTGATTTTCAGCTAGACCCCGGTTTTCCCCACCAACTACTCTTGGCTGCTGTAACTCAACTGCTTCATCTAGATTTCCTCCGATAGGATAAACTGGAAGTCCTTGATTGTTCATTCTTCGCAAAGTTCTGTTCAACTCTGAATCGTACGGAGTAAGTGGTTCGCCTTGGCTCCGTGAACTTGGAATACACTAAAGTCGGAACCTGAGAGAGACAAAAACAAAGAAAAAAAGTAAAATTAGGAAATATTTTACTAACGTTCAATATTGTAGTTAAAACTAAATCTAAAGTCAGATTCCCCGGCAGCGGCACCAAAATTTGATATGCTCAAATTACACCTCCTTTCAGAAGCATAAGCGATCGTTATCAAGTAAAGAACCCAACTTGTAGGTTGAGATCGATCCCACGAGGAAAATGGTTTAGACTTTACTTTTAACCAACAATTTTATTCAATTAGTCAAATTATTTCCAGAAGCAGGTAATAAAAATGGGGGTTGTGCTTGTGTGAAACAAATAGTAAGAACTTAATAAGTAATCAATAATTAAACTCAACTTTGGTTGTTATCAAGATAAGAGAAATAACTAGGGTACACGTGTTCCCCATAATCTCATAACGCAGTAATCCTAGTAATAACAATCCTTTTCTAGTGTATTACATGCAAAGTGATAAGTTAGGTATCTCTAAATCCTTGGTCCGGCATCTAGAGAATTTCACCCCGCACCTTGGTCTGGCTACG
Organism: Solanum verrucosum; assembly: GCF_900185275.1. NCBI lineage: Eukaryota > Viridiplantae > Streptophyta > Magnoliopsida > Solanales > Solanaceae > Solanum > Solanum verrucosum. Next base: position 917,234 of record NW_026020215.1, read on the forward strand.
TGTGTATAATTTACTAACCCTTACCTTTACCTCATATTAGACATCATAATCGATGTTTGGCTTAGTTATTACTTCGCACCAATCGACACTAGCCTATTAGATAGTATCACACTAAATCTATGTTGATAATTCTTTTCTTGTTAATTACCCCTTGGTCCGGCAAGTAGTAACAAGGCGAGTTCTAACGTTGGCCACCGTTAAAAAGACTTCTAAACGAAAGAATTATCAATGCATGCAAAATACTAGTCAAGAATTGCTTATTTACTAGTCATACTTTGTTAATTGATCATGGTTCCCACAACCCTAGTTATGGATTTAGTTTCTCATATTGGCAAGAACACAATTCATAATTGTAGATGAAGAAATCCTGAACTTACGTAAAGAGAATAATAAACCCAGAAAATTAACTTGAATTGCAAAGCCAAAATCTTCAAAACGAACTTGGGAAATCAATAATTGCTAGGGTTGCAAATTAATCTCCAAAGTTACAAAGCAAAAACAGAATAATAGTGTCTAACCCCCAAAAACGAGGTTTACATGTCCTATTTATAGAAAACAATCCTAAATAAAAAAGGAAACAAATTAAGGAACTTTGTTCAGGTACGCGTCTTCGATCCACGAGACTGACTTACGGACCGTCGATGGATCTACGGTCCGTAAGTCCCTTCCGTCACTCGGGACTTAGAAAATACTTCAGCATCCAACAATCAGCTTCTTTGAAGCAAACGACGGACCAGCAGCACGGACCGTAGATCGACCTACGGTCCGTTAATCCCTTCCGTAGCTCCATACTTAGAATCTTCAAAAATCAGGTACTGGAACCCTCGCAGTCTCACTCTACGGATCAACAGTACAGTCCGTAGATCAATCTACGGACCGTCAATGGGCACCGTGGTTCCACACTTGGTCAGATTTCCTTGATTTGTCCTCAACACCATGCCTGTTGATCTACGGTCATCACCTACGGACCGTGAATGGACCTACGGTCCGTAGATGACTTCCGTGGATGCCTTTTTCTGCATTTCCTTCAGCTGTCTCTAAACTTCCGCGCCTGAACACCTTTCCTGCAAAACATGATAAAACACATAAAAACCAATATAAAAAGGCCCTAGACACACACAACTTGTAAGTGAATGTATTAGAAATACCGTAAACTCACGGTATATCAATCCTTAATCCGAACAAGATGATAAATGCAACTCTTAGAAATCATTTTCCTAGATTTTAGGCAAGATATGAACTGACCCTTAAGAACATAATTTCCAGCTTCCCATGACATGATAAGTTCTTTCTGAACCTTGAATGTGACCAAGCGGGTCCTACATCTAATGGAAGTATAACATGCATGAAGTCAATCCATCCCAAGATGATAAATGCAATTCTTAGAAATCATTTTCCTAGATTTTAGGCAAGATATGAACTGACCTTTAAGAACATAATTTCCAGTTTCCCATGACATGATAGGTTCTTTCAGAACCTTGAATGTGACCAAACGGGTCCTACAGTCTATGGAAGTATAACATGCATGAAGTCAATCCGTCCCAAGAATAATATCGAAAACATATCAAACTCTACAAGATTAACATGAGTGACTCTATGAGAGATAGAAATATGACGATTTCTATACACTCTCTTAGCAACAATAAAATCACCAATGGGAGTAGAGATAGAAAAAAGATTAGAAAGGATTTTGGGACCAACATAATATATCATGGCCACATAAGAAGTAACAAATGATAACGTAGACACCATATCAAGTAAAGCATACACATCAAAATGAAATACTTTCAACATACCGGTCACAACATTCAGAGAACCCTCATGATCTTATCGAGTATGAAGTGCATATAATTTGTTTTGTATTGGAGCACTTGAACCGGAACCACTAGGCTGAACTTTCCTACCATCCCTTCCCTTAGTAACAAGCAACGAACAATTTCACATCTTATGACCACTCTTTCATAATTAAATCAACTATTTGTACAAGACAAACATTTGTCATTATTTTTCTTGCCACACCTAGTTCAAGTAGTTATAGGAGATCCACCACCATTACCTCCTTGAGTTTTTGGGTTAGACATCCTATCCTTGTTGAACTTAGAGGTTGGAGAATTAGAAGAATCTTGACTGGAAAACCTTTACCATAATTTAGAATGATCATGTCTATCGAACCTTGAACGAGAAAAGTCACCATCAATTGTGCTTGCCTTCTTTGAATCCATATACCTCTCCTTTATCCTTTCCTCTTCAATTTGTTGGGGATGATCATCAAACGGGAGATATCCATCTACTTAATCAACATGATGGTTCAACATTCTTTGACAACTAAATCGGAAACACCCAACACGAACTTACTCATTCTTGTCCTAGAGTCGACAACCATTGTCGGAGAATAGTTAGCCAAATAAGTGAGCTTCAAAGCATACTCTTTCATACTCATATTGCCTTAACAGAGATTAATGAACTCAAGAACATTTGCTTCTCTCATGTCAATAGGAAATAATCAAACAAGAAAAGCCCTTTTAACTTTGTCCTAATCAAAAGGAATCACATCAACCACCCTCTCTTCCTTCCATTGGTTGAACAAAACTTGAGCAACACCTTTGAGTTGGTAAGCGTCCAATTGCGCCTTTTCCACTGTTGGCACTACATAATTCCCACTCTCTTATAGATCTCATCAATGAACTCTTGTGGAAAATAAATTCATTAATTAAATAATTAACTTAAGAAGAGCTATGTGATTAAAAAAACAACACAAGTTCTATTTTAAAACAAGCAAGTAAACTATATTTTTAATAATTTAGCACAAGTCTAGGTGATTGGATGATTAAAATAAGCTAACATGTTATCAATTAGTAATAAATAAAAATAGAGACAACCAAAGAGCATTAATTATCTAACTAATTAAAACAAATTATGTAATAAAATATGCAAACTTTATTTAAAGCCATTTGACTAATCTGAAGTTGAGACTTAATGTTTAAATATAAGACAATTATTTTCTTTTCGAACTGATAATTTTCTTTGGGTGAAGCAGGACCACAAAGACCTCACAAGTAAAGCTAGTGCAAACGAGAAGGAAATATCCAACGCGCAAGGAAGTGGAAAATATTGTCTGAAGTCCATGAGATCGAATCAATGACAAAGAGAAAAAAAGGAAAGGTATGACTCAATCTTACCTTTTAAAACTTACAAATTTCTCTTTGACTGTAGAAATGAGAGGTACAAATCTCTCATGAGGCTTAGTTTTTCCCGTTCAAATTACAAATAAAAAGTGAGGCTACGTATTGTCCTTATAAATTGGATTGGGTTAAGTTCTATCCTTTCAAAAAGTATTCGAGGCTAAGCTTTTCCTTTAGAAGTTGATTGGGTTCAGCTCTACCCTTTAAAGAAGTACATGAGCTAAACATTGTCCTCTAGACGCTGAATGGGGTAATCATTGCTTTTTTAAAACAAATATGTTTTCTTATCTCCTCTTGTTATTTATGTTCTCTAACATTATTATTTCTTACCGCATTGGCTATACTTTTCTATTTGTAAGATACTATATTGCATTGCCTATTATATTGCATTTGGCCTACTGAAATTGCACTCAGCCTACTGAAATTTTGTTGCTTACTTTATTGTATTTGGCATAATGAAGTTGTATCGTCTGCTATATTGCATTGCCTATTATATTGCATTTGGCCTACTGAAATTGCACTCAGCCTACTAAAATTTTGTTGCTTACTTTATTGTATTTGGCATAATGAAGTTGTATCGTCTGCTATATTGTATTGCCTACTGAAAATTGTATTCGTTACTAATTGTATTTGGCCTACTGAAAATTTTATTACCTACTGAAAATTGTATTGCCTAATAAATTGTATTTGACCTACTGAAATTGCACTGCCTACTCTATTTAATTTGACCTACTATATTGCATTGCCTACTGAAAATTACATTGCCTACTGAAGTTGTATTGCCTACAGAAAATTGCATTGCTTACTGAAAATTGCATTTGACGTACTATATTGCATTGCTTACTGAAAATTGCATTACTTACTTACTATATTGCATTTGACCTACTATATTGTGTTGCCTACTAATTCCAATTAGGCATACTTATTTTGCATCTCCTATTAAAAATTATATTGAGCCCTAGAATTGCATGTATCTGAGAATTGCATCTTCCCGAGAATTTGCAGTGTGCCGAAGAATTGCATTGTGCTTGAAAATGTTAGTTGTGCTTGAGAATTTGCATTGTGCCCGAGATTGCATTGTGTCTGAGAATTTGCATGTGCCCAAAAACTTGCGTTGTGTCTGAGAATTGCATTGTGCCCAAGAATTGCATGCGCCCGAGAATTGCATTGTGTCAGAGAATTGCATTATGCACAAAAATCTGCATAGTCCGAGAATTGCATTGAGATCGAGAATTGCATTGAGCCCGAAAATTGCATGTGCCCGATAAATTTCATTTGCCCGATAATTGCATTATGCCTGAAATATTGTATGTGCCTGAGAATTGCATCTTATTGTAATACGTGATATGTCTTATTTTGTTAGCTGATATCCTAGTTTATAGGAGCTTGTTGGCAGTATATTTATATTTCATAAGTGTAGTTCGTGTAATTCTGTTTCTAGAGTTTGATTTACAATAGGTAACTTAGTAGAATATTTTATGCTTAACTGTTTAACAATTGTGTAACTGTCAGTTACGTTGGTTCCTATTTTTCTGCACTTAGTCGTTGTAACTCAGTTGTATAAAGAGAGCTAGTAGAAGTACAATAAAACTACACTTGATCTATCCTTTTTTGGTTATTTTCTGTCTTTCTATTGAATATTTGTAACTTTTGGTATCCAAGCCAGAAAGAGAGTTTTCGCTATCTACTGTAAGTGTTGGTACTACATACTGAGTTATTTTTGCAGTACTATTGCAGTAGCAAAAATTACGGCCTCTGAAAATTTTGTTCAGACTGCTATTCCAAGCTTCGATGGTCATTACGACCATTGGAGCATGTTGATAGAGAATTTCCATAGGTCCAAGGAATTCAGGCCAGTTGTCAATACTGGCGTGCAAAAACCAGCGGTTGGTACCGCCTTGTTAGAAGTACAAAAAGTAGAGTTGGACAGTCTAAGGTTGAAAGATCTCATGGCAAATAATTATCTTTTCCAAGATATTGATTTCTTAATATTGGATACTATTCTTTGCAAAGATACTTCTAAGCAAATATGGGATTCCACTAAGAAGAAGTATCAGGGAACGGCGATGGCAAAACGGGCATTATTGTAAACACTTCACGCTGCTTTTGAGACATTTCAAACACTTCGCGCTGATTACTTCTCAAGGATTATGGCAATAGAAAATAAGATGTAGATTCATGGTGAAAATATGAAAGATGTCACCATTATTGAAAAGATCTTTCGCTCCATGACATCAAAATTCAACTATGTTGTTTGTTCAACTGAGGAATCAAAAGATACTACTGAACTTTAAATTGATGAATTGCAGAGTTCACTATTGATTCGTGAGCAGAAAATGAATCAACAAAGTAGCGAGGAACAAGCTCTTCAAGTCTCATCCAACTATCACTCCTCAAAAGGTGATGGTTGCGGAAGAGGAAGAGTGAGAGGAAACAAAATGTTTCCTCTCAATCTCAATAATATACAACAATCATGCTTCTTAACAAAACAAGGAGATGAGGATTGGTTGTGGCATACTCGGTTTGGACATCTCAATTTTGTTGGATTGAGAACCTTGCAACAGAAAAATATGGTGATAGGTCTTCCTCAAATTTCATCTCTATCTGAAATTTGTAAAAAGTGTGTGGTTAGCAAGCAGTCTCGCAATCTTTTCCACAAACAGGTTCATGTGGAACAAAGAAGGCACTTGAAGTTGTCCATTATGATATTTTTGGACTGATAACACCATCTTCTAATTGAGGTAAAAGCTACATAATTACCTTCATTAATGATTTTACTTGAAAAAATTAGGTATATTTTTTTGCAGGTTAAATCTGAAGCTGTTGAAGCTTTTAAAAGCTTTAAAGTACATAATGAAAAAAAAGAATTGTAGACCAATAAAAATACTTAGTTCAGATCGTGGGGGAGAATATAACTTACATGAATTTGCAAATTTTTGTGAGCTTTATGGAATCAAGAGGCAACTTACAGCACCCTACTCGCCCCAACAAAATGGGGTCTGAGAGAGAAAAAATGGCACTACACAAACTAAATTTGCAGATTGATGAAGAGCACAAAATTTGCAGATTGAAGAAGGTTCTACTCAAACTACAACAACCACCTAGAGCTTGGTATAGTCGTATTGATGCTTATTTTAATAAGGACGATTTTCAATAATGTCCATATTATCATACTCTTTATACAAAGTGTGAAGATGGAGGAAAAGTATTGAATGTATGCTTATACGTAGATTATCTGATTTATACGGGAAATGATAGAGCCATGTTTGAAAAGTTCAAAAGGTCTATGATGCTTGAGTTTGATATGTTTGATCTTGGAATGTCGCATTACTTTCTTGGCATAGTAATAGTGCAATAAGTTGAAGGAATATTTATTTCTGAAAAGAAGTATGTGTGAGAAATTTTAGACAGGTTTCAAAAGAGCAATTGCAATCTTGTCACTTCACCATCAGATGTTGGCTTGAAGCTTACAAAGGATCTTAGAGGAAAAAGGATCAATGACACTTTTTTCAAATAAAATGTGGGAAGTCTGATGTATTTGACAGCAACAACGCCAGACATCACACATGAAGTAAGTCTCATTAGTAGATTCATGGAGAATCTAAATGAATTGCATCTTTTGGATGCAAAAAGAATCCTTCAATACTTAAAAGGTACTGTTGACTTTGGGTTATTCTACAAGAAGGATGAAAATACATAACTGATTGGCTTTTCTGATAGTGATTATGCTGGAGATTTAGATGATCGGAAGAGTACTTCAGGTTATGTGTTTATGTTGAGTTCAGGTGCAGTCTCATGGTCATCAAAAAGTAGTTAATTGTCACTTTGTCAACAACTGAAGCTAAGTTTGTTGTTGCTACTGCATGTGCCTCTCAAGCCATTTGGCTAAGAAATATTCTTACTGAGCTGAATGTCAAGCAACAAAAAGCAACAACAATTTATTACGACCACAGTTCTACTATAAAGTTGTCTAGAAATTCAGTATTTGATGGGAGAAGCAATCATATTGATGTAAGGTTTCATTTTTAAGAGATCTCACTGAAGATGGAGTAATTGATCTTCTCTACTGCAAAAGTGAAGATCAGGTTGCTGACATTTTCACAAAATCCCTCAAACATGCATCATTTATGAAGCTTAGGAAATTACTTGGAGTTTGTACCTTTGTGTAACAGACTTTTGAGAATTAAACTTAATGTTCGAGAACATGAGTTTAAGGGAGGAAATGTTAAAATATGTAATATGTCTTATTCTGGTAGCTGCTATCCTAGTTTATAGGAGCTTGTTTTACAGTAGATTTCTATTTCATAAGTCCAGTTCTGTTTCTAGAGTTTGATTTGCAATAGGTAACTTAGTAGAATATTTTATTTTTAATTGTTTAGCAATTATTTAGTTATTAATTACGTTGGTTCCTATTTTTCTGCACTTGATCATTGTAACTCACTTGTACAAAGAGAGCTTGCAGCACTACAATAAAACTACACTTGCTCGATTCTTTTTTGGTTATTCTGTCATTCTACTGAATATATTGTAACACATCTATGTTGAGCCCGAGAATTGCATTTGCATTGAGCTACTGTTGAATCAAGTTATCAAAATCACATTGAGCCCAATGAATACATCTATACGGAGTTTTATCGAATGAAGCGACAAGTATCACTTAAAGCCCGAATTGTATCGAAACAAATACGTATCACTTAGTGCCTGAATCACATTGAGCCCAATGAATACATCTATATGGAGTTTCTATCGAATGAAGCGACATGTATCACTTAATGCCCGAATTGTGTCGAAACAGATATGTTTTCTTTAATCATTATTTATGTTCTAAAGGCGTCATTGTCTAAAGACACCATATTTACATGGACTTCAGAAATCATCTTATGGCCTAAGGATTTACTTTCTACTTATCATGTTTCAAAGATGTCATAGTCTAAAAGTGTCATTTGCATGGCCTAGAAACATCATCTCATGGCCTAAGAATTTACTTTTCACTTATCATGTTCTAAAGGCGTCATTTACATGGCCTACAGACATCATGACATAGCCTAAGGATTTATTTTCTGCATATTATGTTCCAAAGGCGTCATAGTCTAAAGACATCATTTTCATGGCCGACAGACTTCATGACCTAAGGATTTACCTTTACATATCATTGCCCTATGACTTCATAGTCTAAGACGTCATCTTTAACATCTTAAGACAAATATCATGATCTAAATGGGAATATGTATTATGTCTATAAGTTATCTCGTCATTTATTTGATATATTTTCTCTAACCATTTTATTTATTTATATTATAAGCTGCAGGTTCCAAAGACTCGCACATCACGAGCAATATCAATTCTACTTCTCATTTCGAAGATACGACCTTTTACTCTAATATATCTATCACTACTTGAGTCATTCTATCTTTTGCTCTATTCATACTATTTCAAGCTTTAATCTTATCAACTCACGCTATATCTCTTGTATTTAAATCTCATAACATTATTTCATTTTTAGGAATATAATTTGTTCCTAAATCTAGAACTACACACGGCCTGATTCTCGTAAACTAGAGATATGTAGGTAATTTAAATCCAAAGTGTCAGCCACACCATTTTCACAAATCCACATCATTCCACATGGTCTCTCTAACGCCATTTCGTTAGTCAGACGAAATCGGATACTCAGTCAATGTTGTTTGCCATTCATCCTTGGAGCAGTTGTTGACACCCAATTTTCACCGATCTATAATCTTTTTTGGATGACTATTCAATTAAATACGTGTTTTAGAACTGATTTATTTTTAAGCTTATATTTACTTACCCTATTAACTATATAATTTAGTATCTATAATTTACAAAATTATTATTTTTATCTCCTCTTTCCCTCTTTGTATTCATTTATTTTATTTTAGTTAGTTATAAATACTTGAGTGAATATTTCAATATTATTATTCATTTTATCGTAAATGTAGGTAATTTATTTTTTACAATAATATAAATATTGATTTACTAATATATTTTTACTTAGTAATTTTACAGTTACCCATTTTATATATTTTGTAGATTTTTATTTAAACCCAAATATTCATATTGAGAAAAAAAAAATAGTTTTTAAATTTTGTTAAATCTTTCCACATTTCTAAAATCCTCCTAAATATGTATTTCCTTTAGATGGAAGAATAAAATCTCTTTCCGAAAATTGCTCCAAAAAGAATTTGTTACCTATTTTTACTCCTCCTCTCAACCTTTATCTTTTTCCCCTATTTTTTCCAAGTTCTTTTCCGTTTTTTTTTTTCGGATTCTATTTATTTAGTTTACTTCCTTATCCAGAAATTTTTTTTAAAAAAAACAGCCCCAAATAATTTTTCCCCTTTTTACTGAGCTTTTTTCCTATACCACACCAAAAATAATAAGGAAATAAAGAAAGAAGAATAATAAAAATGCAAAATAAAAATAGCTACATGAGATATGAGCTTTATTTATGAATAAAGGGAATATATCTATATGACCATAGTTAAGAATAGAGTATAACTTCGTGAAATAAAAGCTATATTTCAAAGTAACTATAAATTGTTTGAATTTAATCATTGTGATGAAGATTTCAAACATGAAAAGTGTAGTCATTTAAAATTTATTAACTATAAATTTATAAAATGATTCGGATTATATTAAATTTATGAATATATTAGTGCAAATAAACATTATGAATTAATATAATTGAGTTAATTATTTAAATCTAATAAATATAGATTTAATTAAAGCCCGCTCCAAAAAGTCTATATGTCATGTCACTTAAATCTGATTGGCCGAATGGAATCCTCTTCCAATCACAACTCCACTATTTTAAAACTATAAATAGGGGTCCTCATAATTCAGAAAAGAGAACCAAGAATTCTAAACAAAAAGCTAGAGAAAGCTCATGGATCAAAAGTCACAAATTTCTCTACAAGCTACAAGTTTAAGAATTCAAGAACTCAAGAGTTCAAGAATTCAAGTATTCAAGTTTAAGAATTGAAGATTTGAAGAAGTCAAGATCAAGATAAAGTTCAAGTTCAAGAACGATCACGATCAAGACCGCAGGATTCAAGATCAAGCTCGAAGCCCTTGGATTCAACTAGAAGTCAAGATCAAGATAAAGTTCAAGTTCAAGAACGATCAAGATCAAGACCGCCAGATTCAAGATCAAGCTCGAAGCCCTTGGATTCAACTAGAAGTCAAGATCACGATAAAGTTCAAGTTCAAGAACGATCAAGATCAAGACCGTCAAATTCAAGATCAAGCTCGAAGCCCTTGGATTCAACTAGAGGTCAAGATCAAGATAAAGTTCAAGTTCAAGAACGATCAAGATCAAGACCGTCGGATTCAAGATCAAGCTCGAAGCCCTTGAATTCAACTAGAAAGTCAAGATCACGATAAAGTTCAAGTTCAAGAACAATCAAGATCAAGACCGCTGGATTCAAGATCAAGCTCGAAGCCCTTGGATTCAACTAGAATCAAGATCACGATAAAATTCAAGTTCAAGAACGATCAAGATCAAGACCGCCAGATTCAAGATCAAGCTCGAAGACCTTGGATTCAACTAGAAGTCAAGATCAAGATAAAGTTCAAGTTCAAGAACGATCAAGATCAAGACCGTTATATTCAAGATCAAGCTCGAAACTATTGAATTCAACTAAAAGTCAAGATCAAGATAAAATTCAAGTCAAGATCAAGTTCAAGATCAAGATCAAGTCCAAGTCCAAGTTCAAGTTCAAGTTCAAGATCAAGATCAAAATAAAGATCAAGATCAAAATCAAGATAAATCACAAGTTCAAGATCAAGATCAAGAGCCCTTGAATTAAATTTGAAAAGGAGAATTCAGAGGAATCATAGAGATTGTAACACTCGCACTTTAAATCAATAAAACGATTGTTGCATAATTTTCTGTTCTTGGTTATTGTTTTCTCGACGCGAAATTTTATTGTCTACAAATTCTGGCTTGCCCAGTGGGACAATCTCTACCTCTCATCTCAACTTTTCAAGTATCAAAGAATATCAAAATGACTTCCACTATAGAAGAACAACTAGCAAGCTTGATAAAATCAATTGAAGGCTTGACAAAGTGTGCACACGAACAAGATGCTAAACTTTTGAAGTTAACAAATAAGATAGATAACATGATTGAGAGAAGATCAAGTCAAGCACCTCTGAAGCTTCATAAAATTCAAGATGAAGGAGAGTCTTGCATAAAGAAAACAAAGATCAACGAGATTCATCTCTCCGTTGATGGTTTGATTCCCATTGATCAATTGAAAGACTTTATCATAGAGGTTCTCGAAGACAAATCTAAGTCTTTATCAAAATTTTCTCCAACATATGCAAAGCCATATACACAAAGGATTGATAACTTGAAAATGCCAAATGGCTATCAACCTCCTAAGCTTCAACAATTTGATGGCAAAGGAAATCCCAAGCAACATATAGCGCACTTTATCGAGACTTGCAATGATGCCGAGATGTATCATGATTATCTCGTTAAAGAGTTCATTCGATCTCTCAAAAAAAATGCCTTTTGGTACACAGATCTTGAACCTAATTCTATAGATTGTTGGGAGCGGTTAGAGCAAGAGTTCCTCAATCGTTTCTATAGCACGAGATGTGTCGTTAGTATGATTGAACTTACAAAGGCTCGTCAAGGTGAAGATGAGCTAGTTGTTGACTTTATCAATCACTGGAGAAGTCTGAGCCTCAACTGCAAAGATCGCCTTAGTGAAACTTCTAGCATTGAAATGTGCATCCAAGGAATGAATTGGGGTCTTTATTACATTTTGCAAGGGTTAAAGCCAAATACATTTGAAGAGTCGGCAACTTGAGCACATGACATGGAATTAAGCATGACTTTAAGAGAAGATCAACGATCTCATGTCTATGAACCTCATGAATATGAAGATATAAAAGAACTACAAAATGGGGGCAAGTCTGCATCTGAAGATGACTTTGAAGAGTCAATGTATATCTAGACGCTCCTTAACGCATGAGCTTAAATTGCAAGTTACAATGCTCCTCATCGCATGAGCCTAAACTACAAGCTGAAATGCTCCAAGAGACACGAGCCTAAATTGTATATCATAAAGCTCTTTGAATTTGAGTTAAATCTTCAAGTTAAAATGGTCCTTGAAACATGAGCTTAAACTGTATATCACAAAGTTCTTCAAATTTGAGTTAAATCTTCAAGTTAAAATGCTCCTTGAAACATGAGCTTAAACTGTATATCACAAAGTTCTTCAAATTTGAGTTAAATCTTCAAGTTGAAATGCTCCTAGAGACATGAGCCTAAACTGTATATCATAAAGCTCTTTAAATTTGAGTTAAATCTTCAAGTTAAAATGCTCCTTGAATCATGAGCTTAAATTGTATATCACAAAGTTCTTCAAATTTGAGTTAAATCTTCAAGTTGAAATACTCCTAGAGACACGAGCCTGAACTGTATATCATAAAGCTCTTTAAATTTGAGTTAAATCTTCAAGTTAAAATGCTCCTTGAAACACGAGCTTAAACTATATGTCGGCCTGCAAAAATATAAATTGTGTATGGCATACCATAAAAAAAAACTAAAAAAATCATTCACTCTCCCAGAACTACGTTGTGACTTGATCCTCTTCACTGAGGTACGTAGGCTCTTAAAATCATATTCTAAGTTCAGTCGCATAAGTGTTAAAAAAACCACACCTCCTTGATCTGTCACATGAAAGTTAAAGCTATGAGTAATCTTTCATAAAACTTCAGACTTGCACCAAATGGTGGTGACTCAATGGGGGCAAACCCCTATGAATAAAAGTTGTTTCAAGATGAAGTCTTCAAAAATCTCCAAGTATGCAAGTTGAAGTCTTCAAATTCTCTAAGTACACAAGTTGAAGTATTAAAATCTTCCGATTCTACAAGTTAAAGTCTTCAAATTTGTCAAGTTTGCAAATTGAAGTCTTCAAATTCTTCAACTCTGCAAGTTCAAATCTTTAAATTCTTCAAGCCCAGTCTTTGAAAGATAAAATATCTCGACAAGACTTGAAGAAGGGGGCATTTGTAGTCATTTAAAATTTATTAAATATACATTTACAAAATGATTCGGATTATATTAAATTTATGAATATATTAGTGCAAATAAATATTATGGATTGATATAATTGAGTTAATTATTTAAATCTAATAAATATAGATTTAATTAAAGCCCGCTCCAAAAAGCCCATATGCCGTGTCACTTAAATCTGATTGGCCTAATGGAATCCTCTTCCAATCACAACTCCTCTATTTTAAAACTATAAATAGGGGTCCTCATAATTCAGAAAAGAGAACCAAGAATTCTAAACAAAAAGCTAGAGAAAGCTCATGGATCAAAAGCCACAAATTTCTCTACAAGCTACAAGTTTAAGAATTCAAGAACTCAAGAATTCAAGAATTCAAGAACTCAAGAGTTCAAGAATTCAAGTGTTCAAGTTTAAGAATTGAAGATTTGAAGAAGTCAAGATCAAGATAAAGTTCAAGTTCAACATCGATCAAGATCAAGACCGCATGATTCAAGATGAAGCTCGAAGCCATTAGATTCAACTAGAAGTCAAGATCAAGATAAAGTTCAAGTTCAAGAACGATCAAGATGAAGACTGCCAGATTCAAAATCAAGCTCGAAGTCCTTGGATTCAACTAGAAGTCAAGATCACGATAAAGTTTAAGAACGATCAAGATCAAGACCGCCAGATTCAAGATCAAGCTCGAAGCCCTTGGATTCAACTAGAAGTCAAGATCAAGATAAAGTTTAAGTTCAAGAACGATCAAGATCAAGACCGTCGGATTCAAGATCAAGCTCTAAGCTCTTGAATTCAACTAGAAAGTAAAGATCAAGATAAAGTTCAAGTTCAAGAACGATCAAGATCAAGACCCCCGGATTCAAGATCAAGCTTGAAGCCCTTGGATTCAACTAGAAATCAAGATCACGATAAAGTTCAAGTTCAGGAACGATCAAGATCAAGACCGCCAGATTCATGATCATGCTCGAAGCCCTTGGATTCAACTAGAAGTCAAGATCAAGATAAAGTTCAAGTTCAAGAACGATCAAGATCAAGACCGTCAGATTCAAGATCAAGCTCAAAACCCTTGAATTCAACTAGAAGTAAAGATCAAGATAAAGTTCAAGTCAAGATCAAGTTCAAGATCAAGATCAAGTCCAAGTCCAAGTCCAAGTTCAAGTTCAAGATCAAGATCGTGATAAAGATTAAGATCAAGATCAAGATAAATCACAAGTTAAAGATCAAGATCAAGATCCCTTGAATTATATTTGAAAAGGCGAATTCAGAGGAATCATAGAGATTGTAACACTCGCACTTTAAATCAATAAAACGATTGTTGCATAATTTTCCGTTCTTGATTATTGTTTTCTCGATGCGAAATTTTATTGTCTACAAAAAGGTAATTATCATCCCTAATTTAATGTTATAATAAATTATTAAATTATCTTAAGACAAGAAATTCTTTTCAATTTTCCCCCAAAATAATTATATTGATACATAATCCATGATAGCCTTCTTCCACATTAAATTTATTGATTTCATGTGATTTTAGCTGATGCAAATTCTCAAAATAAAATAATAGTAATCAAGATGAATAACACTATAAAACAAATTAATTCAATTTCATTAGATGATGGCTGATCCAAATTATATCAGACTAAATTCAGAAAATAATTATCATGTCAAACTTTTATTAAAAATCGAATGAAGTCCACGATACTAATAAGTTTTGAATTAACAAAATGTACTCAAAGCTTTATAAAAAGCTGGATACATACATAGTTCTAATATTGAAAATTCAACCTACACATTAACTACCTCTAATCATGAAATAAATCAAAAATTTCCTAACATAAATATTAACTAAATTATGCATGTACTTTATGTATGACGAATTTATTTTTTATATTAATTAAATAAATATGATACATAAATTAATAAAATAAAATAATTTTAATATTAAAAAAAATAACCTTCACTAAATCTTGAAAACACTCTTTAAAGTTAATAAATATATTTATTTATTAATTAAATAATACTTCTGTAAAATAATAATATCTTATGATCTCGAAAATATTAATTTAGAGAGATTCTACTTATTAGATGAATTTCGTAATTATAATTCAAAAACTTACTCTATTCAAATGTGTAACATCTCGTACTTCGAAAAGTCAACTAGAGATTCGTAAAAGTAAAACTTCAGTTTTTAGTTTTAGGTCAACTTCAAACAACAATAACTTTAAGTACATAAGGAGTTAGGTAGCCCATGAGGTATCAAATCAAAGGTCTTTGAGGCCTCTTTACAACGCCACCGAGTTTGCTAAATTTCAAACTCATATGAAGGAATCATGTCCGTTTGAGTGTAGCCTCACTAGTTAAGGCATTTCATCCTTTTTAAGGAGGGGTATTTTTGTCTTTTCCTTACCCCCACTAGGCCTTAACGTTTTTTCCACCCAAATAGGGGTCTAAACTGATTGATATCAGTTTCCATTCATTCCAAAACACTTGGAGTTGAGAGAAGGGTTTCAAGAGGAGAAAGAGAAGAAAGAGAAGAAGGTTTCAAACGTTCATTCAAGGTTTGAGGATTTTCGCCAAGAACTTAGTTCTTTCGAGGTATGTAAGCTTCATAGTATTGGGTTTGTTCGCCCTCACGTCAAACATATGATTTCATTCATAAATTTGTTCTTTTAGTTGATGGATTGAGTTCTTGAGAAGTTTTTGAGGTTTTAGCTTCATTCCATAACAATGGAGTCTTATTGAGTTCTTGAGGTGAGGGTTTTGCGAATGAGTGATGTTCTTGATTGAATTTGAGTGGGTTTTTGATTAATTGTGTTGGGATTTATGAATCCAAATAAGTTTGGAGTAGATCATTCGATTCTAGATTTGTTAGGCCTTGAATTGGAGCAAGAAAATTCGTCAAAAATTTGGGTAGGCGGTGGCGCGCCGCGCCAGCAGTGCGCCCAAACTACTATTCAGTAGTTTGGGGACAGGCGCACCATAATAGCAGTGTGCCCAAAATTACCTTCAGTAGTTTGAGGCCGTGCGCCCTACGCCAGCAGTACGTCAGAGTCGTTAGGCCGCGTCCTGCTCCGTTCTTCATCCCGTATGCGTTCTTTCAAATTGTGTCTTCGCTCTCTTCTTAATACTAACTATATAAGCCTTCATTAATCATTGAGATATCCTAATCATAACTCTTAAATTCACATTTTCAAATCAAGGTAAATTTAAGAGGAAATTTCAAGAACGTCCTTTTGAGTCATTAAGTCTTTTGCAATTATCTATAACTTGTTTTAAGACTTAAGTAAATGAGAATGAAGAGAGTTGAGTTTATTATTTAAAATGAGTATAAGGGAACTAAATATTCCCAAGTTTAAAAGAAATAAACATCGATTTCTAAATGAGTTTACAAGTTCAGAGGAGTTCAGAGTATTACCTCTCTTAAGAGGATCTTTTGAGAAATTAACTCAATTGAGAAAGAGTTATGTTTATAAACATTTGAGCATGAGTTTATATATATATATATATATATATATTATTTGGAGTAGTATTGAGCACCGATATGGGGATGAGTTCAGACAACTTAAAATCCTCATAAACCATGTACGCCAAGATGGATAAAGGATCATACTATTCCTTATTGGTTTTAAGCATAACTTAGTGGATCCACTTAGTTGAGGTGTTCTATACCCCAACAAGGTATATGTCAGTTCTGGCAGCGTGGGCAAGACGTTGTATCATCACGTAGCTCATAGTGATGGTTGTCGGTTAGAGAATCTCACAAATAAGAGTAAATATTTTATCATTGTATTTTTATACATATTGAGTTGATATCTACTGTTTTAAAAAGATTTATATATTGTATCTCTTATTATTGCTTTCACATTTGAGTTGAGATGAGGTGAGTATGTCTTCCCAGAGTATCAATGCAGTTATCTACTACTTTCAGTTTTCCCCTTCCATGATCATACATTCAATGTAATGACGTTATTCGAACTTTATCATTTCATGATGCGAATACAGGTGTTCAGGGTCATTAACCGATGCTTCGTTGATCCCATCGCATTCCAGCTAGCTTTGGTGAGCCTCCTTGCTTTCTGGAGGGCTTCACATTATGATTTTGTTTTGTTAAGATGTCATGGGTCTTGTCTTGATATCTATCATAGTTATTAAAGGCTTCATAGACAATAGTAGTATGAGGAGTCTTTCATTTTTCCTTTTTGATGTGTTAAAGACTTTGAGTTGAACATTTATGTTTATTCGAGTATTTCGAACAGTTTTGAGTTAAACTATTGTATTAGTGATGTCTCATGAGTTAAAACTTGCATTTGAGTTCCTATGTTGTTGAGTAAGTCTTCTGCTGAATATTGAGCCAAGCCAAGGGTTCGCTTGGGGACCAATGATGGTTCTCGAGTGCTGGCCAGGTCCAGGGTGTAGTCTCGGGGTATGACAAACTTGGTATTAGAGCACAGAGTTCAAGAGTCCTAGGGTGTGTATGAAGTCGTGTCTATAGAGTCCTGGTTATACTGTGAATCGCGCCACATATATAATTAGGAGTCTACAACATTTAGGAAACATTCACTTCATGCTTACTCTTTTTCATGCGATAGAGTTCAACACTATGAAACTTTCCTTCTAATTCGTGCTTGCGCATATCTTTTCAGATCATGCCTTCACGAAGAGCTGTTCGAGGTCGTCCTGTAAGGAGAAATGATGATCCACAAGACCAAGGGGTACCCAATGCACCAGAAGTGCAACCCCCTTAGGGAGAGGTCACTAATGTTGAGTTTTGGGCTGCTATCTCGATGTTGAGTCAAGTTGTGGCCAATCAAGCTGGTCAACAATGAGGGTTTCTTCAGGATGTGGCTGATATATCTAGGATCCGTGAGTTCTTGAGAATGAATCCCCAAAATTCACAGTGTCAAATGTCATTGAGGATCCGAAGAACTTTGTGGACGAACTGCAGAAAGTGTTTGAAGTTATACGTATTGCTGATGTTGAGCGTGTAGAGTTAGCTGCATACCAGCTCAAAGGTACTCCTAGGATTTGGTATGATCAGTGGAAGAAGAGAGAGGTTGAGGGAGCACAATTTTTGAGTTGGGCGGTGTTTGAAAGCGCCTTCTTGGGGAGCTTTTTTCCCACGAACTAAGGAAAGTGAATGTAAGAGAATTTCTTAATCTTAAAAAGGAATCCATGAGTGTGCATGAGTATAGCCTCAAGTTCACCCAGTTTTCCCGTTATGCTCCAGAGATGGTAGCAGATATGAAGAGTATGATGAGTCTATTTATGTCTGGGTTGTCGCGCTTGTCAAGTAAGGAGGGTAAGGCACCTATAATGATAAAAGACATGGACATAGCCAGGCTTATAATCCATGTGAAGCAGGTTGAGGAAGATAAACTGAAAGATAGAGAGGAATATCGCAACAAGAGGGCTAAGACAACATGTCATAAGTCAGGACAACAAAAGACCGAAAATGTGAACCATCATATTATCAGCAAATCCCAACTAGGCCTTCACCATCATCATCTAGTGAACCTACACCAAAGAACATGGGTTATTTCAGGAACCAAAACTCTCAGAATTCCAAAACTAAACCTACTCAGTCTCAGGGTAGTGTGGCACAAGGGGCTAATTGGACTCCTACATGTGCTAAGTGTAGTAGAAACCACCAAAGAGCATGTCATGATGACTCCAATGGTTGTTTAAAGTGTGGGCAGACATTTCACTTCATGAGAGAGTTCCCTAAGAACATGCAAGTTAACGGTAATGAGGGAAATAAAGCCCAATCTTCTTTAGTGGCTCCAGTAGATAGAGTTGTTCTAAGATGAGCTACTTCAGAGAAAGGCGTACGAGAAAACCTTATGTATGCTATCACTAGTCTCCAAGAGCAGAAGAATTCACAAGATGTCGTCACTAGTATGATCAATGTCTTTACTTTTTATGTATATGCACTACTTGATCCAAGTGCGAGTCTATCTCTTGTGACTCTGTATATTGCTATGAGGTTCGATATTCTTCCCGAATGACTTCTTGAGCCCTTCAGTGTTTCCATACCTATTGGTGTGTCGTCTCTGTCAATCACAAGGACAACATGGCTGACTCGGTGGAGCTAGACATGGTGGACTTTGATGTTATTCTAGGTATAGACTGGCTTCATGCTTGTTATGCTTCAGTTGATAGTAGAACTCAAGTGGTTAAGTTCATTTTTCCTAATGATACAGTTTTAGAGTGGAAGAGTAGTTCAACAGTCCCTAAAGGTCGCTTCATTTCATACATTAAGACCAGAAAGTTAGTCTCTAAGGGGTGCATCTATCATTTAGTCCGATTTAATGACTCTAGTGTTAAGACACCGCCTATTCAGTCAGTTCCAGTTGTGAGTGAGTTTCCTGAGGTCTTTCCCGATGATCTTCCCGGAGTCCCTCCTAAGAGAAATAGACTTTAGAATAAACATTCTTCCTAATGCTCGACCTATCTCTATTCCTCCATATAGAATGGCTTCAACTAAGTTAAAAGAGTTAAAATAGCATTTGAAATATCTTCTTGATAAAGGTTTTATTCGACCTAGTGTCTCACCTTGGGGCGTTTCAGTCTTATTTGTGAGGGAAAAAAATGGTTCTCTTAGGATGTTCATAGACTACCACCAGTTGAACAAGTTCACTATAAATAATAAGTATCCTCTTCTGAGAATTGATGATCTCTTCGATCAACTTCAGGGTGCCACTTGCTTTTCTAAGATAGACCTCAGATCTTGCTATCATCAGTTGAGAGTAAGAGAAAGTGACATCCCAAAGACAGCATTCAGGACCCGATATGGTCATTATGAGTTCTTGTTATGTTTTTTCGCTTGACTAATGCTCTTGCAACGTTCATGGACTGCCCAAGTGTTCACCCTACTGTAGGGTACACAAGGCTTTGTTATGTATTGTGATACGTCCAGAGTTGGACTTAGTTGTGTATTGATGCAGAATGGGAAGGTTATAGCTTATGCCTCCAGCCAACTTAAGATTCACGAGAAAAATTACCCAACTCAAGATCTCGAGTTGGCTGCTATAGTATTTGCTTTGAAAATATGGCATCACTATCTCTATGGTGTTCATGTAGATGTGTTCACCGATCACAAGAGTCTTCAATATTTTCTCAATCAGAAAGAGCTTAATCTCAGACATAAGAGGTGGTTAAAGTTACTCAAGGATTACGACATGAGTATCCTTTATCACCCAGGTAAGGCTAATGTTGTTGTTGATGTTTTGAACATGTTATCTATGGGAAGTACTATGCATGTTGAGGAAGGGAAGAAAGAATTGGCCAAGTATGGCACAAACTTGCACGTTTGGGAGTCCGTTTCTTAGATTTTAATGAAGGTGGAGTGGTGGTGATGAATGGGGCTAAATCATCACTAGTGTCTGAAGTGAAGGAGAAATAAGACCAAGACCCTGTTTTGATTGAATTAAAGGTGAATGTTCATAAGAAAAAGGTGATGTCTTTTGAACAAGGGAGAGATGGTGTGTTGAGGTATCACGGTAGACTGTGTGTGCCAAAGGTGGATGAGCTCCAAGATACAATCATAGAGAAAGCCCACAATTCCAGTTATTCGATCCATCCTTATTCCACCAAGATGTATCGTGACTTGAGGGAAATCTATTGGTGGAGTAGAATGAAGAGGTGTATTGCAGATTTTGTTGTTAAGTGCCCAAATTGCCAACTAGACAAGGTAGAGCACCAAAGGCCCGGTGGTGTGGCTCAGAACATAGATATTTTGGAATGGATAAGGGAGATGATAGATATGGATTTCATTACTAGTTTGCCACAATTTCGCAAACAACATGATTTGATTTGGGTGATTGTAGATAGAATGACTAAATCAACCCACTTTTTGCTGATAAAGACTACCAATTCAGCATAATATTATGGCAGAATATATATTCAAGAGATAGTCTGACTTTATGGAGTTCCTGTGTCTATCATTTCAGATTGAGGTGCACAATTCACCGCTCAGTTTTGGAAGTCTTTTCATAAAGGTTTGGGTTTGAAGGTAAATTTGAGTGTTGTTTTTCATCCTCAGATTGATGGTCAAGCAGAGCGCACGATTCAGAACTTAGAGGATTTGTTGAGGACATGTGTCATAGACTTTAAGGGTAATTGGGATGACCACTTACCTCTCATAGAGTTCGTTTACAATAATAGTTATCACTTCAGTATACAAATGGCGCCTTATGAGGCTCTTTATGGGAGAAAATGTTGATCTCTTATTAGTTGGTCAAGGTTGGTGAAGCTGAGTTGATAGGACCAAATTTGGTTCATCAAGCCATGGAGAAGGTGAAGATTATTCAGGAAATGTTAAAGACAATGCAAAGTCCTCAGAAATCCTATAAGATGTTAGGAGAAAAGATTTAGAGTTTGGGGTGGATGATTGGGTTTACTTGAAGGTTTCACCCATGAAGGGTGTTATGAGATTTGGCAAGAAGGGGAAACTCAGTCCCTGGTATATTGGTATTTATCAGATATCCAAGAGAGTTGGCAATGTAGCTTATGAGTTGGAGCTACCATCAAAGTTAGCAATAGTCCATCCGCTATTCCACATTTCCATGTTGAATAAGTGTATGGGTGATCCTTCACTCATAATACCTACTGAAAGTATTAGTATCAAGGATAACCTATCTTATGAGGAAGTGCCCGTTCAGATTCTGGATCGTCAGGTTCACAAGTTAAGGATGAAGAAGGTTGCCTCAGTCAAGGTCTTATTGAGGTATCAATTTGTTGAGAAAGTTACTTGGGAGGCCGATGAGGATATGAATATGAGATACCCAAATCTCTTTCCTTCCGGAGAGAGCTCAAACCAAGGTACTAATCCTTTGTAAAGTACTTTTTAAGTTAATATGTTGAGTTATATGAATTGCATGTTGTGCATTTGAGTTGGAGTTGTTAGATGCTTCTCATTTTCCCTTTTGGCTTAGTGTGATCTCATTTGGGGACAATTGCTCCCAAGGGGGAGATATTGTAACATCTCGTACTTCGAAAAGTCGACTAGATATTCGTACAAGTAAAACTTTAGTTTTTAGTTTTAGGTCAACTTCAAACGACCATAGCTTTTATCACATAAGGATTTAGGAGGGCAAAGAAGTATAAAATCGAAGGTCTTTGATTCATCTTTCCAACGCTACTAAGTTTGCTAAATTTTGAGCTCGGATGAAGGAATTTTGCCCGTTTGAGTGCAACCTCTCTAGTTGAGGCATTTCATCCATTTTACGGAGGGGTATTTCGGTCTTTTCCTTATCCCATTAGGCCTAAACACTTTTTCACCCAAACATGGGTCTTAACTGATTGAGATTAGTTTCCATTCAAACCTAAATGCTTAGGCTTGAGAGAAGGGTTTCAAGAGGAGAAAAAAAAGAAGGTTTCAAGCGTTCAGGTTTGAGGATTTTCGTCAAGAACTTAGTTATTTCGAGGTATGTAAGCTTTCATAGTTTTGGGTTTGTTCGCCCTCACTCCAAACATGTGATTTCATTCATAAATTCGTTCTTGAAGTTAATGGATTGAGTTCTTGAGAAGTTTTTGAGGTTTTAGCTTCATTCCTTAACAATGGAGTCTTGTTGAGCTCTTGAGGTGAGGGTTTTGCAAATGAGTGATGTTCTTGATTGAATTTGAGTGGGTTTTCGATTAATTGTGTAGGGTTTATGAATCCAAACGAGTTGGGAGTAAATCATTCGATTCTAGTTAGGCCTTGAATTGGAGCAAGAAAATTCCTTAAAAATTAGGGGGGTGGGGCGCCGCGCCAGCAGTGCGACCCAAACTACCTTCAGTAGTTTGAGGCCTGGCGCCCTACGCCAATAGTACGCCAAGGTCGTCAGGCTCCTGCCTTTTCCGTTCTTCGTCCGGTATGCTTTCTTTCAAATCGTGTCTTTGCTCTCTTTTTAATACTAACTATCTAAGCCTTCATTAATCATTGAGAGATCCTATATATCCTAATCACAACTCTTAAATTCACATTTTGAAATCAAGGTAAAGTTAAGAGGAAAGTTCAAGAATGTCCTTTTGAGTCATTTTTGAGAAGTCTTTTCGCAATTATTTATGACTTGTTTTAAGACTTGATTAAATGAGAATGAGGAGAGTTGAGTTTCTTATTTCAAAATGAGTATAAGGGAACTAAGTATTCCCAAGTATGTAATACTTTTATAGGTTTAAAAGATAGAAACACTGATTTCTAAATGAGTTTACAAGTTCAAAGGAGTTCAAAGTGTTACCTATTTTAAGAGGATCTTTTAAGAAATTACCTCAATTGAGAAAGAGTTATGTTTTATACATTTGAGCATGATTTATCTATATTATTGAGAGTAGCATTGAGCACCGATATGGAGATGAGTTCAAACAACTCAAAATCCTCATAAACCATGTATGCCAACATGTGTAAATGATCATACTTTTTAGATGATTCCTTATAGCTTTTAAGCATGACTTAGTGGATCCACTTAGTTGAGATGTTCTATACTCCGACAAGGTATTGGACAGTTCTGGCAACGTGGGTGAGACGTTGTATCATCACATAGCTCATAGTGATGGTTGTTGGTTAGAAAATCTCTCAAATAAGAGTAAATAGTTTATCATTCTATTTTTATACATATTGAGTTGATATCTACTGTTTTAAAAGCTTTATACATTGTATCTCTTATAGTTTCTTTCTTATATGAGTTGAGATGAGGGGAGTATGTCTTCCCAGAGTATCAATTCAGTTATCTACTACTTTCAGTTTTCCCCTTATATGTTTGTACTATCAATGTACTAACGCCATTCGACTTGCATTGTTTCATGATGCAGATACAGGTGTTCAGGGTCATCAACCCGCGCTTCGTTGATCCCATCGCATTCTAGATAGCTTTGGTGAGCCTCCTTGCTTTTCAGAGGGCTTCACATTATGATTTTATTTTGTTAAGATGTTATGGGTCTTGTCCTGATATCTATCATAGTTATTAGAGGCTTCATAGTGAATAGTAGTATGAGGAGTCTTTCATTGTTCCTTGTTGATGTTTTAAAGACTTTGAGTTGAACATTTATGTTTATTTGAGTATTTCGAACAGTTTTGAGTTAAACTACTGTATTATTGAGGTCTTATGAGTTAATACTTGCATTTGAGTTCCTATGTTATTGAGTAAGTCTTCCGTTGAGTATTGAACTAGGCCAAGGGTTCACTTGGGGACCAACGATGGTTCTCGAGTGCCGGCCACATCCAGGGTGTAGGCTCGGGGGATGACAAAATGTTAATAAGCATTATCATTTTACATTTGATTGGGATTATTTCATAAAGAATTTAAAGTTTTTAAAAAAATTAATTACAACAGATTATTCAAATTTTTAATTCTTAAATTTTTAAAATGATTATATCACGTTAAATTTAAGTGATGGTTTAACAAAAAATAATATTTAAGATTTTCTTTTCGAAATTAATATAAATTAGTGTTTTTGTGTGGTGCATTACTAGTTTAAATAGCATTAGCATTTCTTTGTTACGGTAGAGATATGAATAATGCAAAAAATAATAATCACAATGTAAAAATATTACATTTCTTTAATGAGATATTTTAAAAGCTTGCCACTTTAATTAATGTTTGCATTTATTTTTGTAAAGAAATGCAAAATCATCCTTTAACGTTTTATGAGAAAAACTCAAAAGGAAATTCTGCTTTATTTTTCCTTTTTTTCAGTGATCTCTTCTAATTAATCTCGAAAAATTTTACTTTTAAGAGTAGGTAAAATTCAAATACATTATACTCTTTTAACTTATAATGTATATGTTATTTCAAATTTTAAATTGAGACCAATTCATAGTTTAAATAAATTAATATATCAATTATTGAATATCTAAGGATAAAGTTAGAAATTTATTTTAATCACTTAGAAACATGTAATATTTAAAGTTTATATTATCTTAGTAAATCTAAATTCATATAATTATTCTTCTGCCGTATCAAGAGACATATTTCTCAACACCAAAATGAAATATACTTACTTGAAATATAATATATATTGATTAGCAAACATTATCATTCCAAAATTTTAAAACTCAATCACTCTATTAACAGTAACCTAAATTTTTAGAGTTTAGTTACTATAATTTTCTGAAATTTATTTTTATTGCATTAAAATGTGTGCTGAAAAGAAAGTTATTATATATGTAGAAGTTGTAAATGTGAAGAACATTTATAAGTTAAAATCTTTCATAATTCAAAGTCATAAAGATTTTTTTTTTATATTTTCTGACAAATTTATATCAAATATATAATAGAATTTAATTCATAGTCTTTAACTCTTCAGAGAAGAAATCAAAACCAAGTAATAGCATTCCTTACATGATTTTTCTTCATCCAGATAAGTAAAAGGCAAAAAAAAAAAAAAAAACTCAAACCAAATTTATATATAAAAATGGTACGTTCTACTAATTATTATTTTTATAGCATTAGCTAAATACCAAGATGGTTGCCAATAAGAAATAGGAGTTGGTATACTTGTGAGTTTAGAGCAATTTCAAGATGATTACGGACTAAAAAGGACTGAAAATTAAGTAAAGTTTAATGTAATGTACCTTATAATACATCCGCAAACACTTCAAGCACGAAAAGTATCAATAGGTGTACATATACTTAATCAAATAGTACGTGAAATAAACGATCAAGAATTTGAAGAATGGTTGACGATTGAATACCTCTTCGTAGCATATATCAAATGAATCAAAGATTTGTTCTTCGGTGAATTTCACCTACAAATATTCTACTGTTTCCTTGTTGGGTAAAAGATCTGTAGAAAATTTATTTATATATTTAAAAAATGGTAGTTTTTTTCTATAATGATGAAATTTAAAATTGTATTGAACAATTATAATTGATTCCAAATTTTAAAAAGTGTTGATTTGTTGCCTACAATTTTTCGGTTGATATAATATTTCATATTTTTTATGCTATTAAAAGGGAGACATGTATTGTTCCACCAAAAAGGGACACATGTACGTGTGTATGCTATAAAGGAGGAGGCAAAATAGAGCAAACATTAAGGAACAGTGACAACAAAATAACTGATGTAAATTCAAATTTAAAAATAAGTGCTGGTGGCTTAGTTTTCTTTATTTTCTTCATTATATATTTCAAATTTAAATTTGAATATTTCTAAATTGCATTTTTTTGAAGCATTTCCTTAAACCTCTAAAAATATGCTAAATATAAATAGCCAAAAATGTTTCGATTTTCAGTTTTCATTTTTTCCTTTAAAATTGAAATTTGAAGCATTTAAGGCGCACGATACCACTGTTCCATTGCTACCGGTAAGCGCAAGTTAGCTTTGTGCGGTTTCGTCGGAAATGGCCATAGAAGGACATGATTGGCAAACCTGGACTTGGGAAGACTATTCAAGCTATGGGGAAAGCTAAAGCAGGGAATGAGAAGGGGTCTGCAAGCTCGACCAATGGAAACAAAGAAGACGGGCCCTCTTTGTCGAGCTCAAATCCTCTGTAGCTACTGTTGGGTTTTACAGGAGATAACAGCAACAACAAACAACTCGAGAACAACTCCAGTTCCAGTTGCTGTAACTGAGATACAGAATATGGGGGGACGGGGGGGGGGGGGGGGGGGGGGGGGATGGAAAATTAAGCCAGATCTACAGGAATAACTCCTCCGCAACCAACCCTAGAGCCTCTTGCCGAAAGGAGGGAATGGAAGAAGCTCTTTTCAGGCAACACGATGGGTTCCAGAGGTATGACACACAACTTTGTTCCTCCGACGATCACAAATGGTGCCCAATTTATTGAGTTGAACAAGGATGAAGTAGAGAAGGAGTTAGAGAAGTAGAATAATCCTTTGATTTTGTATGTTGTAGGACATGAACCTACCATTGTTGCTGTAGATAGATTTATTGCAAACCAATGGAATTTTACTGCCAAGCCTAAAGTATTCTACCACAATGATGGGTACTTCCTAGTAAGATTTAATTCGAAGGAGGATAGGGATGAAGTGTTCCTTACAGGATCATACACACTAAGCAGAAAGAGTTGGCAAAATAGTCACCAAAGACTTAATGTGACATTAAGTCACAAGTCTTGAATAATTTGTGGTATACACACTATTAATGACATCTTCCACATGTCCTAATTGGCACATACAAAAGACCTCACTAAGTTACTGTGGTCCCCTCTTCTTTTCCAACTAATTTTGAATAATATATATCTATTTGCATTTGTTAAAAATTATATTAGAAGAGAAAAAAGTCAAATGGGAAAGAATAGCAGCTCATTTTTGCTGTTGTCAAAATTGACGATTCCAGCAAGTTTTCCGGCCACAATATCCATTTTCAAGGTAAAATCATCATCATCTCCTACTCATTCATTTTTACTCCATTTTCTTTCAAAAACCAAGCTTTAAAATGATATTTCCGTCATTTTAGAAATTTGAGAAATCTTCCATAATCACTTGATAACTCATTAGTAGATACATTTGTTTAGTTTAAAAGCATTAAAAAAATGTTTCGCCATTGCAGGAGCTAAATTTTGTACCCTCTCATCCAGTCGCATTTTTGTACGGATTTCGTACCTCATAGACTGATACTATAATCTAGTATCGATATTTGTAGTCTATAATGGCAGTAGTTGAATTTGTTGTTGCTGGTGGAGATTATATGGGAGTATGGGAGGAGATCCCCAAAAGCTGAAATTGAAAATCTTTTACTAAGACGACAGTGCCCATTGCGTTGCGTCGCAATGGTTCATATGACAATATGATTGCAAGCTTAATTGAGGTCGGTGTGTTAACTTGCGAGCCAAATGACTTGGTGATTACCTATCAAATGAATAGGAGGGGAAAAATACATCTCACATTCATAAAAAATGATCGGCATGTTAGCCTGTACATGTTAGATATTGGTATTGATGGCTCTAGGCCTACATTGAGGATACATGTCAATGTGAGGCCTCCAATTGAACCAACAAATTCATTTAACGATGACAATGATTCTATTGGAAATGAAAGATTGGGTGATCATTCAAAGGAGAGCTTGGGTGTTCATTCAAATGAGAGTTTGGGTGATCATTCAATGAATATACATGACGATCCAACTAATCTGGAAATTCAGCCAATAGATGCGGAAGATCCCGAACGCGAATGTTGTGAAGAAATGCAGGGAGAACAGGAATTGAGATCACAATCCAACCATTCCCTCTCCGATGGAACTAATTTATGCATAAATCAAACTTTCAGTAACAAGAATGAGTTGCAATTGCTATTAGCCGAAGCGGCGGCAAAAAAGTCTTTTGATTTTGCTACTTTGAGGAGTTGTACTAAATATTTAAAGGTGAAATGTGTATCTCAAAATTGTGCATGGATGTTGCTACTTTGAGGAGTTACATCCTTACATCATACTTATGTTTTCTCAAACATTGTTCTAGGGATGTTGATTGTATAACCACAACTCTACCTCATACATCTCTAATCACCATACCCAATTTATGTGGACTCTTACATGATCATATGAATTATTTAAACTCATTTAATTGGATAAATTTAAAAAATATAATGTATTATTAATTAATTGTTGTCTTTTGTAAATTTTACTAGTTTTGGTTTACATATAAGTGTCAGATTCTAGTAGGTGAAGTATCGGTATCGACAATGCTTTAAAATAGATATAAATCCGAATATACCTTACTAATGTCAGAGTATATATCTCATTGGTCATACATACACCACGCACATAGAGATGTATCGATTGTACAAAGGGTCTATATATTTTGATAACCAGTAAATATTTACATATACAAATTTTCCAACGGTAACAAAAGTTCAAATTCCACTTTTTCAATGGTAATATCTTGTTATTTTTTAGTATAAAAGGAAGGCAATCCCTCATAAATAACTCAAACACCTCCATTTTTACAATGTCTCAAGCATCTCAAACATCCAAAGCAAAAAAGTCTTACATTGGCATTGTGGTAATCCAGCTACGTTGAGGACGTCACATACCGATACAAATCCAGGTTGACAATTCTTCAGTTGACATATGCTCACTTTTTAGGTGGCTTGAAAATGAATCATCAATGAGTAGCCCATCAAATTTTCAAGGCTTTGCCAAATTTGAATTATTAAAAAAGCTACAGGAATCCGAAGAAAATAGGGATCTGCTAATGACTTTCTTAAAAGAAGTCGAAGAGCAGAGGAATTACTTGAAAGTGTTGCTAAAAGATGCTGAAAGAAATAGAGATCAACTAAAAAAAAGGTTGATTTTGGCAGAAGAAAAAGAAAAACGCCTAAAAACTGTATTGTGTGGTTTATTTTTGGTGTTTGCTCTTTGGAAATATGTAATAAAAATGTAGTCTGAATAAATTTATTACTCTCTATTTATTGCACTCTTATATCTTTCATTTTTAATCGATAATGTTATAATCAACAGTGATAGCAATCTATAGTATTAAACATACAACTTTATTATCGATAATTGATTGCTAAATAATTTTACTCCATAATAGTAAAAAACTGAAGTTAAGCAAAAATCACATACTATTAAAACATAGATTCATAAAACCCCTCTTCAAAATAAAACATGTTAAATTGTTTCTCAAAACTACCATTAACCATATACAAAAACATCTATAATCTTTCAGATGAACATTTTTCTCCTCAAAACAGTAAAACCACAAACTTCAAAATGTCTTAAAATGTCAATACTTTAAAAACCATTGTCTTAAAATGTCAATACTTCAAAAACCATTGTCTTAAAATGCCAAGAACCACAAAACCCATTGTCTTTAAATGTCAATACTTCAAAAACCACTTCAATTGTTTTTCTCTTCACCATTAATCTCACCATTGAGTTCCATAACGATACTCATCACATCCACTGATCATTTTCAGCACAGTCATCTTCTTCTTTCTCTTCTTCATCATCTACTGACTTCTCCTTTGTTTTTTCTTCTTCCTTCTGTTCTGCCACTTCATCAATTGCATTACCTGTCACTTCATCAACAATATCAATTGTCACTAGATCAACTACACCTGCCACATCATTAACTGTCACTGTCACTTCATCAACAACATCAACTGCCACTGGATCAACTGCACCTGCCACATCATCAACTGCACCTGCCACTTCATCAACAACATCAACTGCCACTTCATCGACAACTGTCACTGGATCAACTGCACATTCTACTTCATCACCTGCCACATCATCAACTACCACTTCATCAACTACATCACCTGTCACTTCATCAACTGCCACTTCATCAACTGCAACTTCATCAACATGATCACCTATCACTTTATCAACAACAACAACTGCCACTTAATCAACTCCATCCGTAAAGTATTCATCAATTGCAACAAAGTCTTCATCAACTGCTGCAAGGCCTTCATCAACTGCTGCAAAGTCCACATGTATTGTATTACTTTGACAAAAATTATAGGAATGAATTACTTGACACTAACAATGAATACATACACTAATTTAATTTTCTTTTGTTGTTTTTGTTTATTCTTTTCAATTCTCCTCAATCTTTCTTCCCGTACATAAGAAACAACTTCCACCATTCATCGCTCAAGCGATAGAACACGTTCACTCAGATTTTCTAAATTCCCTTCATTAGAAGCACTCGATACATTTTTCTGTTTACTAAAAACAGAATTCACACAAGATTGAACAATATTGTGATCACCCAAATATTCATCGTCTGCGCTCTCTACTCCTGAAGTGAGGATGGTCACGCCTTTCAATTGGGCCTTCAAGATATCGATGACTGCGTCTTTCACTTCATCTATATATGGCTTAAATGTTGCCATGTAATTCTGCTCCATCTCACAGATAGTAGGGGTAAGGTATGGGTGCACAAACTAAAAGAAAAAATATAAATATTACACAATGTTCACTTATTTTAAAAAAATTGTTAGATAATAACAAATAAATGTATATCTTCGTACTTCTTCTTTTGTACTTAAATGGATCACCTTCAACTATATTATTGGTCTTTGATGTGTACCATTTGAGTAAATGGGGAATGGGCAGTGGAGTGTCCAAGCACTTCCTGACATACTTTCCAAGATATGAAAAAGCCTCCTATATCCAAACCTGGAATCCATAGAACAACAAACAAATAAATAGTCTAAGAAGTACTACACAAATAAATAAGAGTATCATAAATCGACTAAATAGTTGATAATAAGTACTAGAAATTCTCATGGAAAGTCGTACAGATCATAACATGCATTCTTCTTTTCATTATACATTCCCCCCTGCTTCCTCAAATTAATTCGATTCTTCAAATAGGTCAATGTTAAATCAAATGACTCTTTTCCCCATGGATAATTGTTGAAGAAATCCAAATCATCTGCCATCTTGATGTGGTTTGAATCCACAATCTTAGACCGATCATGGGCAAGTAGCATCGAGTGGACGAACAAAACTAAAGAGCACTTCAATTTCTGCTCCTTATTTAATTTGTTACACTTGATTAATCTCATCAACTTTGCACCAGTGTTGTTTTTGTTCCTTGTCACTTTGAAATGAAAATTTTTCTCCTTTCCTAAGGACTTTGTTCAATTTTGATTCACGAGGTATGCTGAACAATTCAGCCCCGTAATCAATGCAAATTCTTTTAAGCCAAAACATGCAGGCTTATCATTCATACAAAACCAAATTTCATGCAATTTTTTTGTCATTTCTCACCCGTTGCAACAACATATGATGGACAATCTGTCCATTGAACTTAAAATAATTCGAAATATTCCTCAAATGTCCAAAGAAAGTACCTTTAAATTCATTATAAAGTTTTTGTTCAACTAGAATTTTTTTAAAGTCACGATTAACCTTGATCTTACAAAGATCTTGGCTGGAAACGATCCTACTTCCTCTAACCACGTTGCTAGGTCATACAGCTCACCAAAGATATCTCTTGCACAAATAGGCAAGGATAGAGGATCTTCCTCATCTCTACTACTCTCCTCGCTATCACTTTCCCCTTAACTACTCTCAACATTATCAATTTCATCAGGACTACTGTCATGGTAATTGTCAATCCCCGCCATTATTCCTGTTTCTGAATCAGACTCGGGTTCTTTGACTGCAATTTTTTTCTTCTTACAAGTTTTTAAAACTTTTTCAGCCTTCCGTTTTTAATGCTAGAAGCAATAGGAGCAGATGGTTTAGTTCTTCCACCTCTAGTTTTAGCCATACTTTATAATCTACAAGCAAAAACATATTTATCGACCACAAGTTTATTAACATAAACAGAGTAAACCTCAAATAAAATATGTAAAATAAATAGTAGATCCAACAGAAATCAACAATGTGATTGATAGAAACGCCACTAAAGTCGATCAAAGTTTAGTAAATATTTCAAAATCAATAGGCTAAATAAACATAAAAATAATTTTAAAAAATAAGCAACCAAATAGGGCTAAATATTTAGATACAAATAAAATAAAAGCGTCATTAGAGACAACAAATACACTGAATACAACGTAAAAACTTCATCCCAAACAAAAACATCAACAAAAACAATCAAGAAAAAGGGGCCATTAAATCATTAAACTACCATAACAAAATAAACAACCAAATATGGACAATAATTATCGAAGAACACCATTACAGAAGGTTCAACTTACCAAAGATGAGGGCTTTAATTTGAACTTGGAGAAGAAGATTGAAAAAAATAGATGATGATTTGAGAGGGGTTTAGGACGATGAAAAGTGAGAAAAGTTTGTATAAGTTAATGGAAGAGAAGTGTATGGGGAAGAGTAGCGTATGATTACACTGGAAGAGAAGTGTGTGGGGAAGATGAAAAGACCTTGAACTTGGAGAAGAAGAAACGTCGGAACAAATATTCAGAAAAGGTACCTCAATTTTCATCAATAAATAATATTTTATCAGAATATAATATTTTTTAAAATGTATTGGGATTATAATATACTTTTGTAAAGTTATATATTTCCCCAAGTTTTAAAAACAATAAACAAGCCCATGACCCCACATTCACAAATATACCCCAAGTTTTAAAAAGGCCAAAGAGACCCATGACCCCACACCTTTTCCTTTTTAAAAAGCCCAATCCTAGAAAATAAGGCAAAAATAAATTAAGTGGGTATAGAGTAAATTAAGTTATAAAGGTGTCCCGAACGCCAATTCTTCTCCACTAAGCAATAGGCCCATTATTATGAAGTTATAGGATGATGACTTCGAATTTCATACGAAAATCCTCCAAACGATTCCCATTTGGGTAAGACTTCTTAATTTGTGATTGAATTGCTCGGAAATGGACTCTTTGAGTAGAATTGGGAGTGGGCTTGGTGTGCCGCTATATGCGGACGATTGTACCACGATAGTAGAAAGGATATCGTTTTCTCTTATTTTGGTGGAGACGAATGTTACCAGGCACTCCCTTAATCAGTAAATGTTATGGATCCTAATGGGAGGGGTACACAAAAAGTACACTATGATTGGGTTTCGGAATATTGTGTACTTGCCTCCAGTTGGGGCAATCATGTAAACAACTTAAACCAGCTACATGAGAAGCAAAAGAGCCACCTAAATTAGCTCACATGGGCAATAAGGGGAAGGTTGTGAAGAAAATTTGGCATAAGAAGTCCCCAAATGATGCTCGCAGGAAGGCCATCTCTATGCTTGCAGGCACACTAGTCACTACACAAGAGGAGCAATGGCAGAATGTGAAAGGTAAGTCTAAAACCATTCCTCATCCAGCACAGAATACAGTGGATACCAGAAATGGATTCAACCCGCTGGTCCTTGGAACCATACCAACGAAACCTCTTAAGAGTATGGGGAAAGACACGAGCCAGGATATGGGGGGGGGGGGGGGGGTACTTCCAATCAACACGATCCAAAATGAATCTCTTTAGTTGGAACGTTAGAGATATGAATAAAGCTTACAAGAATAGGGAATTTAATGATTTCTTAGGGAAATATAGCACAGGCTTAGTTTCCATTTATGAGCATAGAGTTCAAGAGAATAAAGCACAAAGAATAATTACTAAGTTTGGCAGAAGATGGTCTTGGTGTCACAATTACATATATAGTGATAGAAATAGGATTTGCATCCTATAGGACCCGAATCACATTGTTTTTACAGTTGAAGCTATGATGCAATACATTCATGGTAGAGTATGTGTGGAAAACTCTCAAATTGTGTTCAACTTAACTCCAGTATATGGCTTCATACGATGAAGGATAGGAAAATACTATGGTAGGATCTCAGGGAGATACATATAAACCAGCAAGGGGCTTGGCTAGCACTAGGAGATTATAATGCTATACCTGATCCTGAAGACAGAATACGATGCAATCCAGTTAGAGAAATGGAAATTGTGGACTTTAATGAATTCCTACTTGACACTAGTATGACTGAAATGCGTTCAAGTGGTAGAAGTTTCACTTGGACTAACAATCATGTTTCTAGCAAGTTCCATAGACCTATAGTCAATAGGGGAGTGGATGTTGATGTTCCCACAACTAGAAGTCCATGTTACAGACCCAAAATTTTCAAACCATTCTCCACCTAGAGCCCAGATTGCTATGGAAAACTATGCATACCCAAAACATTTCAGATTCTTGAATTGTATAGCCGATCATGAAAAGTTTTTGGAGGTCGTGCAGAGAGGGTAGCTTCATAGTAGAATAGAGAGGTTTATGAAAAGTGTTTGGAAGACTCTTAAACTAATCAAGCATGGCCTCAAACTGATTAGCACCAAAGCCTTTAGAGGGGTGGGTGATCAACTTAATACTCTGAGACAATAACTAAACAATATCCAAACCACCATGAGACATCCTGGCCATGATCATGATCTTTTTAGACGGGAGAAGGACATAAGTTACAACTAGAAAAATGGGACAACAATATCTTAAACCAGAAATTTAGAATGACTTGGCTAAAATTAGGAGACACAAATAATTCCATTTTTGCTAGTATGAAATCTAGAGTATCCCATAACAGAATCAAGAGTCTCACTACATCTGCTGGTATTGTCCTACTCAAACAAGATGAGGTTACAAATGAGATAATAAGCTTCTACAGAGGTCTGTTAGGAACTGTAGCTACACACTTACCTACCATAAATCGTCCTGTGATGAGAAATGGCCCTATGCTGGAGAGACAACATCAATTGAAGCTCATTGAATTTGTTACTAAAGAGGAAGTCCTAAATGCACTTAAAGGGATAGAGGACTCAAAAGCACCAGGATGTGATGGTTACAATGCTTATTTCTTCAAGAAAGCATGGAGTGTCATAGGAAAAGAGGTCACAAATGTTGTCTTGGAATACTTCTCAACTCGAAAAATGTCTAAGGCCACAAACTGCACAACTATAACACTAATATCGAAAGTCAAGAACCCAACTAAGATCACTGAATATAGGACAATATCATGTTGTACTATTCTCTGTAATCTCATCTCAAAGGTTCTAACAACTAGGATGAGAGTGGCAATAGATGGGCTAGTGCATGCTAGCCAATCTGCTTTGTTCTCGAGAGAGTGATCACTGATAACATTATCATGTGCCATGAACTCATCAAGTGGTATGGAAAGAAGCATATCTCCCCTAGATGCATAATGAAGATAGATATAAAGAAATCTTATGACTCCATTGAATGACTTTTTCTAGAGCAGGTACTGAAATTTATGAATTTTCCACCTCTCTTTGTGAATTGGACTATGACTTGTGTTACCACAATACCTTATTCTATCCTCATTAATGGTGTGCCTATTGTCCCGTTCAATGCAAAAAAAAGGCCTTAGACAGGGTGATCCGATGTCTCTTTATCTCTTTGTGTTGTCTATGGAATACTTGAATAGACAACTACAAACTTTGAAGAACCAATCCAATTTTAACTTTCATCCCAAATGTGGGGAGTTGTCCATCACACATCTTCCCTTTGCTGACGACTTACTACTTTTTAGTAGAGATGATCTTACACTCGTTCTCATTCTCTATGAATGTTTTATTGCATTATCTAATGCATCTGGTATGGTAGCAAACAGTGAGAAGAGCTCTATCTATTTTGGAGGTGTACCAGTGGTTGAGCAGGAAGCAATATTACGGAGTTTGGGATTTGTCAAATGTATCTTTTCTTTCAAATATCTTGGCATCCCTCTCACAACAAAGAAGACAACCATTATCTAATATAAACCACTACTAGATAAGATGCTGGATATGATAAAATCTTGGACATCTAGATTTTTGTCATTGATGATCAAAACTATCTTATTTTCTATCCAAGTATTTTGGGCGCAAGCTTTCATCCTTCCAAAAAAGGTGATCCATGTGGCAACATCATTGTGTAAAAAGTTCTTGTGATCTGGTGGAGCTGACACTACAAAGACATCACTGATAGCATGGGATAAATTTTGCAATCCAAAAGCAGCAGGGGTACTGGGATTCGTGGATGTTACAGGAATAGAGCTGCAATTTACAAACATCTATGGAACTTTTGCTTAAAGAAAGATAGATTATGGATCCAATGGATTCATGCATATTATATCAAGGGGGGGGGGGGGGGGGTATCTGGCATACAAATGCCCCTCAAGCATCTTGGATGAGAAAGAAGGTTCTGAAAGCCAATGATAGTTTTGAAGTTGCTGGATAAAATGAGCAAGAAGTGGTTGTTATAAATAAGTTCAGTACAAAGCTAATATACTCTAAGTTGAGGGGAACTTATACCAAAGTAGACTGGAGAATTGTCACGACCCAAAAATGAATGTGATGGCACTCGTCTTATCCCACCAAGACAAGTCGACCTAAAACCCAAAAATCACAAACTATGCGGAAGTAAGACATATTGAAATCTCAAAATATTATAAGTGCGGATAACTATGTCAACTTAATAAAACCCCAAAACATGGTTATCACGTGTACAAACCTCTAAAGTCTTACAATTGATTCAAAGAAACACACAAGTCTCAAGTGACATTGTTTCTAGAATAGAATAAGATCATAAATAAGGAGAAATAAGGTCTGCTGAGATCATAAGCAGCTACCTCACAAACCTCCACAAGAAGCCTCAGACAAGAAGAGAAGAGAAAGTATCACGAATATCGGGCAAGTAACCTACAAAAATGTAGAAGCAAGGGGTGAGTACCAAACAACACCGTACTCAGTAAGTAAACTTCTAAACACAAGCTAAGGGAATAGAATGCGGGTACTCTTTTCACCCCAATCGAACCTCCACAACTACAACCTGCATAAAATCAGCCCAACCTAACAGTTCACAATTTTCATTGCACGCAGCTCATCAACAACACTCTAACAATTACTTATTCTCAACAATAACTCAATATTCATCAATCAAAAGTTCCACAGAAAGGCACTCACAAGATCATCAACACACAAGATCAAGTTCACCAATGATAAAGATGTGCAATGTAATGAAATGCAATGTCAAGTATAGTGATGCATGTCTGACCTAACGATATACACACGTTGTCTTACAGTCCGGGACTCATGGGGGACATATCTATCCATGCATCCGTCGCGGCGTGTGACACGACCCTCGATAATAGTATCTGTCGCGGCGTGCAATACGTCCCTCTATAATAGTAGCCGTCGCGGTGTGCGACACGTCACTCGAAATGGTACAACCTCTTTAATTTCTTATTATTCCTCAATTCACACAACACTTATCACAATCATGTCTTATAATCAATGCAAATGACATGTTCACACAAATAATGAGGATATGACTATTTTCATAACAATGCCCAATTCACAACAACACAATTGTGATACAACATTGACAATTAATCAATAAGCCTTTCAAACTAGTCTCAACCCATCACACACCAATAATTAAGCACATTCTGATATAAAGCCGTTCTATAGAAATTCAAGACAAGAAGAAAGCAAGAAAAGGATAGCGATCGCTTTGGGAACGTCACGGGGGAGGAAGATTTTATTACCCTTTTTCCATCATTAGAATTATTCAACATGGACAAGTAAACCCATCACCAAGTCCCATTACTCCCCAACACACACCATAAGGAAATACACGATTCTATGCACTTAGCAAGGGTTTAAAAATCCACTTGCCTCAAATAATCAAACAATCACTCCGAGGCTTGAGTTTTTCCCCTTTCGTTAAGCTTCCAAATTAGTGCAATCTAATCAAATAAATAACCACAATAAGATTTCAAATCTAACAACATCCATTTTACTATAGGTCTAACCTAGACCCCAAAACTCACATAGATCTATAATCATGTTCCTAATTTTGATGTCAATTAACATATCAACTCTCATATTTTCTAAATCTCAAGTCTAGGATTAAGTCTCAATTTTAAAAAGTAATTCCTCAATTCTTAAAACTAACGCAAAATAGGAACTGGACAAGTATCAAATTAATGGGGAAAAAATCATCAACCTACACCCATATGTCAAGTTTTTCCAGTGATTAGTCTATCATTAACATCCATCATTTCACCATCATTACTGCTCAAATTTCTTAACCACCAAATCAACATTACTACACCCACTAACTTATAATGGAAAATCAACAAAAAATACGTTGTCCTTCAAAAAGGAAACATTTTTTCCTTAGAATAATGGCCGTCTCACATGTGGTACCATTTTCTTATAAAATTTGAGAAATAACAAGGCATCTCAAGAGGATAACCGACTCCAAACTTTCCAATTCTTATCTAAGTTCTAACCTAATTAATTAATATCAATGATATAAGTTCTACCCATAATACAATACAAGAATGGTGAGGTTTACCTTATGCAAATTGGTCAATAGTTTTGACAATCGCCGAAATTGGCCAGTGATTAGTCTCGTTTGAGAATTTGAGCCGAAATTGGCTTATACAACTACTAAAATTATATTAAATCCTATTAACTTAATTCAATACACGGGTCAAATAGTATAGGGTGTTAAATAAATTATGGATTTGGCCAATTAACTAATTTTTAAAATTAAATAATATTAAAAAAATTACCCGCTAATTAAATAACCGTAGTTGAAAGAGCAAGAAAGGCTAGTGTATAACAATCATGGCACCCGAAATTGAAAGTTTATATTATTCGTAGCTACTTCAAAGAGATTGTTGACCGGAGATATATAGACTAGCCAGATGGAAGACTATTACTGATATATACCACATGTGTGTTATGTACCAATATAGATGAGACTTTGGATCACATTTTCTACTGCAATACGAGACAAGGTGCTACGATGGATGGACATCCAAAGATGCTCAATGGAATGGAAGGATGAGCTAAGTTGGGCAATTGTTTATGCAAATTGCAAATCATCGCAAGCGAGCTTATACAGATTCCCCTAGCATGCTGCTTGTATTCAACATGACATGAGAGGAATATCTGGATCTTCCAGATGAAATAAAGATATATCCCAAAGCATTCTTGCAAGAAATCATTCAAACTATCCACTGTAGAGCTGTTGGTTTCCCCGTTTGAGAGCAAACCTAAATGGACTTAACTACTATCCTTAGCAGATGAAAAGTTAGGCCTTTACATGTTTAATTGTGACCCTTTGTTGAATATTGCGTCCTGATTTTTGTGGTGCTGACATATGATACTTTTTGACCTTTCCTATTATAAATATAGAATTTATTTTATTTAGTTTTAAATACTCGAGTAAATATTTCAAGGTTATTATTCATTTTATCATAAATGTTGTTAATTTATATTGTACAATAATATAACTATTGATTAATAATATTTCTTTTACTTAGTAATTTTAGGGTTACCCATTTTCTATATTTTTGTAGATTTTTATTTAAACTCAAATATCCATATTGAGTACAAATTTTTAATTTTAAAATTTGGTTAAATTTTTAATTTTAAAATTTGGTTAAATTTTTCCACCTCTCTAAAATCCTCCTAAATATATATTTCCTTTAGATGGAAGAATAAAATCTCTTTCCAAAACTTGCTCTCCTCCTCTCAACCTATTTATTTGTTTTACTTCCTTTTCCACGAAATTTTGTCAAAAAAAATCATCCCCCAAAATCATTTTTTGCCCTTTTTACTGAAGCTCCTACGTTCTTTTCTTTCTTCTAAGAAAATATTAGGTTTGTTTTTTCTTTTTTCCCCCAATATTATGTTTCTCTCCATTATAAATGAACATCAGCATGTAGGGTTGAAACTAGAGTCCATTCACTTTTCAGTTTTCATTTTATTTCCTTTAAAATTGAAATTTGAAACATTTAAAAATCCTTTTAACTTTTTCGTTACAGTTTTTTTTAATCAAACAAAAATCATTTTTCTATTTTAAATAGTTAGATTAAAATTTATGTTTTTTAAAATAATAGTTTTAGAGCATTTTTAAAATGTTTTTAAGAAATTAAAATTCTTAAATATTTGTGTTGGTGACATGTGACACTTTTTACCCCTCCTATTATAAATATATAGATAGATTTTATTTTATTTGGTAATAAATACTTGTGTGAATATTTCAATGTTGATAATTTATTTATTTTACAATAATAAAACTATCGATTTAATAATATTTCTTTTACTTAACAATTTTAGAGTTGCCCATTTTATATATTTTTGTAGACTTTTATTTAAACTCAAATATCTCTAAAATCGTCCTAAATATGTATTTCCTTTAAATGGAAGAATAAAATGTCTTTCCAAAAAGAATTTGTTACCTATATTTACTCCTCCTCTCAACCTATTTATTTATTTTACTTCATTTTCCACGAAATTTTGTCAAAAAAAAAAAAAAGAATCAGCGCCTAAATCATTTGTTTCCGTTTTTACTGAAGCTCCAACATTGTTTTGTTTCTTCTAAATAAGATTAGGGTTTTCTTCTATTTTCCCCAATATTATGTTTCTCTCCATTAGAGATGACACACATAGCCATCACCATCACCATCACCTATCACCATTCACTAAAGACATAACCAACAATTCCCTATCAATAAATGTTTTTTTTTCTTGGTGAGGAGGATCGATAGCAGCTCCACCCCAACTCCATTATCAAACCTCCGGGCACTACATGGCATAGGCGAAGCAGGATTAAGAATTATATTTGGGGTTCTAAATTTCTTTAATAATTGTCAATCAATTTTGTTAGGGGTTCACAAATTGATATACAAATATATTTAATAAACTTTCTAGTATAAGAACCCATGAACCCCAATTTAGCTCCGTATCTGCAGTAGATGGACACAACTCATGATCACAACAAGAAAGAATCCAGTTAAGCTGCAGGCAAGTTCTCCTTTATGTCACCATTCATATTGCTTCGAATTTGATATCGAAGAGAGTAAATTATTTTTACATTTTGTTACTCACCAACTCTCCATAGCTAATTGGGAATGCTTTATTTTTGGCTGATTAATTGATGTTACTTTTTATTTATGACTCACTGGAATAGGGTCTCTGATAAAGAAATCATTTCGAGTCTTTTTTTGTTTTTTGGTGATCAAAGGATTATATATATATTAGTTCGAAATATTGTTTTGGGATGGACCCATTACAATTTTTTGTGCCATTGAATTGGTAATATTGTCAATATTACAAGAATTATTTTTTCTAACAAAAGTAGTCCCAGAATGTTTGCCTGTACAGCTTCTATGTCATATACCAGGGGGGAAGTTCCAATAAGGGTCTCTTTGATTTCGAGTCTTGATATTACTTGTCGGGGAATCACAAATAAAATCGGGACGAATATATATATATATATATATATATATATATAGTTGGAAAACTCCATTATAACTGGTTGTTAAATTTGAGTATTATCTAATTAATTTGGGGGATACAGTGGTTCAAATTTTTTGTCAATTTTTTTTTTTTCTAAATGCTTTAGTGGAAATATGATTACATCTTCTTCAACTCATCTTAGTTTAACTGTAGAACAATTTTCCCATGTTTGTTTGAAGAAATGTCATTGACCATGAAATAAACCCATCAATATTTGAATTAATAATGGGTATAAGTTAGCTATTGATTTTGCATATTTCAACACTTAGTTTCTTGTTTTATACGAGAGTGATCTCGTTTGATTAATGTGTTGTCTTACTATGATGATATGATTGCGTATAATGGTAATTAGTATGATAGCTTTGACATTTTTTTTAGTTTAACGATAAGAACATACCTACTATCACTTCTTTACATGTACATCACTTTGAGTTCAACCATAATAAACGGAGGATGAATGTGAGAAGTCGAGCTCAATTGGAGTCATCGCCCCCAGGAGGGGTTCAGGTACGTAAGGGAGACAATGAAAAATAGGCAGGCTATAGCTGACTTCTTATATGAAGCGCAGATATAGCTTTATAAAAATAAAGTCACTTGTTACTCCCTTCTTTTCTAATTTTATATGTCACTCTTTTAAAAGTCTCAAAGACTTGACAACTTTATTATTATGTTAAATTATCAACATGCTTTCACTAAATTCAAACATCATATAAATATTTTTAAGTTTTTACATAACTTTTGAAGTATCGAAATATTTTATTTAGTACACTTGAATAGTTTCTCTTAAAAAATTCTTTTCATCTTGTCTTAAGGCATTTAAAAAAGCCAATCATAAAAAAAAAGTGGAATGGAGGAGTAACATCGCATTGGGCCTGTTTTCAGCCTTGTCAGATCATGATCTCACTCTCTCTCTCAACTTTAACTTTACGTGTTGTCAATTGGGCCCGTTTTTAGCCTTGTCAGATCATGATCTCACTCTCTCTCTCTCAACTTTAACTTTACGTGTTGTCAATTTATTTAAATTTCTATGTTGCACGCTTTACTTTAAGCATTTGATTTGGAAGCAACCAGGTTAGTTCTTTTATCCTTTATTCTCCTTTTCGTTATTTTATTTTTTGGATTAGTTTTTCCTTTTTATTCATGATATGTAAATACTTTAAGCATTTTATTGGAAACGATCAGGTTAGTCTCTCCTCCTTTTATTGTTATTATTGAAAGTATTTTATTTCTTTATTTATTGTTTGGAGATCTTTCTTTGGTTGACCGGATTCATGAATTGTGTGATTTCACTAGCTTTTTGTATGTGTTAAGTGTTAACTCGCATACCAAATCATCTAGTTCTTTAGACTTTGTTTTAATTAACAGTCGATTTCATATGATTAGACTTAATTTTCTTGTTTAAATAAAGAATAAGTTTGCATGTCTAACTATCTTATTCACCTTGATTTGAATTAATAATTAGATAATAATCGATTCACGCTTAGTTTATTTACTTGTCTTATTCATCACCTAACAAAATTAAAGGTGCGTTAGACATCATTCTACACAAACTAATTAAATTAAAAGATCAATGAAATCAAGATTCGAGTAAGAGTTCAAATTATCTCAAAAGGAAGGTGTTAAGCAACTTTCGAGGTTCATAAATGTGAGTCCCTACCGTATCTCATATAATTTGTATAGGGGTAAATTTTGGAAGTAGGAAGGTACGGGATATGGAGATGTAGGATATGG
Organism: Solanum verrucosum; assembly: GCF_900185275.1. Classification (NCBI taxonomy): domain Eukaryota; kingdom Viridiplantae; phylum Streptophyta; class Magnoliopsida; order Solanales; family Solanaceae; genus Solanum; species Solanum verrucosum. The sequence goes on from NW_026020215.1 coordinate 960,867, forward strand.
AGAAATGGGCTATTGAGAAAGAGGTGGAGTTGTCATTTGGTATTTGGAGGGGTCTTGAGTCCATATACCAGCATCACAGAACCCGTTTCCTTCTTCTTTCAGTTCTCAGCCATTCCCCCAAATTGCAAAGCATTGTTGGTGGCTTGTAAAGCCTCCAAGTTAATGATAATTAGGGGTGTCAAATGGGCGGGTTGAGTTGAAATTGGAGATGTTAAAATGGGTTGAAATTGAAATCGGATTGAGTTTTGACCCACCCAAGTTTACTTTGGGCTCAAATGAGTTGGGTTCAAATGGGCTTTAAAACGGGTTGGGTCTTGACCCGCCCAATTTGACCCGATTAATCTCAATAATTTGAACATAGTGATACTTAACTTTTATAATCACAATTCGAATTTCAACTCAAGATTTTTTTTAAAAAAAAGTAACAAATGGATACCTTTAATATAGGAACATATTTTAGTAAAGAGTTTTAAAACGGGTTGAAATTGGAGATTGAATTAGTCTCAATTGAGGATTCTCTTAAAATGGGTTAGGCTTGAATGGGTTGAAATTGAACCCAATTCAAATTATCTTGATCCCAACCCTTAAAATTCTAGCGGGTTACCTATGTTTGGGTTCATTTTTTACACCCCTAATGATAATTACATTCCTATACCCTCTTCAATTCTCTCACCCAGCTTAATGATGTTGACAAAGCTCTTTTCAGCAACGAGCATCATCCTAACATAATATTGAGTCTCTTGGGTGCGAATAAAGTAATCTTTCATCTATGACTCCTCCATAGGAGGTCAAGCTCTATCAACTTCATATCTCCATCTAATAACATAGTCCAGAAAGGATTCACTCGGCTTCTTCTTCAGAATTTGGATGTAAAATCAAGCCGACGCATTTTCAACATTAAATCCTAATCCGATCATAAAATCTATGGCCATGTCTACCCATTCGATCCATTTGCGAGAGCCTTGCTCAATGTACCATGACAATGCCTCCCAGCAAGACTTCTCATAAACAACTTCATTTAAATCTTTTCATCCCTTCCTACTCCCACAAGTTTATCACAGTACATGCATAAGTGAGCCATATGGTCTCTAATGCCTTTGAACAACTCAAAAATTGAAGGCTTATACCATTCAGGTAGCTCAACATCCGGATGCATGGAAATGTCCTCGTAACACAGTGCCCCAACCTTTTGCTTCCTTCGACATGCAACACCTTATTAGCCAACTTATCCAACCTCTCCGACATGACTTTTATCAGAATATTCTGTTGGGAGGATTCTGACTCGTGATAGTCATGGGTGAGAGCGAAAGATTCGACATATATTGGATTAAGGGTATAGTTTCCGAGAATATGGGTATATGAGACATTCATAGTGGGTATGTCATGATTAAGTATTGGTTCATAAGTGTTTGTTTTGTTTTGGTGGTGGTAATGGTAAATTGGAATTTTGCATTTGGAGGGGTCATATGTGTAGAGCTTGGTTAGATTTGAGTATTAGGTGGTAGAAGGTGAATTGGATAAGGTATATGATTAGAGCTAGGTCGAGTTATGTTATGTTGTAGAGGGTGATTTTGCAGAGTGATTTGGTTGGTAGTGGGTAGATTGTCCATGTGTTCCCCAAAAGGGGTGCCAAGAGAGATGGATAGTTTGGTCAGATCGCACATGTTGGACACTTATTCTTTTAACTACATAATCTTACGCTCAAGTCTTAAAACCAAATCATTGGACAATTGTCCTCTCTCAGAAGTCTCCACTCTTCCATTAGTGTTATTGTTGTCAACCATTTTTCCTTTTTCTTCGTAGCTTAATCTGCGAGGAGGAGGAGGAGAAGGAGGAGCCCATTTTGGGTAGGCCAGAGTGTAAGGACATGTCAATCTTTGGGAATAGGAAAATAAAATGATAAGAAAAATGATGTTAGGAGATGAAAATAATATAATAAATTAATAATAATAACAAGTTGTTTGAAGTAAACACATTAAATGCAAAGGACTTGTTGAGGCAAAACAAGGCCTAAGAGGATAAATAAGTGATGCACAATAATTAATTCTAGTCATTGTTTGCCAATTTGGAGTTTAGAGTCAAAGGAAATAAAGAAAATCAAACTTTTATTTATTGAATAAAATCCAATTATTACATTATAATTAAAAAACAAAAACTGAAAATAAACTAAAGGGAAAATAGGGTAACATGGGAAAGTAAGCCTAAATAGAAAAACATCTTCAAAGGTGTTGGTCTCTAATGTTGGGCACAATTTGCTCACTCATCTTCGGAGTGACATCATAATCACAGCTTAGAAGATTATGTGCCCATCTCCTCTCTCTTTCATCACCAAACCAAGGAAGAACCCCTTCGCTCAAGTCCCTATGCTCGGCATCTTCTAAGATCCACATGTAATAGTTGTGCGTATAGAAAGGTCATTGTTCTAGGATATCAATAGTCATCATCCTTTCCTACCTTCGTAGTATAATGTCAACTTGTGGGATGTCTGGCCCAAAGTTATACTTGTAGTGACCCATATGAGATCGCAAGGGTATCATTTGGATTTGTTTGAATTCACGAAGGACTCGGAGAGGTGCATATTGTTGAACGCCATTCAAGCCAATAAGCTCAATGAAGTAGAGATAGTCTCCTTTTATTATGGCATGATGAGGATTCAACCAAAAATATCTCCATTTTTTTGGATGCGATAACCAGAAAGCTCTCTCATATACATGAACATATCTTCCGCTCCTATAGTGAAAACAAAAAATTTATCCTTTTGGAGTGACTAGCAATTTTGTTCCCCATACCGTTCAGATTATCTATCAAGTTGGCCCTTTTGTAAAAGTTCTCGATGACTCATAGTTGCAACAAAAGGTTGAACCCCTCGGAAAAACTTCTACCCTTGACGTATGCAGACAGACCCCTTATCATTTCTGCTAGTATCATAGGCACTATAGTATGTGTAGGATTTAACATTCCTCGAGCTAAAACGCGGACCACATCACTCAAGCTAGTGTTGATATTTCCTTCCTCCCTAGGAAAGACTAATGAACCCATTAATGCAAGGGTAAAGAGGCATTAAGACTATAACTTTTCCACTTTTCAGCGGAGTAGGCGAATTCTCTTCTAAAATTTTATAACCCTCATCATCCCCAAAACGTGGATATAGAAAGTCCATACAAGTCCATCCTTCCCTCAAACAAGTTTACTCTGTATTGTGATGCATTCCCAAATTTGTTAGAAAATACCTTGGTGATTGTTTGTGGGGTACACTCAATTGGCATTTCCGATAAGGAAGGTCAAGGAACCCACCAACTTCTTCAATTGTTGTGTTAATTCGAAGTCTCTGAATTTAAAAACGAAACTTGCAGGTCCCAAAACTTTAGCAAGACTTTGATTAGGAAACGATCATATGCGACAAAGATGAGGAAAGTAAGGCCACCCAATAAATGATGCACCTCTAATTCACGATTCTTCTTAATAATCTTCCACCTATCTCTAAGATTTTGGTTCACACCTACTACTATTCGAGTGTTGGAAAAATCTAGAGAGGCCATGACTCTGCAAATAAAACAATAAACAAATTCTAAACTCCAATTTGGTATACCTTCAGTCAATGTGATCACAATAATTGATCCAAGCCAAGTTATGCCAAAATGGAGTTTAGAATTTTTTTTATTGTTTTATTTTGCAGAGTCATGGCCTCTCTAGATTTTCCAACACTCGAATAGTAGTAGGTGTGAACCACAAGTTTAGAAGTTGGTGGAAGGACATTAAGAAGAATCATGAATTAGAGGTGATCCATATATTGGGTGGACTTAGTTTCCTCATCTTTGTGACATATGATCGTTACCTATTCAAGGCCTTAGTAAGGTTTTAGGACCCTGCAAGGTTGGTTTTAAAATTCAGAGACTTTGAATTAACACCAATAATTGAAGAAGTTGGTTGGTTCCTTGACCTTCCTTATCGGGAATGCCAAATGATATTACCTCACAAACAATCGTCAAGGTCTTTTCTAAAAGAATTGGGAATGCATCACAATCCATAGTTTACTTGTTTGAGGGAAGGAGGGACTTGCATAGAATTTCTATATGCATGTTTTGGGGATTATTAGGGTTATAAAAATTTTTGAAGAGAATTCACATGTTTCGCTCAAAAGTGGAAAAACTATCGTCTTAATGTCTTTGCCGTTGCATTACTTGGTTCAATAGTCTTTTCTAGGGAGGAAGGAAAGACTAGCACCAACTTGAGTTATGTGGTCTGTGTATTAGCTCGAGGAAGGCTAAATCCTACAAATACTATAGTGCCCATGATACTAGCAGAGATGATAAGGGGTCTGCCTGCCTGCGTCAAGTGTAGAAGTTTTTTCGAGGGGTGCAACCTTGTATTGCAACTATGGGCCATCAAGAACTTTTACAAATGGGCCTACTTGGAAGACATTCTGAACTGTATGGGGAACAAAATTGCTACTCACTCTAAAAGAATGAAATTTTTTGCCTCCCCTATAGGAGGGGAAGATTGGTTCATATATATGAGAGAGCTTTTTAGTTATCGCATCCAATGGAGATAGTTTTGGTTGACACCTCATCATGTCATAATAAGAGGAGATGAGCTCTACTTCATTGAGCTTTTTAGTTTGAATGATGTTCAACCATATGCACCTCTTAGAGTCCTCTGTCAATTTGGACAAATCCAAATAATACACTTGCGATCTTATATAGGCTACTATGAGTATAACTTTGGACCAGACATCCCAAAATTTGACATTATACTACAAAGGTGGGAATGGGTGATAAGTATTGATATCCGAGGAAAATGACCTTCTTGTACGCCCGCCCAAATGTTACGTGAGGATCTTGGAAGATGCCAAGCATAAGGACTTGACTTGAGCGAAAAGGGTCTTCCTAGGCTCGGTTATGAAAGAGAAAGGAGATGGACACGCAATCTTCTAAGTTATGATTAATGTCAGCCCAGAGATAACGGAGAAACTGGTGCCAGCCATTGGAGACCAAAACCTTTGAAGATACTTTTCTTTTTTAGGGTTACTTTCCCATGTTAACCTATTTTCCCTTTTTGTATCTATTTTCATTTTTTAAAATTATGATGTAATAGTTGGATTTTATTCAATAAATAAAAGTTTACTTTTCTTTATTTCCTCTGACTCTAAACTCCAAATTTGCAAAATATATCTTGAATTAATTATTGTGCATCACCTGTTTGTCGTCTTAGGCCTACCCCTGGCTCAACGAGGTACTTTGCATTTAGAGCGTTTACTTCAAACGAGTTATTATTATAATTTTGTTCTAATCTCCTAACATCGTTTTTCTATTGATTTTATTTTCCTATTCGCAAAGGTTGATATGTCCTTACACTCTGACCTATCACACAAGATCAAACGTGGCTTTTCTTTCTCCGTCTCGCATATGAAGCTACGAATCAAAAGGCAAAGTGGTTGACAACAGAGCCCTAATTAAAGAGTGGAGACTTCCTGGAGAGGACAATTTTCCAATGATCTGGTTTTAAGACTTGAGCGTAAGATTATGGAGTTAGAAGAAGAAGTGGTCAACATGCGCGATCTAACCAAACTATCAATCTCTCTTAGCACCCCTTTTAGGGAGCACATGGACAATCTACCCACCACAAACTAAACCACTCTACAAAATTACCCTCCACCCCATAACATAACTAGACCTAGCTCTACTCATATAACTCATCCAAATCACCTCCCACCACCTTATACTCAAATTCAACCAAGCTCCATACATATGCTCTCTCCAAATGCCCAAACTCCAATTTACCACTACCACCACGAAAATAAACCAAACACTTCCAAGCCAATCCTTAATCATGACATGCCCACTACAAATGTCTCATACCCATATTCTCGAAAACCATACCTTTAATTTGATCTATATCAAAACTTCCCCTCTCACATACGACTACCATAAGTTAGATCCTCCTAAAAGGATATTCTGATAAAAGCCCTGTCGGAAAGGTTGGATAAGTTGCTAATATGGTGCAGCATGTCGATGGAAGCAAAAGCTTTGGGGGCTGAGTTATGAGGACCTTTGTATGCATCCGGATGTTGAGCTACCTAAATGGTATAAGCCTCCAAAATTTGAGTTGTTCAACGATATTGGAGACCCTAAGGCTCACTTATGCATGTACTGTGAGAAGCTTTTGGGAGTAGGAATGGATGAAAAGATTCGAATGGAGTTGTTTATGAGAAGTCTTACTGGTACATTGAGCAATAGTCTCGCAAATAGGTCGAATGAGTAGACATGGATTGAATTCAATGTTGAAAATGTGCTAGATTGGTTTTACATCCAGAATCTGAAGAAGAAGCCTAGTGAATCCTCCAGGACTATGCTATTAGATGGAGATCTGAAGTTGCTAGAGCTATACCTCTTATGATAGAGTCCCAGATGAAAGATTACTTTATTCGCACCACCCAAGAGCCTCGATATTATTAAAGGATGATGCTCGTTGCTGAAAAGATCTTTGCCTACATTATTAAGCTGGGGGAGAGAATTGAAGAGGGTATAAGGAATGGAACTATCATTAACTTGAAGGCTTTACAAGCCATAAACAAAGCTTTGCAATCTGGGGATATGGCCAAGAACCGAAAGAAAAAGGAAACAGGTTTTGTGATGATGACACATGGAATCAAAACTCCCTCCAAATACCAAATGAAAACTCCACCTCATCCTCAATATCGCACATCTCCATAACCCATACCTTCCTACTACCAAAATTCACCCCACAGAAATTATATGAGATACGATCGGGACCCACATTTGTGGACCTCAAAAGGTGTTTAATACCTTGTTTCGAGGTAATTTGAATCCTTACCTAAATCTTGGTAAGGGTTCATATAACCTCAAAACAAGGTGTTAAGCACCTTTTGGGGTCCACAAATGTGGGTCCCGACCAAATCTTATGTAATGTGCACTGACTATCGTCAATTAAACAAAGTCACAATCAAGAATAAGTATCCCATCCCCAGGATTGATGATTCGTTTGACCAACTTCAGGGTGCTAGTTGTTTTTCTAAGATAGACCTCAGATCCGACTATCATCAGCTTAGAGTCAGAGATAGTGACATTCCAAGACAGCCTTCAGAACTCGGTATGGTCATTATGAATTTGTAGTTATGTCTTTTTAGACTAACAAATGCTCATGCAACTTTCATGGACTTAATGAACATGGTGTTCAAGCAGTATTTGGACTTGTTCGTTATCGTCTTTATTGATGATCTCCTCATTTATTCTCGGAGTGGGGAGGATCATGCGACTCATTTGAGAGTGGTTCTGCAAACTCTCAAAGATCGCCAGTTATTTGCTAAGTTCAGCAAATGTGAATTATGGCTATAGTCGACCGCTTTCCTTGGTCATGTGGTATCTAGCAAATGAATTCGAGTGGATTCTCAGAAAATAGAGGCAGTGAAGCAATGGCCCAGACCTACTCTCCAACAGATACCAGAAGTTTCTTGGGTTTGGCCAGTTATTACAGGAGATTTGTTGAAGGATTTTCATCCATAGCTTCCCCATTGACCAAGTTGACTCAAAAGAAGGTCAAATTTCAGTGGTCAGATGAATGTGAAAAAATCTTCTCAGAACTGAAGACTAGGTTGACTACAACTCATGTCTTGACTATACCACATGGTTCAGATGGTTATGTGATTTATTATGATGAATCTAGGGTCAGCCTAGGTTGTGTGTTGATGCAGCGAGGTAAGGTCATAGCTTATGCTTCTAGACATCTTTAGGTCCATGAGAAGAACTACCTGACCCATGACCTCGAACTTGCAGCCGTAGTATTTGCCCTAAAGATATTGAGACACTACTTGTATGGTGTTCATGATGATACATTCACAGATCATAAGAGCCTCCAGTATGTGTTCACGCAAAAAGAGTTGAATACTCGTTAAAGGAGATGACTTGAATTCCTCAAGGTGACATATATGTACTTTACCATCCTGGTAAGGTCAATGTAGTGGTTGATGCTCTCAGTAGACTGTCTAGGGGTAGGGTAGCACATGTTGAGGAAGAAAAGAAAGAGCTAGCCAAAGATGTTCACCGGGTTCCTCGCTTAGGAGTTTTCCTTACACACACATCAGAAGAGGGTGTGATAGTTCAAAATGGGTTATAATGTTCATTGGTAGCGGAGGTTAAGGAAAAACAGGATAGTGATCATATATTACTTCAATTGAAAGGTGCAGTTCATCAACAGAAAGTTGAGGTTTTCTCCCAAGGGGGAAATGGTGTGCTTCGTTACCAGGGTCGCTTATGTGTTCCTAATTTGGGTGAGTTGAGGAAGCAAATTCTTACAAAAGTCCATAATTCCAGATATTCCATTCATCCAGGTGCCACTAATATGTACTGTGATCTACGAGAAGTCTTTTGGTTAAACGACATGAAGAGGGACATAGGAGATTTTGTGGTTAAGTGTCCTAACTGTCAACAGGTTAAGGTAGGTACGACTAAAGATATTAGGATTCCTACATGTAAGTGGGAAGTGATAAACATGGACTTCATTACGGGTTTACCTCGTACTCGCAGACATCATGACTCCATTTGGGAGATAGTGGACAGAGTTGCTAAGTCCGTTCACTTCTTGGTTGTCAAGACTACAGATTCTATGGAGGACTACGCCAAACTTTACATTAATCTAATCAGGTTACACAGGGCCCCCTTTTCTATCATCTCAGATAGAGGTCCTCAGTTTACCTCTCATTTATGGAACTCATTTCAGATAGGTCTTGGTACTTAGGTAAATCTCAGTACAACTTTTCAACCCAGACGTATGGTCAGGCAGAGCATACCGTTCAGACCTTAGAGGCCATGTTGAGAGCTTGCGTGATCGATTTCAAGGGTAATTGGGATGATCACGTCACTCTCATAGAGTTCGCTTATAATAATAGCTACCATTCCAGTATTCAGATGGCCCCTTATGAGGTACTGTATGGGCGTAGATGCAGGTCCCCGATTGGTTGGTTTGAAGTAGGTGAAGCAGCCTTCATTGGACCAGATTCAGTTCATGAGGCTATGGAAAAAGTTCTGCTCATCAGAGATAGACTAAAGATAGCTCAGAGTCGTCAGAAGTCCTATGCAGATGTGAGAGAAGGGACTTAGAGTTCGAAATCGATGATTGGGTTTTCCTAAAATGTCACCTATGAAGGGAGTGATGAGATTTGGCAAGAAAGGGAAGCTCAGTCCCAGTTATGTAGGTCCTTACAGAATCCTGAAAGTGGTTGGCAATGTGGCTTATGAGTTAGAGTTGCCAGCAGAACTAGCAGCGGTTCATCCAATCTTTCACATTTCCTTGTTGAAGAAGCGTGTTGGTGATCCGGCATCAATAGTACCATTAGAGAGTGTGGATGTGAAGGATAGTCCCACTTATGAAAAGTGTCAGTTGAAATTCTTGACCGTCAGGTTCGTAGGTTGAGAAATAAGGAAGTCGCTTTAGTGAAGTTTTGTAGAGGAGTCAGTCCGTAGAGGAAGCTACTTGGGAAGCATAAGCAACCATGATTGTCAAGTATCCTCACCTCTTTCCTTCCGATTCCGTTTCAGCTTGAGGTAATAGTTCCTCTCTAGTATCTCAGTTTACTCCTAAGTAATTCAGCCTCAGTATCTTGTTCCATCAGTTATTCTTGCATTTCAAGATATTTGCATGTTCATGGAACTCAATTCAGTTAGATATCTGTTTTTAGAAGTTAGCTTGTAAGAATTTCATATGATGGCATATGAAATTCCTTTATTCTTCAGTTTTCTTAATTTTCCGCATGTTTTTAACTGTTGGGATATGAGGGTTCTCCTACTTAGGTGTTAGAGTAGGTGCCCACACGGCCCGGTGGGTTGGGACGTGACAAAACTGGATTCTTTTAAACTATTAAATCTACTCTTTTTGGATGAAGAATTTTCTTTTTTTTTTAAAAAGGAGCAATATTATAGAAAATAAAAACGGTAAATTCTTACCGCATCACTATTTGATTACAAAAAAAATTGTCATGATACAAAAATTTTGTAACAAAATAAATAAAAATAAAACAATTAACGAAAAAAAAAGAAGAAAAAGAAACATTAGTAAAGGAATAGTTAAACAATAAAATTTAAATTTGTGGTGTAGTTTTTATTTCTTTAGCAACCTAACATATTGAGAAAATTTTCATAAAATGAATAATGACTTGCAAAGTGCTATTTCATGTTTTCATTTTCAAAAAAATTATTTTTATTATTGATATTGTTGCATTATCATATAAAAGAAGAGATTAATAGTAAATCAAAGGAATAGAAGATGATTCGTTTTTTTCATCTTTCAATTTTTGTTTTGCTTTGCAAATAATTCATTTTATGTGGTATATATTAATTTGATAATTTATTTTTATGTGGTATATATTAATTTGATTATAGTATCTTTTTTTTTATTGATCATTGAAATTCATTATTTTGTACATTCTAATTTTATGAAATTATATTTGAGTAAATGAAAAATTATTTTAATTTGCAGGATAAAACGAGAGAAGATTGTGGTTGCAACATGCTTTGTAAATTATATTTAGATTTTTAGCTAAAAGTAGAGTTAATATTTTTAATACTAGATTTTAGATTGATCTATAAAGTTAAAATTTAATTAATTAGTACAAATATCAATTCAACACACGCCACATATGCTATTAATCTTCATCATACTAGAAGAAGGAGAAGTTGTTAGAATAATGTTTAAAGTCTTTGATGAACATACCCTTATTACACATAAATTAGGGTAAAATTTGGTTAGCATTATTTGTATATGTAAAATTAAAACATTATATATGATTATACATGCACTTTAGTTACTCAATAATAATAATTTGTATTTAGTTATTCATAAATTTTAAAATTATTATATTTAAAATTATATGTGCAACGCGCAGGTACGTATACTAGTGAACATTAAAAATGAAAAGTAAATAAAAGAGAAGTAAAAATAATTGTATATGTAAAATTAAAACATTATATATGATTATACATGCACTTTAGTTACTCAATAATAATAATTTGTATTTAGTTATTCATAAATTTTAAAATTATTATATTTAAAATTATATGTGCAACGCGCAGGTACGTATACTAGTGAACATTAAAAATGAAAAGTAAATAAAAGAGAAGTAAAAATAAAGAACTTGAAAAGGAAACACACATCACATAATTTTCCCATCCCCAACTTATAGCAGAGCCCTAAATTCTTATTATTACATAGCATTCATACAACTTACTACAAAATTGAATACATAATTTAAAAGACGAACAAACAAGGTTGGAAAAATCGTATCTGAGAGCGAGTTTGATCTTACTTGTATTCTATTGTCCTTTGTAAATCTGTAGCTCACTAAATAAAATGATTAGATCATATATATATATATATATATATATATATATATATATATATATATCAAATAGTGACAATAAATTATAAGCATGATGCAAATTCCCATTTAGATCATGATATTTGCTCTAAGACGATAAGAATGATGTCTTAGGGCCATGTTAAGCAGAAATTAAATCCTTAGACCATGAAAATGACGCCTTGAGATTATGACGTCTTCGAAATATGACAAACATAAATTAAATTCTTCGGGTCCATCTCGAACTTCATCCTCCTTTTTTCACGTGACGTAAAATCATTGCAAGAAAATCAAGTCTCGGAATCTCATATACAAGGCATGTGCGGCGCAAGGCCCATCTTGGATAAGTCCACTTCGCGCCACAGAATCCATCTTAGCCTTCACTTTGGGTGTTTTAGTTTGGGACACTTCGATTTGCGCTGCAATCCATCCCTGGGTTTTTTTTTAAACCTGAAATCATCCTAATCATATATATCTATTAGCTCATCATAATATATGTATTCAATAAACACAAGGATATTCATAACATTATATTCAAAACTTAGCTAAAGCTCGAATAAAATGTGGTGTTTGAATGTAATGAGACAGGAGCTGTGACTTGAGTGATTAACATGTGCTAAGTTAGTTATAACTAACTCTTAAATATTAGTTAGTTAGAATTAGCAGATTACAGCTGTCAAAGTAGTTAGGTTAGATCATGTATATAAGATAGTGAATCAACTAATTCTCAGTTTAGTTTTTTCAATTCGTTGTATTTGATTTCATGATGAATGAGAAGAGAACTGCTCTCTTCCAGTTTCTCATTTAGCCTCAGTATGCGTTAATTACTTTTGACAACATGGTATCAGAGCCAATGGCCATTGATATGGTCTAGATCGAGCACACAATAGTAAGATTGAAGCTATTTGAGAAGACAACAATGGCGGCAGGAGCGATTGACAACGAATTGCCGGAAAAACTTAGCCATAATCATCCTCTTTTTCTTAACACTTCAGATACGTCTGGAGTTCTGTTGATTTTTATTCAGCTGACAGGATCTGAAAACTACTATGTATGGAGTCGATCGATGAGAATAGCCATACTTGGAAGGAACAAGTTAGGGCTAATCGATGGTAAATGTAAGAAGGAGAGTTTTGGTCCTAATTTGACTGAGTGATGTAACGCTATCGTTCTCTCATGGATAATGAATTGTGTTTCAAAGGAACTCTTGAGTGGGATTGTTTACTCTTCAGATGCATGTGCAGTTTGGGGAGATCTCAAGGAGGGATTTGATAAGACGGATGGTTCACGCATATTTCAGCTTCATAGGGAAATCGTCACTCTCGCACAAGGAACACATAGCATAGTAGAGTACTTCACGAAATTACGAATGCTTTGGGCAGAGTTTGATTGCATAGCACCTGTTCCTGGTTGTAATTGTGCGCAGTCAAGGGATTTCTTCAATTTCATGAAGCGTCAGAAGTTGTTGCAGTTTCTAATGGGCCTTAATGAGTTGTATGAACAAGCTAGAAGTCAGATCCTAATGCTAATTCAAATTCCCTCAGTGAATCAAGCATATTCAATGATGATTGAAAGGGAAAGTCAGCGTATCATGGCTAATACTGCAGGACCAGCTATGAATCTGGAGATTGCAGCTCTAATGACTTATCGACATCATCCAAACAAGATCAAAAGGGACTGGAATGCTCAATGCGATCATTGTAAATTGATGGGACACACCAAGGTTGATTGCTATCGCCTGATTGGATATCCTCCAAACTTCAAATTTAAAAAGAAGTTTGAGAACAACACTGATCCACCTGAGAAGGGAGGTGAGTATCGAGGTCATGCTCACAATGTGAGATATGAAGACAATCGACCACACAGTGATGGAGTACAAACCCGAGATGCTTATGCTAATTTCTACAAAGATCCAGGTCCTTCTGATTTCAATAGGAATGCTAGTTTTTCTCATGATTGGCATAGATCTGCAGGTGCTCCCAATTATTCCCAGACTCAGTACAATCAAATGATGCATCACACAGATGGCTCTCATCCCCACAATCAGTTCAGGAAGGTCATGCCCAAGGCAGATGTGCCTGAGTCCTCATCAAACATGTGCAGACAATCTGATCCAACAAACATGGGAGGTAATGTATTTACTTCACCTGTGCTTGAGAACTCTCTCACAGGCAATATGTTTGCTTCTTGTGTGTCTCACAGTCATAGGGAATGGATAGTTAATACTGGTGCATCTAATCATATGATTTCTCACAATGAGATGTTAAATTCTGAGGAGCCTACTCATGCACATAACAAGCAAGTTATTTACCAAATGGAAGGACAGCTGATGTAACACATATTGGTAGTTGTGATTTAATGGATGGCAAGTCTGTAAAGAATGTGATATACATTCCAGATTTTAGATATAACTTGCTTTCAGTGTCCAAGATAACTAAAGAGCTCCAATGCTCAGTCAATTTTTTTCCTGACTACTGCATATTCCAGGACCTCTCAAGTGGGAAGGTACTGGAGATTGGTGAAGAAAATGAGGGACTCTACCTGCTGAAACACAAGAGAACTGAAACTACTCCATCCACAAAAGGGATGATTGCTACAAGAAATAAACTGGACATCCTTCTTTGGCATAGTAGGATGGGTCATGCTTCTGCTAGAACATTAAAACAAATGTTTAACATTGATACTGCTGAATGTAAACAGATTCTAGACAAATGTGAAATTTGTCCACTTGCTAGACAAACTAGATTGCCTTTCAATAATAGTGAAACTAGATCCTCCTCCTTTTTTGATTTGCTACACTTGGATGTATGGGGACCTTTTCATGTTTATACTTTTGATGGATATAAAATGTTCCTGACTATTGTAGATGACCATTCTCACATGACTTGGATCTACTTGTTGAAGTTAAAAAGTGATGTAATAGTGGTACTAAAGGATTTTTTTTAATTAGTTAGTACACAATTTGGAAAGAGGGTCAAAATGCTGATATCAGACAATGAGACCGAGTTTGTCAATTCTGCTTGTCATACTTTATTCACTTCTCTTGGTATTGTGCATCAAAGAACTTGTGTTTACACCCCACAACAAAATGGGGTGGTAGAAAGGAAACACAAATATATTTTAGAGTTAGCTAGGGCCATCAGATTTCAGGGTTCTATACCCCTCAAATTCTGGGGTCATTGTGTGCTTAGTGTTGTTTATATGATGAACAGACTGCCTTCTACAACATTACAAGGGCAGTCTCCCTTTGAGGTATTTCATGGGTGTAAGGGTTCCATTGATCACCTCAGAACTATAGGTTGTTTATGCTATTCTAAATGTCTACCTCCTGGTGATAAGTTTGAGGCTAGAGCAGTTTTTGCAATCCATATGGGTTATTCAAATGTCACCAAAGGTTATGTGTTGTATAACTTGATCTCACATATTTTTTTCTTATCTAGAGATGTCAATTTCAAAGAGGATATTTTTCCTTTCAATGATCCATCACCTTCCTCTCCTGTGTTTCTAGACACTTCTGCAAATATTTTTTATGATGATCTTATTCTCACCTCTCAGCTGCCTGATCAGCATGTTACTATTCCTATTGATCCTGTCATTGTTCCTGCTGCAGTAGAAGCCCCTAGTCTTGTTGATGTTGATGCATTTCCTACTATACCTACTGAGAGACCTTCTAGATAGTCCTAAAGGCCAAGAAAACAACCTACCTGGATGACTGATTTTGTCACCAATGTTGTTTCTGATTCTACAACTTATCCTCTATCTCAGACTTTGGGCTATGCTAACCTTTCTTCCCATTATCAGTCTTATTTGTATGCATTTTCCAGTATTACTGAGCCTCAGTCCTATCAAGAGGCCTGCTCAAACCCCAAATGGATCTCTGCAATGCAGGAGGAAATCCAAGCTCTTGAGGAAAATAATACATGGCTTTTGGTTCCCCTGCCTCCTGGGAAGAAACCTATAGGTTGCAAATGGGTTTATAAGGTTAAGTTCAAGGAAAATGGTGACATTGAAAGGTATAAGGCACGCTTGGTAGCAAAAGATTATAATCAAAGGGAAGGTCTTGACTATCAGGACACCTTCTCACCTGTTGTGAAGATGGTCATAGTGAGAAGTGTTTTATCCCATGCTGCAGCTTCTAGTTGGCATGTTCATCAGCTGGATGTCTTTAATGCATTTCTTCAAGGTGATTTGAATGAAGAAGTGTACATGTCCTTACCTGAAGGTTTTTCTAGCCAGGGGGAGACTTCGGGGTTAGTATGTAGGCTAGTAAAATCATTGTATGGGATAAAGCAAGCAAGTAGGCAATGGAACGTTAACTCACTGATGCACTGGTTGATTTTGGGTTCATACAGAGTAGTCTGGATCACTCATTGTTCATCAAAAGGCACCATGAACAAATCGTGGTGATTCTGGTATATGTGGATGATATGCTGGTGGCTGGGAATGATTTAGCCTTGATAGAAGCAGACCAAGCAAGAGTTACATGCTAGGTTCAAAATCAAGGAACTTGGAATTCTAAGATACTTCTTAGGAATAGAATTCAGCAGATCTGATAAGGGAATATTAATGAATCAGAGGAAGTATGCTTTGGAGTTGATAGAAGAAATGGGATTGATTGGTGCCAAACCATCATGGACACCACTGGATAACAACTTGAAACTGACAACTTCAACACTGGATAAAGCAATGGACATTAGAGAGGATCCTACATTGATAGACAAAGGTCCATATCAGAGGTTGATTGGAAGGTTGTTGTAGTTAACCTTGACTAGACCAGATATTGGTTTTGCAGTTCAGACCTTGAGTCAGTTTTTACAAAGTCCAAAGAAATCACATATAGAGGCAGCACTCAAGGTAGTGAGATATGTAAAGAGGGAACCTGCTATGGGTGTTTTCATGAGCATCAAGAAAGAAAGAAAGTTAGTGGCTTTTTGTGATGCAGACTGGGCAGCATGCCCAAACACTAGAAGGTCTGTGACAGGTTTCTTGACCAAACATGGAGATTCCTTGATTTCATGGAAGTCAAAGAAGCAAACCACCATCTCGAGAAGCTCAGCTGAATCAGAATATAGAAGCATGGCCTCGACTGTTTCAGAGTTGGTGTGGATCATTGCACTATATAAGGAGTTGGGAGAAGAATTGGAGTTACCAGTGAAGTTGTTCTGTGATAGTAAAGCGGCCCTGCAGATAGCAGCAAACCCAGTGTACCATGAGAGGACAAAACATATAAAGATCGACTGCCACTTCATTAGAGAAAAAATACAAATGGGACTGATTCAAACATCATATCTAAGAGCACGGGATCAACAGGCAGACATTATGACAAAGGGATTGGTAAGACCACAACATGAATATTTGATTCCAATCTGGGAAATTTAATGTATTTACACCTACCAGCTTAAGGGGAGTAATGAGACAGGAGTTGTGACTTGAGTGATTAACATGTGCTAAGTTAGTTATAACTGACTCTTAAATATTAATTAGTTAGAATTAACAGATTACAGCTGTCAAAGTAGTTAGGTTAGATCATGTATATAAGATAGAAAATCAACTAATTCTCAATTTAGTTTTTTCATTCTTTTTCAATTCGTTGTATTTGATTTCATGATGAATGAGAAGTGAACTGCTCTCTTCCAGTTTCTCCTTTAGCCTCAGTCTGCTTTAATTCCGTTTCACAACAGCATGCGTAAATACACTCCAAATCACTAAAGTCTTTAAATTTTTCTTTTCATTGTTGTTTTGAGTGAAGCCAATCTGAGTCAAGCTCGTCGTCTCATTCATTGCTCCTAAAATGGTAATTTCTTTTATGTCCTTTCATATGTTTTATTTAAGGGAAAAGGGTTAAAAATACCCCTCAACTTTGGTTTATTTATAATCAACTAATAAACCAAAGTTGAGGGGTATTTTTGACCCTTTTCCCTTTATTTAATCTATGTTTACATGTTTTATGTCTATATGTTTTAGTTTTGGGATAGCTTTACATTCTCGTTTGATTAGTGTAATCATTTAAAATTTATTGAATATAAATTTATAAAATGATTTGGATTATATTAAATTCATAAATATATTAGTCCAAATAAATATTATGGATTAATATAATTGAGTTAATTATTTAAATCCAATAAATATGGATAGTTAAAGCCCGCTTCATAAAGTTCATATGCCGTGTCACTTAAATTTTATTGGCCGAAGGAAATTCTATTTCTATCAAAACTCGTCTATTTTAAAACTATAAATATGGGTCCTCATAATTCAGAAAAGGGATCGAAAATTCTAAACAAGAAGCTAGAGAAAGCTCGTGGGACAAACGCCACAGATTTCTCTATTATAAGCTACAAGTTTAAGATTTCAAGTTCAAGAACGATGCCATCGAATTCAAGAACAAGCTCCAATACACTCCAAATCACTAAAGTCTTTAAATTTTTCTTTTCATTGTTGTTTTGAGTGAAGCCAATCTGAGTCAAGCTCGTCGTCTCATTCATTGCTCCTAAAATGGTAATTTCTTTTATGTCCTTTCCTATGTTTTATTTTATCTATGTTTACATGTTTACATGTTTTATGTCTATATGTTTTAGTTTTGGGATATCTTTACATTCTCGTTTGATTAGTGTAATCATTTAAAATTTATTGAATATAAATTTATAAAATGATTTGGATTATATTAAATTCATAAATATATTAGTCCAAATAAATATTATGGATTAATATAATTGAGTTAATTATTTAAATCCAATAAATATGGATAATTAAAGCCCGCTTCATAAAACTCATATGCCGTGTCACTTAAATTTTATTGGCCGAAGGAAATTCTATTTCTATCAAAACTCGTCTATTCTAAAACTATAAATATGGGTCCTCATAATTCAAAAAAGGGATCGAAAATTCTAAACAAGAAGCTAGAGAAAGCTCGTGGGACAAACGCCACAAATATCTCTATAAGCTACAAGTTTAAGATTTCAAGTTCAAGAACGATCCCATCGGATTCAAGAACAAGCTCCAAGACCTTGAATTCAAGTAAAAGTCGAAAAAAAGTTCAAGTTCAAGTTCAAGTTCATCGAATATTCAAGAACAATCTTTAAAGCCCTTAAATCCAAGATCAAGTTCAAGACAAATTCAAGATCAAGCTCAAGAGCCCTTGAATTTATATATGAAAGACGAATTCAGAGGAATCATAGAGATTGTAACACTCAAACTTTGAAATCAATAAATACGATTGTTGCGATACTTTTCCCTTCTTAATTATAATTTTCCCGGCACGAATTTTACTGTCTACAATTAATCTCCCATGTGTTTAGTCTATAAAATTAGTTTCATTCTCTTTTATATTTATGAATTGTTAATAGAATCAGTTCAACTGTCATTTAACTATGATAATATTAGTAATTGTCAGATTTAGTTGTTAAGACTTTTTTGAGTCTAAGGGATAGACAACAACGAAAATTTTTATGGTGGTTGAGGCACAACCAACAATAGTTGTATGAAGGCACCATTTCTCTTTGACAAGTGTTTTTGTGGGTCTCATTTCTTGTTGTCACACTTGCTCTCTCATACTTCCATTTTCTTAAATTTTAGTCCTTTCTTCATATGCATTTTTTTGTGGGTCCCATTTCTTGTTGTCACACTTGCTCTCTCGTACTTCCATTTTCTCAAATTTTAGTCCTTTCTTCATATGCATTCTTTTCTTTGCCTAAACCCATTTTTATTTTATCTTTGCACCCTTTTTACCAATGTTTCTAAAGCTTTTCTTCTTTGTAAAAAAATATATATTCATACAACTGTTATCTTGTGCTTTCACAAATTTATTTGGTTAACTCTTTTTTTCTATTAATTCTTATAACCCATAATAAAAAGTGAATCTATAAAAACGTTGTTTCACATTTTAAGACACTATACATAAAGAAAAATAAATAAATAAAAAATCTTGAACGATAAACACAAAATTAATATTGGTAATAATTATTCGATACATGCTATAGAAGTAAAGAATTTAACAATATGGAAAAGAAAAGATAATTGAGTGCTTGATATCATTAATACATTATTATTAATATTAAACATTAAAAACATTAAGTGGTTATAGAATAAATAAAAATAAAAATATATTTGACAATAAAGAATTGAGTGATTAAAATTGAAATCTCAAAAAATAATTCTTTTACTAAAATTTAAATAATTAAAATTAAATTGTGTATTCAAATGTAATAAATAATGTCGATTGAATTTTAGTAGCTCAATTGATTAATTACATGAATTTTTACTTTGTCGTGATGGTTCAATTTTTTTTTTTAAATTTCACTATCTTCAATTTCTTTGAATTCATTAAAAATTTTTGACATATTACTTTAATTTTCCCTCAAATATATATATATATATATATATATTATTATTATTATTATTATTTTTTTTTTTCTATGTATTCTTTTTCTTAATTAAAAGCTTATCATGCTAAAACAATAGCTCTAGTACGAAAAATCCAACCCCTTTCAAAATACATCATTTCTTGTTTTGGCTAAGGGTATCCTATTTGACATAATGTTTCCAAATCTATTTTAAATCCTTCTTGTATGTTTTACTTGACGTGCGGGGGCAGGGGGAAATAGCTCAATATATAGCTTTGTGACGTTGTAATTTGGTCAGTTAGAGGCTACATTTGTTTTCCTAAAAAGTTATAACTTAATGTTTGGATATACTGCTTTAAAGTATGTGTTGTTTGGAGTTCATTTTAATATAGCAATTATACCAACTCACTTTATTTCACCTATATACATGACTTATTTTATTATATTTTAAAAATTCTCTATCATTTGGAAAAATTATAAAAATCTCTACTCTCTCTTATTCTCTGATACATCACTTTACACGATATATCGGAAAATTGAATGATGCATTCGAAATCAAGACGTGATGTATCAGGACGTTTTGGGATGTATTCAGATTCTACCAAATTTTAAGGAATTTTTATAATTTGAAATGAGTAGGGATAAAATCAGGGGCGGCTCAAACCCGTTGGTGGCCTAAGGCCAAATCAAACTAGAGGCCTTAAAAAAAAATTATAAATGTTTTTATTTTAAATCTATTTTTCTAGCTTTTTGAGATGCAAAGTTGTTAATAATTTTTGTGTAGTCAATTTCAATCGATAATATAGCCAAACCACTTAATCTTTCTTGAGACATTATCGATCTTAAATAATATTTTATTATTTTTAATTTTGAAAAACTTCTTTTGACTGAGGCAACTGTTACGGGAATTGTTAACATTATTCTATAAGCAATGTAAGCATTTGGAAAAGAATCAAGTCTTTTTATTTGATTGAGTATCTCAATTAGAGTATTGTCTTCTACTTTTATGATTTCCCTTAACACTTTTAATTCAGAAAATAAGTCTAAACCGTCAATATCGGAGTGAGTATTATGTTTTAAGGAACATTCAAGTTTAAGACAATATTTTTTCAAATTCTCATCATCTAATGATCTCATTTTTTCCCACTAAATAGAAAACCAAAAATATTTTCATATACTTCAAATTGTTCAAATCTATTTTGAATTGAAAAGATGGCTTTGTCTACTATGTATAAGAAGTAATCAACTCTAAATGATTCTTCAAGAGATCTTGTGATTTCATTATCAACATTCTCATCAAATTGGTTTTTTCTATAAATTACACGTTTCTTACGAAATACAGGTTCTATATTCATCTCTAATGCAATTTCCTTAGCCGAAATCATAGTACTTGTAAATCCTTCTTCTCTATATGTTTTAAAAAAAGAAACTAAACCTCTTAATTGATCTATAGCGACATCAAAATCTAACAAATATTTTAAAACACTATTTACAATATCAAATAAAAAATATAATAAACATAAGACACAAAACAAAAATAATATTAGAAATTAGAATGATATTACCGAATTCAAAAGTTATGAAGACTTGATTTCCAAAAATGAATCGGGCTGCTGCAATATAGTTTTCTCCAAATTTAAAATATAAACTATCAATAGAACGAGTAAATTTTTAAGCTTTGAATAAGAGAGAGATGTAAGATTAGAAAAAAGAAAGTGAGAAGAAATAGTAGAACGAGTAAATTTTTAAGCTTTGAATAAGAGAGAGATGTAAGAATAGAAAAAAGAAAGTGAGAAGAAATAGAAGGGAGGAGGATAGAATATATAAAAATAAAATTAGAAAAAAAATAAGGTTAAAAAAAAGAAGATAGCTTGTACATTAAAAAAAAAAATACACAACTTTTTATTGAAAAGTCAAAAAATCATAGTCATATCTATCATACTATCTCTTCATTGAGCCGTTTTGCATTTATTGTCTTGGTTCTAACAATTTTTTTTTTAATTTAATCCTTCCTAATTAACTAAAAAATGGGGCCTTTGCATTTATTATCTTAGTTCTAATATTATTATTTTTAATTTAATCCTACCTAATTAACTAAAAAATGGGGTCCCCTAAAATTGGGGGCCTAAGGCAAAAGACTTTGTTTTAAGTATTACCAGCCGCCCCTGGATAAAATTTAATTAGCTCTTAACAGTTAACACTGATGATTTGTGTAAAATTTCATTATTAATTCCTTTCTTTTATTTTTTGTGCATTTTTTAGGGTAAATTACATAATTAAGCTAACATTGAATAGTTAATTATGATACATGACTACAGTTTGACTTAACTATGGAGAACATTTATTGTTTATGAAAATGGCTAAGATAGGCCCCACTTTTTTTGTTCAGAACATGTAGAATCATTGTTCCTCTTTTATACAAATCTACATACTATCTCTTTCTTCCACACCATTTAATTTCCTCCTTAAATCTCTCAATCCCCCATAAATTACTCAATCGAATCAATGTTCAAATCAAAGGAGTGTGGTGGCACATCGTCGAATCCGGACCCAATCATATCATTGATCCATTCCATGTAATCTTTCAAATCAAAGTAGTTGTTTGCTATAGTTCAGTGGAGTTGGTTATGGAGTTGCTGGACATCGGTACTATTGGCGGAAGATGATGAATCTGAGTCAATGAACCAAAATTACGGTGAAGAAATTGAATAATTATGTATAATTTATTTTGTATATTTTTTATGATTTATATTTCTATCAGTATATCAATGTTTATTGCTTTATATTTTTTTAGACCTTAATTGTATATTTTCAACAATTATATACAAATTTTTTTGTATTTGTATATTATTAATAAGTATACATTTCAACTATTATTTGTATAATTTCAGCATTATTGAGGTATTTGTATAATTTATTTTGTATATTTTTTTATTTGTATTTCTATCAATACATTTCACATTCTATTGTATATGATTTTATGGATTTAGCGTAACAATATTTTTTGCAGCTTTCTGACCTTTTTAAACCTTATTTGTATATTTTTCATCAATTATGTACAATTACTCTTTTGTATTTGTATATTATCAACAATTATACGTTCCAACTATTTATTTATATAATTTCAGCATTTGTATATATATATATATATATATATATATATATATATATATATATATATATATATATATATATAAAGAAAGAGTCATTTTTTGGCATGTTAATTAGGAAGTTAAATTTATCTTTCTTTGTTTGATAGAAGTCATATTTAGTAAGAAACTCTAATTAGATACAATAACCATGATTTGTGGGATTATTTTCCTTTTTAATAAACTAAATTTTTGCCTCATAAATTAAGTTAAAGTTCCAAGAAAAATATGCAATAGCTACTCTACATAATTACACAAATTGTAGCTAATGAGGCTAATTATGTTTTAACTCTAAGTTATTTATGAAAATTTTCCTTTTTTATGGGATGTCCAAATCACGACTAATTGCCTCTCCCCTCTCCACATGTCCTAAAGATGGGGTTTTCAGCCCAACAAACATGGATTTATTAGATTTTCCAGCCCAACATACTCGGAGGTTCAAGACCTCCTTCTAGTGTCCAAATCTATCTTTTTTTTTCACTCGATGTTTGATATCTCTGCATTAGAGTTCGATTATTGCTACATTCGAGTTGTGGGGTGGGGGGAGCACTTCCTACAGGGATATTTCTATACCTATGGCTCAAATCTAAAACCTCTGGTTTGGGGAGAACACTACAACAAAAACAACTTT
This sequence comes from Solanum verrucosum, assembly GCF_900185275.1. Classification (NCBI taxonomy): domain Eukaryota; kingdom Viridiplantae; phylum Streptophyta; class Magnoliopsida; order Solanales; family Solanaceae; genus Solanum; species Solanum verrucosum. Next base: position 984,354 of record NW_026020215.1, read on the forward strand.
TAGCAGCAATAAATAAACACATTAATAAAAAGTGTTAAAGTCTTTACCGGCATTAGTTGAGTGTCATTAGATCCAATGTCGCTAAAGCCTTTAGAGACATATACAAAAATGCTAATTGTCGCAAAAAATACATATTTAGCGACAATTGCTAATTAATTACCGCTAAAAATCATTTTTGATGTAGTGAAAGTAGGCCCATTCAATACACCACATATATCCTTTGGTGGTAAATCTATCCTGTATTTTTTTTTAGTTCTTTACATAATTTATTTTAATTTAAATCTTTATTTTTTATTTCTTCCCCACTCCACGCCAATACATTCAAATAGATAGTGTTTGATAAACTCTTGACTCAAATACAATATTCAGAAATGAGAACAATAAATACTTTTCCCGTCCAACAAAAATTGTCCATTATGAACTTGGCATATTCCTTAAGAAATAATAAATAATAGGGGTAATATTATTATATTATTCTTTGACTTTAATTTATTAAATTTAATGCTTTGAGAAATGTGTTAGATAATAAATAGTATTTAATAGCAAGGGTAAAATAGACACAAAAGGTAAATTATCTTTTGATTTTCTAAATTTGACAAATATTATTAGACAGCTATTTTTAGTATAGTAGACAACTATTGTTGGATGGATGGAGTATATAACCAAATCACGGGAAACACAAATAATAATGGCCATCAAAATTGAAATATACTTATCCATGAAATGAATTGAAGTAGCAATGATATCAAGTAATCAAGAATATTATAAGTATTCGATGTTTTATCTCAAATAACAAAGTGCGTCAACTTTTGCTTTCATGAACACGTTTTTATTAATTATCAGTGTGTTCTATAGAATTATCATCTTTAAACCACCACTCTAATATTGTTCTTGTGTTCATTGAACAATATATAATATTGTAAAGCAACTCCATATAATTTTGTTTCGTTATTAAAAAGCATTACCTGTAATGCAACATTTAATAAGAGGAATTTTGGCCCTTTAATTTGGTCAAATTAAACTTAGCCCTTCTCCTATTATTCTCTCTGTCGGGTTAGTCATAAAATTGACCAAATCGGATTCCATGCATATAAGTAAACTTAATTAGAGCTAAAAATTGAATTTTAAAAACTACTAGTTTACGTTTTGGAAACTTACGTAAATATACTATATTAAAAAAATATTTACCATTGATAGCAATAACATTTTCTTTTACAAAGAACAATTAATTATTCACATATAATACAAGATAATACATTTATCACACATTTTAATACACTTATAATACAATGTGTCAATTTCTTACCAAACAAGCATAATATATTTTAAAAAAACAGTTATAATATATATATATATATTGCATACATAATTCACTTTTAATACATATTGCAGATTTAACATAATATTGTTATGTATTGCTATAAATGATAATAAATAAAAAGTCTCACTAAAATCAGTCATTATTTATTAAAAGATAATCATCCAAATAATTTTCCCTTAAGTTTAAGATTAAGTAGAAAAGTCAAATTAAACTACAACTTGCAAAAAATATTTTTGTCTAAAAAGGTGCCACATATTAACTTTAATGGTTTCATGAATTTTTGAATTAATGACGATTTTAAGTATAATACCCAAATTTTAAAATTTAATCTTCATACATATTTAATGATTTTTTTAAAATTCAAATCCATTTCATTAAAAGCTATTGGGTTTGGCTAAATTAATCCATATCCGATCGGCTACTAGCTGGGCCGTAGACTCTGATTAGCTCATATTTGCACGGAGTAATCCCATTAAGTCTGGTAGCAGTATTGGTAACGGACCTACCGGACCGGCATCGATCGGAACCGGGGTCCGATGGGCAGAAAGGGACCGGAATCAGACCGAAGTTGTATTTCGTCCCGGACCGGTAACCGAGATAACGACTATTTTTTTTTAAAAAAAATAATTAATTATTAAAATTTAAAAATTAGGGAAATTAATCAATTATTAAAACTTTTATACTTTTAAAGTTTGAAATTTAAACTTTAAAAGTATAAAAGTTTAAATTTCAAACTTTAAAAGTATAAAAGTTTAAATTTCAAACTTTAAAAGTTTAAAACTTAAATTTCAAACTTTAAAAGTTTAAAAGTTTAAATTTCAAACTTAAAAGTTTAAATTTCAAAACTTTAGAAGTTTAAAAGTTTCTATTTTATAACTTTGTCATTTGAAAATTGAAAATATAATTAAAAAAGACTTTGTATTAAAATTGAAGATAATAAAAAAAAAAATTAAGGCGAATAGCCTATAGTTTTATTAATATTAATTAAATAGTACAATTTGAGTTACAAAATATTAGTAGAGGATTAGATGACCTAATCTACATATCCACCTTCTAGGAAGGGTTCTGTTTGAATTAGACCTCGAATTATCATACTCATACTAATAGTTCATGCTACCAAACCAATTTTTTCTTAAATCATTTAACATTTCTCTAGTAACATGATCTGGAATTGGTTGATCGGCTAGTTCCTCCAATGCATCAATGTCATCGTCACTAAAATCTTGGAAAATTTCATCAATATCATTTTCAAATTTGGTAGGTAAAGCCGGACGCCCATAACTCATTCTCTCGCCATTAATCCAATCTCTAAATAGTACCGATATCTCCAAGCTATCGGCTGCTAATGAATATCTATCCTCTCCAATTTGAAATCTTGTTGCACTAAAAGCGTCTTCCGATTCTACTAAAGATGCTTGAATAACTAACACATCTCGAGCCACCGGTTGAAGTTTTGGAAATCTCTTGCCGCGATTGCTCCATCAATCTAGAAGATCAAGTAAACCTTGTGAATCCTTAATAGTTTTCGTATTTTGATTAATATATGCATCAAAATTATTTTTATCATTATGAGAAAGTTCAAGATAACTATCTAGCATATCATCAAGATCATCTTCATCATATCTACACCTAGAACTTTCCGATTCTTCATTACGTACTACATTTCTTCTATTAGAATTATACAAGTCATACAATTTTCTAACTTCAATTTTTATACTATCTTTAACTGCTTGACAGCTAGTTGTTTTAAAATCTTGAATATCTAAATTGAAATATATTTTATCAACCATTCGTGTTGCACCTACATCTTTGTAATGTGGGTTTAACAAACAAGCGGTTAAATAAATTTGAGGAATAGGAAATTTTTATTTTTTTTATTTTTTCAATCATCTTCTTAACAGAATCTTCAAATCTTGGTTTATATTTGAATTTATAAAATTTACTAGAAATAGCACAAATATTTGATAAAACAGAGCAATAGTTGGATAATAAAGTCCTGAAATTTGTTTTGTAGCTAAATAAAAAACTTTTAAGAATTCTAAGTTCGTTTACGTCATTCCAATCATTTTCATCAAGTCTATATATAGTTCACATTTCAATTATGAGCATTCCAAACCATTTGTAAAGGTTTCCTATATTCATAAGCGACTTGAAGCATTTAAAATAAAGAATTTCATCTAGTACACACTGATTTTGGAATTTTTTTAGGTGAAAGATTAAATTCACGACAACGATTTTCAAATTCTCTACGTGTAGATTTAATTTGACATTTAAAAATAAAATGACATGCAGTTTCACATTTTATGCAACCATCATTATACATTGTTATACCATCTCTAACAATCAAACTATATATGTGTGCAGCACACCTAATATGAAAACCATCAATATAAACAGGGCAAAGAGTCGATTTTAGTATTTCAACAACATATGTATTATTAGAAGCATTATCTAAGGTGACACTAATTATTTTATCACAAATTCCATAATTTTGTAAAACATCTACATAGTTTGAGCTATGTAACTATCAGTTTTATGCATTTCACAACATTTATAACCTAAAATTCTTTTTTGCACAATCCAATTTTCATCGATCCAATTGGCAGTAATAGTGAAATAATCATTACCATTTACACTACGACCCATATCAGAAGTAATAGCTATTTTTAAAGTATTATAATAAAATAAACAACGAAGCTATTAAATGTTGAGCTTGATAATCAAAGATAGCCTTTGTAATTGTGTTTCTTGAAAAACCTTTAAAATATGGATTACACACAATTTGAATATAATGAATAAAATCGGAATTTTCAGCAAAACAAAAAGCAAACCAATAACAACTATCATTTTAGTTAATTCTTCAAGATCTTTTTCTCTACTATATGAGCGTTGTGTACTAGGGCCAGAAACATTAGAAGGATTTAATTGCGTTTGGACCATATTAGAGCCCTCTACTCCTAGAGTTGCACTAGGAAGGGTGGTACCATTCTTTTAGCTTTGGCTACAACTTTAACATGCAACAATTCATTTTTACAACATCTCATTAAATGATTACTCAAATGTCCTGTCCCACCTTGTTTTCCCACAGTTTTATATATGATTCATTCTTTGTTTACATTTATTAAAAATAGCTTGTATTTTATCTTCACTCTGAGTCATAAATTGCCACACAACTGATTTCTTAGCACGTTCTAACTTAAGCCTAGGATGTACGGGGGGAATGGGAGCAGACAACAAAAGGGAGCGGGACTGAGAGCAGGAGTGGGAGTGGGAGTGGGACTAGTAGCCATAATTGGCTCTGTTTCATCATCATCACCATCATCTTCAACAAAAATATTAATATCATCATTAATATTATCATGTTCTACTTCTTCATCTAATTCTTCATCAAAATTACCAAACCTTCTTTGTAAAGCTTCATGATAAGGATCTATTCCAATATACTATCAATATTAAAATCAGTTTCATCAACATGCATAAAATCTACCATATTTATTCTTACTTGTGCTACTTGTCTAGTTTTAGATTTAGAAGAACTATCGATTTTTTTATTTTTCTCGGAATTTGAGGTAAATAAATTAGTGACCGCATCATATACAATTGTTTTACCTTTGCCAACATTTTTTAAACCGAAATCCATATTAAAATATGAAAAGTGAGTAAATTATATATAATCTGAAAATTAAATGCAAACAAAAAAAGAACTAAATAAGTAGAGACTAGAGACTAATTACTCACTAAATAAATAAATAATTAAATGCAAACAAATAAATAACTAAATAAGTAAATTATATATAATACGGAAATAAAATGCAAAAAGATGTGAGTTGAAACGAATGTACCAAACGTCTACTTAAAAAAGTAGACGTGTATGACCGAAAGTCGAAAATTGATAGATGAAAGTTGAATTTTGAAGCTCCAAAGACCAAACTAGTAATCCACCAAATCTTTCAAAGTAATATAATTTGTAATTTAAAAGAGAATAAGAGATTAGAGACTTAAGAGCTGAGAAGATGAAAAATATTTGTGAGTAAAAATAAGGGATAAGGGTCTGAAAAATACTCCAACTTTGGTCGAATTTGCTGTTGCGATACTAAACTTTCATGAGGACCTATTACCTCCCTAGACTATTTAATACCGTATTTTTTACCCCCTGAACTATTTAATAGTGTATTTTAAAGGTATATATGTGCCCACGTGAACACATTACTATTTATAGTTTTGCATTATTTTTTATGTCCACGTGGGCAAATATATATGTTTAAAATCCGGTATTAAATAGTATAGGGAGGTAATAGGTCCTTATGAAAGTTTAGGATCGCAACAACAAATTCGACCAAAGTTGAGGTATTTTTTAGACCCTTATCCCTAAAAATAATGAAATATTAGGGGTATTTATAGTTAAAAAACAGGATAAAAATGTTTAAAAGCTTGGGGTATTAAAGAAAGTTTGGGGGGGGGGGGGGGTAGGGGATTGTTTTGGGGGGTTAGTGGCTGAAATAGCCGTTGCGTGGGGCCCAATACATGTTACCCAATGGCTATATTACATTAATTAAAAAAAAGATCCTTGACTCGAACCGGACCAGACCGGAAATCGGAACCGGCACTTTTCGTACCAGGACTAACCAATAACACCTGGTTTCCATCCCGTTACCCCTCCCGGTTCCCCTTCGTAATGGACTCCACCCGATTTTCATCTTGTTAATTACCCTTTTTTTTTGTCTAAAAAGGTGCCACATATTAACTTTAATGGTTCATGAATTTTTGAATTAATGACGATTTTAAGTATAATATCCAAATTTTAAATTTAATATTCATACATATTTAATAATTTTTTTAAATTCAAATCCATTTCAGTAAAAGCTATTGAGTTTGGCTAAATTCATATCCGATCGGCTACTAGCTGGGCTGTAGACTCTGATTAACTCATATTTGCACGGAGTAATCCCATAATGAATAATTAAAACCTTTCCTTAAAAAATCATAAAAAATCACGGAATATCTTATTTGGACGATGCTATGTACGCAATATCATTGAAGTTTTAGACATGTATTTTTGTTCAAGCATAACTTAGGCCTTAGCTATGGGGAAAATCCTTTTGGTCAGAAAATTTGGCCAGAATTTGGTCAAAATGGTAAAATAACATATTTCACACTATGTTTTTTTTTTATTTTTACCTTTTTGAACATTTTTACCCTTTTAAGTTTAATCCATTTTAATTAAAAAGTGGAAAAAAGATCAGTTTATTTAAAATAAAAAGGATATGATAGACTTTTTAAATTTCTAACCAAATTCTGACCAAATTTTCTAGCCATTTAGCATTACCCCTTAGTTATGGCCTTAGGTCATCGATCTAGACATCACTCAAATCTACACACTATTCTTTATAACTTTGTGAGTAATTCCACTCATATAGCAAATTAAATGGCTTCAAAATATCTTTACTATATCAAGACAATCACACATTTTGTAAAACAGAAAAGGTGCACGAAATTTCATGCATTAGTTTCTTCCAATATTGCAATTCTTGTTTCTCTCAGTATTACTTTCCTTCTTGCATAGTTGCATTATATCTAGTATGTGTTTTTATCCATTTATTTATTTATTTAATATTGTTATTTTTCGTTATTTGCAAGGTTATATAGTTTATCCGAAAGCTTTTAATATTGTTTGGGAAAACGACAATTGTTTTGGAAGTTGCCCATATACGAGTTAGAATTAATGATAGTACCAAATCTAAGATATAAAAATTAAATTCGTGTTACTGCATATATACTATATACCTTACAATTGTAAATTGGCTGACATTGTTATTAAATATACTAGTATTCGTAGAGGTGTGCAAAAACCGAATCGATCGATAAATCGAACTGAAAAAATGTTATTGGTTTATTGTTATTGGGTTATTGGATTAACGGTTTTTTTAATGATTTTATAAAAAAAAAATATCGGGTTATTGGTTCGGTATTGGTTATTAATATTGGCCATTAAGACTAATAATTTACTACATTTCCTTGTACATAAATATTATATACTAAACTCAATATCTTACTAGATACTGTCTTTATCATTTAGCCTTCAATTCACAATTCACAGGGCTTTTAGTTCACATTCACATTATACAAAGTGTCAAAATTTAAAGTAAGAAGCATATTCCTCTTAATTTCTCTTTGTGTTAACTGTTACACTTGTATAGTTTTTTCATTACATTAATGTGTTGTCACATCAAATTTACTAGAGAAGTCATATTTTTATTTTATAATTATTTTCTTATTGGTTAAACCGAAATCGAACCATTAAGAACCAAAATCGATAAACCGAAAACCGATAAAAAAAATCTCTTATTGGTTTGGTTTTTGGTTTAACATATTTAAAAACCAAAAACTGATAAATCAAACCGATAATACATAAAATCGAACCGAACCGACCGATGCACACCCCTAAATATTCGTACCCGTGCAATTCACGGATAATATTATTTATTATTAATCATATAATTTGACTTATTTAAACATATAAGATCATAGAGATTTAATAAAATATCAATTGTCATTTCATTATTATATTAACCATTTATATCATCCAAAACATGTTAAGCATCATTATCATTATTAAATTAATATTTCGCTTAATAATATGATGTATTCACCCACTACTGACACACATTGTATACGTACATATATATAAATAAAAAGTTTGTATAAATATCAAATCTGGGTAAATAAAATTCTTTGATTATGTTATGGTTTTCTCCCTCTTTCAAACTTGCACCCACATTATTCAAGACGGTAAAGTTTATCATATATTTTTATCTGTAATCTCAGTTGTTTAAAAAAATTAATTTTAGTCTCTAATTGATTAGCTATTTCTAAATTTCTCCTTTTTACATTTTAATTTGAGTTTATGTTCAAACTCTAATATTTCTCACACGCAAGTATATTACTAAAAGGTTTTAAGAAAGTGGGTAATATGTATAAATCAGATAATAAATTATATAACATATTTATCGATACTATTATACTAATGATTCCATCATGTTTTAATTTTCTAATTGCACATATAAAAGCATTTTAATAAATGTGAAGATATGACCTATAATAATTCAATAATAAAAAGAGTGTCAGTATCTATGATTTGTATTAAAAAAATAATATATTAAGAAAGTATTATATTAACATTCACTAAAGTTAAATAAAAATAACATACAATTGGAATAAAAAACATTAATTACAATAAAAGTCATCAAATGTTACAAACGTAATCCAAAGAAACATAGGAACTCATCTAATATAAAAAAATTTAAGTAGAAAATGTCTAAATTTTTATCTTACTATAATCACAATCATTATAAAGGAATTCTTTAGTTTATCCAACCATTATAAAGAACATAGAAACAATTTTGATTTAAAAGTACTTTAAATAAATAAATTTAAATAGAATAAAAAATCTAGTATATATCATTTTTATGAACTGCTACAAAGTGAGTGTTAAGTAGATGTTCTCTGTTTAATAGACCAGTTCATGATTTGAATCTATTTGTTAATATGGAAATGACATATTCATGATTTGAATCTATTATATGTAATTATTAATTTATCTTTTAAAAATAAAAATAGTTATTTATTAGTTAATCCTTTTATATGTAATTAGTTTTAATTATTTAAAATTTTGATTTTTTGTGGTGCTATATTGTCACTTTTACTTCTCTCTCTCTCTATATATAGAGAGGAAATAGAGATAATAAGTAGAACAATTTTAGGTAACAACTTTAAATTCTGTAATTAATTTTTATTAGAATAAATTACGTGAGTTGATTACTTAATTTGAAAAATCACATTTAAAATCAGTTTTATTTTAAAAAAAATAAAGTATATCTTCCTTTAAACTGAGCAGTTTTGCTAGATGCACAACGTTTTTTATTTTATTTTTTCTTTTCTACTTTTTAAAGTAATAAAGTAATGGAATATAGAATCTTTTAATAAAAGTTAATTTCAGTAAGTTTTAAACTGTTATTTTTTAAATTGTTTTAAAAAAATAAAATAATTTAATCTTATTACGTGCAATTATTAATTTTTTTGAAATAAAATAGTTATTTGTTATTTAATTCTATTGTATGTAATTAAGTTAATTATTTAGAAATTTTGATTTTTTGTGGTTCTGACATGTGTTAGTTTTACTTTTCCTAATAGATAGATAGATTGTAATAATAATAATAATAATAATAATAATAATAATAATAATAATAATAATTATTATTATTATTATTATTATTATTATCTACACTTGTTTTGCTATAAATAAGGAGGTTTTTGTCACGCCCCGAGCCTACACCCTGGGCGGGACTAGCACTCGAGAACCATTGCTAGCCCCAAGCGAACCCTAGGCCTGACTTACTTACTCAGCAAAAAACATAACTCAACAGAGATAAATCGATGTAATAAACTGAAATGTTATAAAGGAACATTCAACTGGCCATTAAGGAAAACTCAAGTCTCAACATAAGATAATGACAATGAAAAGACTAAAGAACTAACATTTGACTATCTATGAAGCCTCTAAAACAACTGAGATGGATGTCGGGACAAGACCCACGACATCCTAATGAACTAAAGCTACTAAAAGCAATAAAAGGGATCCTCCAGAAAGCAAGAAGGCTCACCACCAGACTCTGAGTGTTCAACTGGATCAACGATGAGCTGGATGTTGATCCTGGTTACCTGTGTTTGCATCATAACAAGATGCAGGCCAAATGACATCAGTACATTGAATGTACGGGTATGCGAGGAGAATTCTAAAACAAGACATAAGCTTGAAAGGAACTGAAGAAACTTACCTGGCTCAACTCAACTAAACATAACTGAACTCATTTCATTATAAAAAAGTTTAAAACAAGTGCAATATAAAGAAAAGTTATTTAAAACATGGATGTTAACTCTGTATGTATGCAAAGATACAATATAACTCTGAAATGTACGTAAAAATACAAATAAACTGTGTATATAAGAATACAATTACTTCTGTGGGAGTTTCTCTAACCGACAACCATCACGTAAGAGTTATTGTGATGATACAATGTTTTGCCTCATGCTGCCAGGGCCGTCCTATACCTTGTTGAGGGTATAAAACCTGAACTACTAAGTGGATCCACTAATCTATGCTAAAAAGCACTAAAGGAATCATCTAAAAAGTATGACCTTTTCTACCCATGATGGCTACATGGTTTATGGGGGTTGTGAGTTGTCTGAACTCTCTCCTATATCGGTGCTCAATTCTACTCCCAAAATATGATATTAGCTCTTATGTTTAAAAACATACTTCTTTCTGTGATTTGAGATAATTGCTCAAAAACATAGCTCAAAGGCTACCTTGGAAATCAAAGTTTCCCATCTTGCTTAATTATGAAAGCGTTTACTCTTTATTGAAAACTAGCTCGAAGGCTCTTTGGAAATCGAGGTTTCCTTTCTTGTTTAAATGTGAAACATTTTAAACTCTTTGGGAATACATAGTCCCCATATACTTTTGAAGAAATGAACTTCAACCCTTACTCTTTACTCTTTACTTAACTTGAACTTTAAGTGTTAAAACAAAGTTAAAATATTTGGAAAAGACTTTTGGAAAACTCTAAGAACTCTTCTTGACTTGACTCTTACTTCTCTTGACTTTGATCTTAACTTTCCTTGAATTGGATTATGGATTCAAGGTTCATGATCTCATGTTTATGGATCATTTCATGATGTGTAGACGTACCTTAGAGTGTTGGAATCAACTAGAAAACAAAGGTACGTTGCTAAGGAACTAGTACATAAAGATTGGGAAGGAATGGGGAGAACTGGCATCCCTGGCGCTCTGAGAGGCGCAGGGCAAACTTCAGAGCCAGACCTGGGGTACTCTGGCTGGCGCGGCTCCCCAAGGGTCAAACTTCAGACTCTTCTTTGGAGTGCACTGGCTGGCGCGACTCCCCCATTCCATAGTTTTTGACGAATTTCCTTGGTCGTTTTTCAACTCTAAACCCTCTAAACTCAATTGGTTCTTTCCCCAATTACTTAGATTCGACTACATAACCAAAATATGCAATAATCTATTTGAAACAACACCTAATTTCATGAATCCGGATCAAACAACTCCTCAACAATTGCAATGAATTAAGAATTCAATAGAACTTCAACAAACTCATCAAGAACTCAATTTCTAAGCTTTCAAGAACTTAAATTCGCTGAAATAAATCATGATTGGCACATGGGTGAACTAAACCAATGGTATGTTATCTCACATACCTCATAGGGATCACCCCTTGACGAAATCCACAAGCGAAATCCTGACGAACGACGATCTTGGCTCTTTTCTCCTCTCTTCTCCTCTTGCGTTCTTTCTCCAAAAACCCCAAATCTATTTTTCAAAAGCGTAAACTAAATCCTATCAGTTTAGACCTTGAAATAATTACGAAAAATGAATTAATTAATTTGTGTATGGAAAAGACCAAACTACCCTTCTAAAATTCGGATTGGACTTTCCTTATTCGAACAACCCAACTTCCAATGGGCATAATTCACTCATATGAACTCAGAATCACGCAAACTTGGCGGCGTTGAAAAGATTATTCCAAGATAATTCCTACGATATCTAGAACAACACCTAACTCATCCTGAGCTAGGAGTTATGGTCGTTCAAAGTTGACCAAAAACTCAACTTAACATACTTAACAAATTTTCCAGATTTCAATTCTTTCCAAAAATGATTATTTCCAAATTCTTAACTTCTTCCTAGTTATTTCAATTTGCGAGATGTTACAATATCTCCCCTTGGGAACATTCATCCTCGAATGAGAGTACTCTTAGTAGGCTAAGGGTGTAACATTTAAAATTCAGCTCAAACACCCAACAAGCAATGCAATTACAACATGCCAACTCATAAATTAAAGAGTACTATGAAGAGAATTAGTACCTTGATCTGGAATTTCTCCGGATTCGAAGAGATGTGGATATCTCTTCTTCATATCTTCCTCAGCTTCCCAAGTAGCTTCCTCAACAAATTGGTTCCTCCAAAGAACTTTGACTGATGCTACCTCTTTTGTTCCCAACTTGCGAACTTGGCGATCTATAATCTGAACAGGAATCTCCTCATAAGACAAGTTATACTTGATCCCAATATCTTTAGTTGGTATGATTAATGAAGGATCTGCTATGCACTTCTTCAACATGGAGATGTGAAATACCGGATGAACCGCGGGTAACTCTTGTGGTAGCTCCAACCCATAAGCTACATTACCTACCCTTTCCAATATCATGTAAGAGCCAAAATACCGATGACTAAGCTTCCCTTTCTTACCAAATCACATAACACCTTTCATGGGTGAAACTTTTAAGTACACCCAATCATCTACTTCAAACTCTAACTCCCTTCTCCTAACATCAGTGTAGGATTTATGACGACTCTGCGCCATTTTCAACCTCTCTTGAATCACTTTCACCTTCTCCATAGCTTGATGAACTAAATCTGGTCCTATCAACCCAGCTTCACTAACTTCAAACCATCCAATATGAGATCTGCATATTTTCCCATAAAGAGCTTCATACGGAGCCATTTGGATGCTAGAGTGGTAACTATTGTTGTAAGCAAACTCAATAAGAGGTAGGTGATTATCCCAATTTCCTTTGAAATCAATCACACAAGCCCTCAACATATCCTCTAAGGTCTAAATAGTACGCTCTTCTTTCCCATCTGTCTGAGGATGAAAGACAGTACTTAAGTTCACATTTGAACCCAAGCCTTTTTGGAATGACTTCCAAAACTGTGCAGTAAATTGCACACCCCTGTCTGAAATAATAGAGACCGAAACTCCATGAAGTCTAACCACTTCTTGAAGATACAACTTGGCATAGTCCTCTGCTGAATGGATAGTCTTTACTGGCAAAAAGTGGGCTGATTTTGTCATTCTATCGATAATCATCCAAATAGAATCATGTTGCCTGCGAGACCTTGTTAAGCCTGTGATGAAATCCATATTGATCATCTCGTACTTCCATTTCGGAAGTTCTATATTCTAAGCTATACTACCGGGCCTTTGGTGCTCTACTTTAACTTATTGGCAATTCGGACACTTAGCAACGAACTTTGCAATGCCCTTCTTCATACTACTCCACCAATAAACTTCTCTCAAGTCGCGATACATCTTTATGGAACCCGGATGAATGGAATAGCTAGAGCTATGAGCTTCCTCCATGATCCTCTCTTGGAGTTCATCCACCCTTGGTATACACAACCTACCTTGATACCTCAATACAACATCTCCCCCTTGTTCACAAGTCATTACGTTTTGCTTATGAACATTTGCATTCAATTCAAGTAAAATAAGGTCTTGGTCTTGTTTCTCTTTTACTTTTGACACTAATGATGATTTAGCCCCATTCATCACCATTACTCCTCCTTCTGTGGAATCCATTAGTCAGACTCCTAAGCGTGCAAGTCTATGCACATCTTTCACTAACTCTCTCTTTTCTTTCTCAACATGGGTGGTACTATCCATAGATAACCTGCTCAAGGCATCAACAATAACATTAGCCTTGCATGGGTGGTAAAGAATATTCATGTCATAATTCTTGAGTAATTCTAACCACCTCCTTTGTATGAAATTAAGTTCTTTCTGAGTAAACACAGACTGAAGGCTCTTGTGATCGGTGAACATATCCCCATGAACACCATAAAGATAATGGTGCCATATTTTCAAAGCAAAAACTACGGCAGCCAACTCTAGATCATGGGTTGGGTAATTCTTCTCATGAACTTTCAACTGTCTGGAGGCATAAGCTATAACTTTGCCACTCTGCATTAATACACAACCCAAACCAACTCTAGACGCATCACAATAGACAACAAAGCCTTGCGTACCTTTTGGTAAGGTCAAAACTGGGGCAGTAGTCAACCTCTTTTTCAATTCCTGAAAGCTTTTCTCACAAGCTTTAAACCATTGAAATTTAACTGTCTTCTGAGTCAACTTGGTCAAAGGGGATGAAATAGATGAGAACCCTTCTACGAACCTTCTATAATAGCCAGCCAAACCCAAGAAACTCCTAATATCAGTTGGGGATATGGGTCTAGGCCAATTCTGCACTGCCTCAATTTTCTGAGTATCAACTTTAATTCCCTCTCCAAACACAATGTGGTGTAAGAATGCCACAGACTCAAGCCAAAACTAACATTTTGAGAACTTAGCATACAACTCTCTATCTTTTAGAGTTTGGAGAACTATTCTGAGATAACTAGCATGATCTTCTTCATTCCTTGAATAGATTAGTATGGAATTAATGAAGACGATAACAAACATATCTAAATAAGGTTTGAATACTCTATTCATAAGGTCTATGAATACTACGAGCGCATTGGTCAAACCAAAGGACATAACTAAAAACTCATAATGACGATAACGGGTCCTGAATGTTGTCTTTGGAATATCACATTCCCTTACTCTTAACTGATGGTAGCCATATCTGAGGTCTATCTTAAAGAAACAGGTGGCACCATGAAGTTGATCGAAGAGATCATCAATTCTCGGAAGAGCATACTTATTCTTGATGGTAACCTTGTTCAATTGACGGTAATCTATACACATCCTAAGGGAACCATCCTTCTTTCTCACAAATAAGACCGGAGAGCCCCAAGGTGAGACACTTAGTCGAATAAAATCCTTACCTAGGAGGTCTTTCAACTACTCTTTAAGCTCTTTCAACTTTGCTGGAGCCATTCTGTATGGCGGAATAGATATAGGACGAGTATCTGGAGAAAGGTCAATACCGAAGTCTATCTCTCTCTCAAGAGGGACTCCGAGAAGATCATCTGGAAAGACTTCTGGAAACTCTCTTACTACTGAAACTGACTTACTACTGAAACTGACTGAATAAGAGGTATCTCAACACTAGAGTCATTAACTCGGACTAAGTGATAGACACACCCCTTAGAGACTAACTTTCTTGCCTTAAGGTATGAAATAAAATGACCCTTAGGCATTGCTGAACTACTTTTCCACTCTAAGACTGGCTCATTTGGAAACTGGAACTTGACAACTCGAGTTCAACAATCAACTAAGGCATAACAGGCATGAAGCCAGTCCATACCAAGAATAACATCAAAATCTACTATGTCTAACTTAACTAAATCAGCCATGGTACTCATGTGATTGATGGAAATGGGACAATCACAATAGACTCTCTCTGCTAGAATAGACTCACCAACAGGTGTAGAAACGCTGAAGGGTTCACTAAGTTGCTCAGGAATAACATAAAAATTCATCGCAACATACGGAGTTACAGAGGATAAACTTGCTCCTGGGTCTAGCGAAGCATAAACTAATAAGTTAAAGACTTGGATTATACTAGTGACAACATCTGGTGAATCTTTTTTCTTTTGGAGACTATTGATAGCATATAAACGGTTTGTCCCTCTGCCAGTACTGGAAGTAGCCCCTCTAGGTGCATCTCTGTCTGGTGGAGCAACTGAAGAAGACTGGGCTCTATTGCCCCCATTACCGTTGCCCTGCTTGTTCTTTGGACATTTTCGCATTAAATGACCATTCTGGCCACACTTGAAACAACCAGTGGAGCCCTCACGACATGTACCCGAGTGGTTCCTACCACACTTAGCGCAACCAGGAAGCTTACTACCCCCTTGTGCCATACTACCCTGAGAGTAGATAGGTTTGGCTCTGAAATTCTGACTACTTTTGTTCTTAGGTGCAGGTGCACTAGAAAATGATGCAACAGGTCCCTTCTGCTTCTGTTGGAAGGATGACCGGTTGACATTATTCTTCTGCTACCCGGACTCATTCCTTGTCTTAGCTCTCTTATTTTTGAACTCATATCTATCCCTCAGCTTCTCTTCCTCAACCTGCTGCACATAGACCATCAACCTTGCTATATACATGTCACCTATTAGCATTGCAGCCTTACCTTTCTTACTCGACAAACGAGACAACCCAGTAACAAATAAAGTCATTTTATTCCTCATGTCGACAACCATCTCTAGAGAATACCAAGAAAGTTGTGTGAACTTTAGAATATACTCATGAACGCTCAAGGAATCCTGCTTAAGTGTGAGGAACTCTCGTACCTTAGCCTCTTTCAGTTCTCAGGGGAAGAAACGCCCCAAGAAGACCTCCTCAAAACAATCCCAACTTGCAGGTGGTGCATGCCAAGCTCGGTTCTTCTTCCATTGATCGAACCAAATTCTAGTGGCACCCTTCATTTGGTATGCAACTAGTTCCACCCTCTCAGCATCAACAACATGTATGATTTTGAAAACTTTCTGGGGTTCTTCAACAAAATTCTCTGGATCCTCAGTAACACACTAAAACCTGTGAAGCTTGGAGGATTCATCCTTAAGAACTCGCGGATCCTCGAAATATCAACCACTTTCCTAATTGTTTCAACCACCTAATTATAGATGTGGCGTGCTTCACATCGATAACTAGGATTCTACAGACACGGCTTCATAGACTCCCTAGGACTCTTGAACTCTGTGCTCTGATACATAGTTTGTCACGCCCCGAGCCTACACTCTGGACGGGACTAGCATTTGAGAACTATTGCTGGCCCCAAGCAAACCCTTGGCCTGGATTACTTACTCAGTGGAAGACTTAACACAACAAAAATAAATCGATGTATTAAACTGGAATGTTATAAAGGAACATTCAACTGGCCATTAAGGCAAACTCAAGTCTCAACATAATATAATGACCATGAAAAGACTATATATTTAACATCTGACTGTCTATGAAGCCTCTAAAACAATTGTGATGGATGTCGGGACAAGACCCACGACATCCTCATGAACTAAAGCTACTAAAATCAATAAAAGGGATCCTCCGGAAAGCAAGAAGGCTCACCACCAGACTCTGAGTGCTCAACTGGATCAATGATGCGCTGGATGTTAATCCTGGTTACCTGTGTTTGCATCATAACAAGATGCAGGCCAAATTGCATCAGTAAATTGAATGTACGGGTATGCGAAGGAAATTCTAAAACAAGATATAAGCTTGAAAAGAACTGAAGAACTTACCTGGCTCAACTCAACTCAACATAACTGAACTCATTTCATTATAAAGAAGTTTAAAACAAGTGCAATATAAAGAAAAATTGTTTAAAACATGGATGTCGACTCTGTATGTATGCAAAAAGACAATATAACTTTGAAATGTATGTAAAACTACAAATAAAATGTGTATATAAGAATACAATTACTTATGTGGGAGTTTCTCTAACCAACAGCCATCCCGTAAGAGCTATTGTGATGATACATCATTTTGCCTCACGCTGCCAGGACTGCCTATACCTTGCCGAGGGTATAGAACCTAAACTATTAAGTGGATCCACTAGTCTATGCTAAAAATAACTAAAGGAATCATCAAAAAAGTATGACCCTTTTCTAGCCATAATGGCTACATGGTTTATGGGGGCTGTGATTTGTCTGAACTCTCCCCCATATCGGTGTTCAATACTACTCCCAAAATATGATACTAGTTCTTATGTTTAAAAACATACTTCTTTCTGTGATTTGAGATAATTGCTCAAAAACATAGCTCTAAGGCTACCTTGGAAATCAAAGTTTTCCCTCTTGCTTAATTGTGAAATTGTTTACTCTTTACTGAAAACTAACTAAAAGGCTCTTTGGAAATCGAAGTTTCCTTTCTTATCTAAATGTGAAAACATTTTAAACTCTTTGGGAATACATAGTCCCCATATACTTTTGAAGAAATGAACTTCAACCTTTACTCTTTAATCTCTACTCAACTTGAACTTTAAGTCTTGAAACAAAGTTAAAATATTTGGAAAAGACTTTTGGAAAACTCTAAGAACTTTTTTTGACTTGACTCTTACTTCTCTTGACTTTGATCTTAACTTTCCTTGAATTGGATTATGGATTCAAGGTTTATGATCTCATGTTTATGGATCATTTCATGATTTTTAGACGTACCTTAGAGTGTTGGAATCAACTAGAAAACGTATGTACGTTGCTAAGGAACTAGTACGGAAAGATGGTGAAGGAATGGGGAGAACTGGCGTCCCTGGCGCTCTGAGAGGGGTGGGGATCCAGAGGGAAAACTTCAGAGCCTAACTTGGAGCGCGCTGGCTGGCGCGGCGCCCCAAGGGTCGAACTTCAGACTCCTCTTTGGGGCACACTAATTGGCGCGACGCACCACCTCCATTTCCTAGTTTTTGACGAATTTCCTTGGTCGTTTTTCAACTCTAAACCCTCTAAACTCAATTGGTTCTTTCCCCAATCACTTAGATTCGACTACATAACCAAAATATGCAAGAATCTATTCGAAACAACACCTAATTTCATGAATCCGGATCAAACAACTCCTCAATAATTGCAATGAATCAAGAATTCAATTGAACTTCAACAAACTCATCAAGAATTCAATTTCTAAGCTTTCAAGAACTTAAATTCGCTGAAATAAGTCATGATTGGTGCGTGGGTGAACTAACCCAACACTATGTGATCTCACATACCTTGTAGGGATCACCCCTTGACGAAATCCACTAGCGAAATCCTTACGAATGATGATCTTGGCTCTTTTCTCCTCTCTTCTCCTCTTGCATTCTTTCTCCAAAAACCCTAACTCTATTTTTCAAAAGCGTAAACTGAATCCTATCAGCTTAGACCCTTAAATAATTACAAAAAATGAATTAATTAAGCTGGGTATGAAAAAGACCAAACTACCCTTTCCAAAATCCGGATTGGACTTTCCTTATTCGAACAACTCAACTTCCAATGGGCATAACTCACTCATATGAACTCGTAATCGCGCCAACTCGGCGGCGTTGGAATATTATTCCAAGATCTTTCCTACGATATCTAGAACAACACCTAACTCATCCTGAGATAGGATTTATGGTCGTTCAAAGTTGATCAAAAACTCAAATTAACATACTTAACAAATTTTCCAGATTTCAATTCTTTCCAAAAATGATTATTTCCAAATTCTTAACTTCTTCCTAGTTATTTCAATTTGCGAGATGTTATAGTTTTGGAAAGACATTTTAAAATAATTAATTATCAATGCACGTGTATTTGATTGATTTTTTTAAAATTATCCGTAATTCAAAAATTAAAAAGACATAAATTTAAACCGATCCCACTAATTTTGAAATAATTAGCTACCAATACACGTGTATTTTTATTTTTCAAATACAATTTTGTAATTTTTTTTTTAAATACTATTTTTTTATGGCACTGACATGTAGGCTCTCTCACCTCTCCTATTATATATACTAGTATATGTGCCCGCGCGATGCACATCTATTTTAAAATATAATAATTTTTAATTTAAAAATAATTATATGAATTATTATTGAGTAACATGTGTAATCATATATAATATTTTGATTTTATATATACACTTATGTTAATAAAATTTTAGTTAATTCTATGTGCAGTGAGGATATATTCTTCCAAGACACTAAACAATATTCTAACTTCTCCTTCTCCTATTATAAAGAAGATTAATAGCATATGTATTGGATGATGAACTGATATTTGTGCTAATTGATTAAATTTTAAATTCATTAATTTTTTTTTGAATATAGTATTAAAAATAATGACTATACTTTTAACTAAAATCTACATATAATTTGCAAAGCATATTGCATTTTCTTTAGCTCACTCCTCTAGTTCAATCCTACAAAATAAAATGATTTCATTTAATTAAATATAATTTCATAAAATATGGATACATAAAAAAAATAATTAAGTAACCAATAAAAAAATATCATAACTAAAACACACACCATATATATCACATAACACTACAACAAATTTGATTTTCAGTTACGAATAATTTTGTCACCTAAAGAACATATTTCGTCACCAAAAAACTTCCGTGATGAAAAAAAAATCGTCAAGCATTCGTCCCTAAATCGTATGTCACCAAATGTATACATGCACAATTTAGTGATTCGTCACTAATTATAGTTCCATTTACTACGAAAATATTTTTCGTCCCCAAATGTATAGTATCTATGACAAACTTGTTCATCATAGAAAATATTTTTTTTTGTAGATAATGGTAGCTTTTCGTCACTAAAAAGGTCATTAATGCCGACGAAACTGATGCGTCACTTATTGTATTATATAATTAGTGACGACGTTATTTGTCTCTAAAATTTAAATGTATTTCATCGTTGAACAAACATTATTCCGTCACAAAAAACTGCCCTTTACATTCAAATTCTCTTTTTGTCCCTAAATGTATAAATTAGTGACAACTTTATTTTTTTTATAATTTTGTAGTTGAAAACAATTAGGTCGTCACTAAAAATATTTCTTTTACTCACAAAACAAAATTGTCACTATAGAATGTCATAACTAGAGACGATCATAATTGTCATAAAATACAAAGTCAATTTGTAGGTAATAAGTAGGCTATTTTGGGACGAAAAATATTCTTGTCACCAAATGTTACACTTTTATGATGAAAACATGACCGTCTTAAAAAAATATTATAGAGTCGTCGCTAAAAGTTATGCTTTTAAGGACAAAATGTTTTGTCATTAGTCATTCATACTAATACTATTTTCCATTTGTATTTAACTAGGTTTTGTAAATTTGATAATTTATAGAAAATTTATATTTTTTAAATAATACATTAATATCTTAAAATTCATAACCTAGTTTGTTCCATAATAATAAATATACATTTTTTTAAAAAAAAAACATACTAAAGAAAGAAAGATAATAATAATAATAATAATAATAATAATAATAATAATAATAATAATAATAATAATAATAATAATAATAATAATAATAAGTTGCACACGGTTATATAGTACTAATGAAGAACAATAATAGAAAATGAGATCGAAATGATATTCACTACATACTCCTTGAAGCAAAACTAATATTATGTAACATTTATCCAACTTTAATGTATAACTAAGATTTAAACATTAACAAAACAAAGATAAAAATATAGAGGCAGCTTCAAGAGATATCATTGCAAAAGCACTTCTCTCACACCTAATCTTGATTTCCACCTTCCACAACCTATGTAAAATAGAGAAAGAAAATGTAAGATGTTATTTCATACTTGATGATATCATGATACGGACAAACTATAAAGTTATGAGGTTATTAAATGTACCTTAATGGATAACTTGATAAGAATCAGTGATCGTCACTAACTCATGAAAAGGAAACAAAGTTAGGTGCTAAAAATCTATAAATAGGACTCATTTCATGGATAAAGCATCTGCTACCAGTCCTTTAACATATTTTAATGAAGTTAAAGGTGTATTCCAGTTCGACAAAAGGAAAATGCCAAGAATAAGACCAAGATACGACAAAACTAAATTCTAACCTTGATCGGGATAAGCTCATGAAATGTTGCAGCTGTTTCATAATATCATCTTGACGTGCCGATAGAGTATCTAATTGTGAAGTTAATGTTTTTATCTGAGACTGCTGATTTTCTACAACAACTTCAGCTGCATCCAATCGTTTCTGCAAACCAAGTTGGACACTAGCAACTTCCTCCTTCGTCTTTCGAAGGGAGTCTTCTAACTCTGCTGTTCTCCTTTGTGTTGCTCGATTAGTATTAGGTTTTGGACCATAACCGAGACCTTTTATGTACCCCGACTTTTTGCCGAGTATAGCATCCACAATTTCATCAATAGTCATGGAAGACTCTCCCGAAGTATATAGAGCTTTCAAATCAATCATGTTGTTCTAGAAAACATATAATTCAAATTATTTAAACTTATTATAATAACAAATAAATCATTTTGAATGCGACTAGAATATTTGCTTCTCACATAGTTAGTCTCAGCTTCTTCAGATGCCCAGCCTTTTTCATTTGAGTAATGTGTATTTTTGTAGAACTCAATTCTATCAGGTTCGACCCCTTCAGATGTTGTGTCACCCTACAAAATAAATTTAAAAACTTATTGTAGTAAGCATGGGCGTACAAACAACAATGAGAGATGTTCATGAATGAGCATGCATCAGGGGAGGAGCATGAGCATGAGCATGCTGAAATGGTCGATGCAGCTGAGGATGCAGAACATCATGAAGTTGCTAAAGAAAGACTTAAGAGGAAGGAATTCGAAAATTTTATTGGTGGCTTGGACAAGGATGTTGTTGGACCCCAATACTAATCCATTGATTAATAATAAATGAAGATATAAAACTCAATTAGTGGGGGAGGGAGAGAAAGGAAAGGAAAAAATGCAGGAAGAGCAACAGTGGTCTAATCCTGTAGGGAAATCTGCTAAGAAAGTGGCTCAACAAAATCTGCAGGAAGTGGGTACTTCTAATGGTTTTGAAACACTACAATATTATGGCCAAGTGGGGAGGAATAAGGCAGGTCAAGAGGATGAACTCAACAGACTGGTTGAGGGCATAACATATAACCATCCTACATGAAGTGCATTGCATGGAATGTGAGGGGGTTAAATAAAGTGCACAAGCAGGTTGAGTTTAGGAATTTTTGCAGAAGGAATAAAGCAGCTATTCTAGTAGTGCTGGAGCATAAAATAAAGGAGGGAAAGGCAGGCAAGATAATTCAGAAAATGTTGGAAAGTGAGAATGGGTGGATAATTATAGTACTGATCCTAGAGGAAGGATATGGATTCTATGGGATCCAAATAAAGTGAAGTTTAGAGTGGATGTAGTTCACAAGCAATTCATTATGGGTATGTCACGACTCAAAGCTCAGGGTTCTATCTAACAGTACAGGAGTGTATGGTATGCATACCATTGCTGATAGGAAACATTTATGGACTGGCTTTACGCAAGTTACAAATGCAGTTACAGAGCCTCTAGTAAGCATGGGTGATTTCAATTCTATTCTACATGGGGATGACAGATTTGGTGGCAATGCTGTGATGGATGGGGAGGTGCAGGACTTCAAAAAGTTTATGGAGACAGCTAGCATGATTGGAATGAGGTGTTTGGGTAGGAGATATACTTGGACTAATGGGCACATTCATAGAAAAATAGATTGGATCCTAACAAATGCTACTTGGGTACATAAATGGGAGCACATTCAAGGACTCATCATGGAGCCACTGTTTTCAGATCATTGTGCTGTGAGCTTTCCCTTAGGGGATCGATAGAATAGTGGGCAAAAATCTTTCAAATTTTTTAATCACATAGCTGCTGAGCACCCTGATTTCATTGGTGTTGTGAGGAAGGGATGGAGGGGTATGACATATCCTACAATGAGAGGTGTATGGCAGAACTTGAAGAAGGTAAAGGTGTTGATTCAGAAATTAAATACTAAGGAGTTTAAGGGGGTGACTGAGAGGGTAAATCGGAAATGAAAACAACTAATCAATGTGCAAGGCCTCATGAGTGATCCCCTAGCAGCTAGTAGGCAAGCAATGGATGAAAAACAATGCAAAGTGGAACTTGAGAGGTGGATAAATATTGAAGAGAGCATCTTGATGCAAAAGTCTAGAGTGCAATGGTTGAAATTGGGGGATGCTAACACCTTGTATTTTCATGCATGTCTAAAGTCTAGGCAAAGTCAGAAGCAAATAACACAATTGATGAGTCTTGAAGGCATAGTATTGTCATCTGGAAGCCAGGTTGAAGGGGAAATTACAAAGTTTTATAAACAATTGCTAGGTTCTGCAGCAACTAGTCTACCAGTAGTGGACATAACTGTCCAGTTGCTGGTAATATATGGCGTTATTTATTACAATGGCAGGGCATTACAAGATCGAATCAAGGGTGGATAGAGGAAGTGCAGTGGGGTCAGCAACATTGCAAAGGGAGAAGCAAAGGAACAACAGAATCTTTCAACATTCTTCGTGATCACAACATGTTATCATCAAACAAATCACACAGGAAGTGTTCCAAAGAGCTAGTATTGTTTAACTTACCATTTCAGCACGAGCAGCTACAAATGCTTTTGACCCCATAAAATGGCTATATTTAAGTTTAGATCGATTGACCTTGTTTACTTGACATCGTTTCTACCATGAAAATAGAAATATAAGTAGATCAAATAACACTTAAACAAATAAAGTGTGTGTGTGTATATATATATATATATATATATATATTTGAATATAGATCACCTTATGCTCTGGATTCGACCACATATCACAAGGCCTATTCCAATTTTCCGGGGTTAGTTCTGGCACTTCAATTTTACGAGCAACTTCTTCGTTGAGTGCACTTTCAAACATCTTTTTCAATTTATAGCGCCACTGCCGACTTCTATTTTTGAGAATATCCTCACAACAATCTTTGACGTAATGCTCGTCTAAGTTAATTTCAAACTTCTCCTAAAAAGAGGTTTTAAACAAAACACACATAAAAATCAAAATCCTTATAACATATAAGAAGATGAAACACTTACTTATTACAATTTAAGAAAAATAACAAAAATAGAAATCTTACATGACATCTAATAAGCGCAGCATCTTTTTCCTCTACAGTGAGTTCCTTCCACTTATTTGGAAGCGCAAGAAAATTTCGTGCAATTATCCCCAATTCATTTGAGAGTTTTGCTGATTGAACCGCCTTAACAGGTCTCCCTTTTCCAGCTGGGATCTCTATCACCATCTTTTTCCCCAAAGCCCTTTTCAGTTTTTCAAGACCTTTTCCCCTTGTTTTTCCTCGACCCCTCTTAAATCTTGCCGTATCATCTAATTAAGAAAAGGTTAGCTTGAAATAATATCTTAATTGTAATATACTTGTGTATACATTTTAGTATTTCCAGATTCAATTAAGAATATTATGATTAAAGTTTTACATAACTAAAAGCTTTAGTTGTTTAAGTTTTGGCTTCAAAGCTGAAAAGTAACTAATAGCTATGTGTTGATTTATACAAGAATTTGTATTACCTGTCGCAGTAGCAGGAGTACATTTATTTGACTCATTGGCAGATTGAGCAGATGAAACAGTTTGCCCAGTAAGTGTTTTTTTCTTATAGACACGTCCTCCTGGAGCCATGACGTTGCTTATATCCCTGCAAAACAGTTTGTCCAGTAAGTGTTTTGAGTCTTTCCAAGAATGCAAATTCGACAACGTTCAAGTATTGAGGCTGGCAAGGTGCTTTGTTACGACGAGAATCTAATGGAAATATATGAGATATTGGCTGAGAAATTCATGAGGCAGATCAATGGAGATGGAGAAACAAAAGGGTGGAGAAACAAAAGGATGGAGAGAATTGATAGTTCAACTTTTCTCAAGAGCTACTCTATATGTAATGACTTTGAAGATTGTCCAAAGAGTTCTTTGTAAAATTAAAATCTTATACTCTACAAAAGAATAACTACATTGAATCAAGTTTATTGCAGACCTCTAAAATCTGAAATAAAAAAACTAAGAAGTGATCATGTAGAACTAAACTAGTGATTGCTTAGATGCACAAAGAAACGTGAGCAACATAGAATTTAACAACTAATCGACATAACAAAATACAAAATCTTACAGCACATCAACTGATTTCATTGAGCTTAAATCGTTACAAAGAAATATAGTGCTGAAAAATCAAAGGGAAGAACGAATGTTCTTCCACTATTTTCAGGCTTAAAACAGACCATTCCCTCTAAACTAAGACTCACAACAAAACCAAGTAATCGATAATAGAATAGCTATAAGAAAACTAAATCGACACTAATTTTATTTGAAATCAAATAAACATATATATATATATATATATATATAACATGGCATACATAACTAATGTTACGTACTCTGTTCATTCTTATGGGAAAATATGGTAAGGGAAAGATAAAAATCACCATTAGGTGCTCATCCTCTATTCGGAACTCTATGGGAGTCTATCCTTTTCAAACACGAATTTAAAACAACTAACACAATAGTTAAATCATGGTAAAAACTTAATTGGAAAATAGTTTGAAACAACTAACACGATTCAATGAACTCTATAGTGTATGTTTGTAATTTGCTTCTATGGTTTTGAAGAAACAATGAACTGTACTACATTGATCCTATTTTCAATCAATACAAAGTTGCAGAGCATAATTTCATGTATGTCTAGTAGCTCTTTTGTGACAAGTTTAAGTGATTCACACGAACAATTTACTTTGAATTTCAGTCTTCTTGTTCTCTGTTTTTTCAGAGGAATCATTCATACCTGGTATGTTTCTTCAAGCTCAGAAATCTAACTTCAGTCAGGAGTTTTCTTTTCATTTGTCACATATGTATATATATACATTCTTCTAAATTCAATTTTGGAGCCAAAATTTTCAGAAATTAAGCGCCAAAACGCAGTTCTTTTTTTGCATTTTTTATCCCAAAGATCGATGGTTCTGTTTTGGCGGAATCAAAAAAGAAATTTTAAGAGTTGGGGCGGTAATCCCAAAAACTTGGGAAGTCTGTTTTGGTGGAATCAAAAAAGAAATTTGAAGAGTTGGGGCGGTAATCCCAAAAACTTGGGAAGTGGAAAGGTTGAGAAGTGGAGGAGTGTTAAGTTGTGTTTTCTTCTTAAGATGTAAAATAATTTTATAGTTGAAATCTGTGGAATTCCAGTGCGTGATCATCCCTCATTATTGGCGTGATTGGAATATCTTAAAATATATTCCAATTAGTACGATATTTGACATTCCACATGTTTTTTTTTTTTAAAAAAAATATTAACATTTTAAAAATAAATTTAACTATCTTGCCATTATAATAAAAACAATTCTTTATAAAGAATTACTTTATAGAAGTTTAAAATAATATATTGTAATATTTACACGCCACATTGATCCAAATTAAATTCCTATATCAATATCATACCAAATTAAAATGGTATGGTACAATGTTCCTCTATTCTTTTTCGGTACTATAATTCCATAATGTTTGGTTTGGGGAATTTTCAATTAGCAATTCAAGCTGTTAAAAAAACTTTCTTTTTGTATTTTATCATTCACGTGCCTCTACTAAGTGGAGTCAGGGAGTGTTCCACGTAAGACAAAAGGTGTACAAAATAATTTTAAAATATATTTTGTGAGAGGAGGTATTTTCACACGATATGGACGCAAGGCGCCATTCTGGGCATGAATAGCTGAAGTCGGGTCGAGTTTTGAAAAAGGGAATTTTGTCCAATGATATGTATACTCCCTAAGATAAATGTCAATATTTGGAGTGTTACACTAACTTTTTGTGGTAGAAACACGCGAGGAGTGACTTATTGAATGTAGTTTCACTACTATATTTGTTATTGAGACTTACGATCAACTTCAATCCACTCTCAATTAAATCTATCAAAAAGTGAACTTTGTATGTTTCCTTATGTTACTTCTCTTGTCTTCCCTCCTACATGTCGACATACGTTCTACTCGAATGGATCATTGGATGTGGTTTCATTATGCAAGCACCAAACAAAATACTCATTTAGCGATTAAGACTTTTGAACCAACTAAAATTAACTAAATCATAATACATGTATTTTTGGCACAAGCTAAACTTCAAATTCCTCGTATTCAACTACAAAGAAGTATTTTTATGACAAGAATGAGATCAAACCACGACTACTTGACAATCTTACGCAACAATTACTAAATATTTGGAAGAAAACATATGCGTACAACTCCACTAATTACATGATTTATTCTTACAATAGACATAACTCTTTCACAGAGACAATAATAGAAATAAACGGAAAGGGACGAAGATCATCTGTTTCACGGCAGTAAACGAGGTGCAGGAGTTGGATCTTTAAATCGATGGATTCCAAACTCGAATTCAACTCGGACGGAAAAAAAATAACAGATCAGGCAAAAATATAATTTTCTTTATATATATAAAATATATAATCAAGTGAATAAAGTTGATAAGAAATAAATTTTAGGGGAACAAAAAGAAAAGTCATTAGATGAGTCAAATATATAAATGATTCATTACTTTTTTTTGCACTCTAATTTCAAAACAACCCAACATCTACTCTTATTATTTCTCATCCAAAACAAAAGATACCCATCTTTCCCATCTGTTTAGCTCTCACGATTCTCCTATGCAGTAGTTGTGGGACTTGTCGCTGATCTTTTTGCTCATACCTCCACCTCGCTAGTATATATTCAGGTAAGGTTCTATGTTTCTTCTCTCTCTTTTTTGCTATCAGAACCATCCCATATCCCCTTCAAGCTTCAAGCCTATTTATGCAAAGTTACGTGAAATATGTGCTTTATTAGTGACACAGTTTATGAGTCCCTATGAATACGGATTATTGTGAATGTTATTCTGAAATATAAACTAAAGTTCTAAACTTTTCAGAAGGGTTGAACACCCGTTCATTGCTGCCAAAACAAAGCTTACATTAGGATGCCTGCAACATGTTCGACAGATTGTCTGAGAGACGATTTTGTTCACTAGTGAAGTCTGATTTACCGAGTGATATTAGAAGTTGATTGGGAGTGAATTTTAGGTAGTCAAGTAGGTTTTATACTACTTGGTCATATAGCTCAAGCATCGGCAGTTGCTAGGCTTAACAACAGTTTGATTGTTGTGGCATCTATTGTGTTTTCGGAAGACCTGCGAAGAGCTTAAAATTAATTTTACCTTGTGAAGTCAGTTTTTTTATAGTATTTAATTATTATTTGGTTATATGTTTGTGCAGTTTATCATGGATAAGGGATGGATGCATGAACCAAAGTTCTCTAAAAGATACGTAGAGGGTGTCCAATCTTTTATGAAACTTATCCGAACTCGCTTTGATCGAAATACTAAAATTTGATGTCCTTGCCAAGATTGTTTAAATATAAATTTTCAAACACAAGATGTAGTATATGATGACTTGTTGTTGAAAGGAATTATGAAAGATTACGTGCATTGGATATACCATGGAGAACAATCACAAATGAGAGATAATGATGAAGCAATTGACAATGAAGATGAAAATGAGGAATGGATAAATGAAGAAAATGTCAGCCATAATGAAATACATGACATGTTAGAAGAAATCGGTGGAAAATCACAAGCCAATCAGGAGACAACATCCAGTAACAATGGATGTGATAATTTGAGCGAGAGCGAAGCAAAGAAGTTTGACAAATTGTTGAAAGAAGCTGAATGTGAATTGTACCCGGGATGCAAAAAATTCTCGAAGCTTTCATTTGTTGTGAAATTGCTCCACTTGAAAGTGTACAATCAATGGAGCAACAAGTCATTTAATATGTTGTTAGAGTTGCTACGAGATGCATTGCCTAATGGTGAGACACTTCCTAAGTCGCATTATGATGCTAAAAACATGCTACAAGGTTTGGGATTAGGATACATTTCGATTCATGCTTGTAAATATGATTGTGTGCTTTATTGGGGTGAATTTAAAGATAGACAAGAATGTCCACAATGTGGTACTTCAAGGTGGAAAATTGAAAAGGGAAAGGGTAAAAAGATTCCTCATAAAGTCTTACGATATTTTCCCTTAAAGCCGAGACTTCAAAGATTATTTATGTAAAAAAAAACAAGCACTGACATGAAGTGGCATAAAGAAACATATCTTGATGAGACGAATGTGTTAAGACATCCAGTTGATTCTGAAGCTTGGAAAGAGTTTGATAAGAATCATACGTGGTTTGCACAAGAACCACGTAATATTAGACTTGGCCTCGCGACTGATGGTTTCAACCCATTTGGGAATATGAGCACAAACTATAGCATGTGGCCTGTAATTTTATTTCCTTATAATCTTCCTCCATGGAAATGCTTTACTGATCCATTTATGATGATGTCACTACTTATTCCTGGTCCTCAAGCACCTGGAAAGGATATTGATGTTTACTTGCGGCCTTTGGTTGATGAATTGAAAGAGTTATGGAGTGATGGTGTAGAGACATTTGATGCTTCCACAGGGGAGTACTTCAAAATGCATGCTGCTGTTTTATGGACCATAAATGACTTTCTAGCTTATGGTAAGTGTTTATATTTCTTATTGTTCAATATGTCTAAATAATCTCTAGCCTAAAAAGTAAGCTTCACCTCAACTAATTTAAGTAGTTAGGTTGACAAACTTTGATAGTTTCCTATTTATTTATTAGCATTTGGACATATTTTTGTTCCCATTATTTATATGTTTCTAATCTAGGATACTCTTCTTGTTTAAGAAGAGCTACGAACATAAATTTAATAACAGGGGAACACATAATTGTAATAGCTAACATATATTTTTTCTTTTGTATTAGCTAATTTATCTGGATGGAGTACTAAAGGATACATGGCATGCCCTACTTGCAATAAGGATGCACTGTCACAAAAGGTAAGAAGTAAAATTTGTTACATGGGTCACCGTCGGTATCTTAAACCTAGCCACGCATGGAGAAGAAGCATGCAGTTTGATGGGAAGGTAGAAAAAAGATTGAAACCAAAAGAGCTCTCAGGAGATGATGTCTTACAACAATTGGATCTACTCAGTACTTATAGACCAGGAAAACACTCAAATAATAAGAAAAAAAAGCGTCTTCCTATAGAGTTGAATTGGGTGAGGAAAAGTATTTTCTTTGAGTTACCATACTGGAAGAGCTTGAAGTTGCGGCATAATTTAGATGTCATGCACATAGAAAAGAACATTTGTGAGAGTATTTTAGGGACATTACTGAATATTGACAGGAAAACTAAAGACACAGAGAAAGCAAGAGAAGATCTTAAGGATATGAACATAAGAAAGGAACTATGGTTGCAGCATGATGATTCTAGTTATACAATGCCATCTGCTTGTTATAACATGTCAGAAAAAGAGAAAAGAAAATTTGGGGAATTTTTGAAATGTGTTAAATTTCCTGATGGTTATGCTTCAAATATCTCAAGGTGTGTAAGTGCAGATGGTGTTAAGTTAGCTAAACTCAAAAGTCATGATTATCATGTTTTGCTACAACGATTGCTACCTATAGCTATTCGTGGATTTGGAAATAAAGATGTCTCTTTAGCATTGATTGAGTTAGGTCATTTCTTTCAACGGTTGTGTTGTAAGACATTGAAACAAGATGACCTAGAACAACTTGAAAGGGATATAGTTATTATATTATGCAAGCTTGAGATGATCTTTCCACCTGCTTTTTTTGATATTATGGTACATTTGGCTGTACATTTACCACGAGAAGCTATGTATGGGGGACCAGTACAATATCGTTGGATGTACAAAATTGAGAGATTTTTGTGTAAGCTTAAGCGTTATGTGCGAAACAAGGCGCGACCAGAAGGTTCTATTGCAGAAGGTTATATTATTGATGAATGTTTGACATTTTGCTCTATGTATCTTACTAACATTGAGACTAGATTTAATCGTGAAGATCGAAATGTTGATGGATCTAGCAACAAAGAGGAACATGTTCTGGACATATTTTCTGAAAGTGTTAGACCATTTAAAGGAGAATATGATGCAATACCGAAGAAAGATCTTGATATGGCTCAGTGGTATGTGTTAAATAATTGTGAAGAAGCAGAGCCTTTTCTACAGTAAGTTTTCCTATTTATCTATATTGGTTTTCTATTATTTTAAATTACTCATAAATTCATTTTTCCTATGTAGGGAACACAAAAATGAGTTGTTAAACCAAGATGTTGTGAATATAGAAGAGAAACATAGAGAACATTTTTCTTTATGGTTCAAAGGGAAAGTAAGTGATTTTTAAAATGACAATTGTGTTGTGTTTAAGTTTAACTTTTTCTTCTTTACTAATTGAATGTAATAATTTTTCATCGTAGATTATGCATTTGTGTAATAAGGAGAATTCAATGTCTATCAAGAAGTTATATCCATTGGCAATGGGACCTGATGTTCGAGGAAGGAGATATCCTGGTTGTATTATTAATGGTGTTAGGTACCATATTCAAAGTCGTGATGAATTACGTAAAAGTCAAAATAGTGGCATAGTTGTTGAAGGCTATCATGAAAATGAAGTGATTGACTTTTATGGTATTATAGTTGACATTATTGAGTTAGAGTATATAGAAGGCAATCGAGTTGTACTATTTAAATGCAAGTGGTTTGATCTTCGTAAAAAAACTGGGATGCAGAAAGATAAAAATTTTACCAGTATAAATGTAAATAGATTTTGGTATGAACATGATTCTTTTGTACTAGCTACTCAAGCAAATCAAGTATTTTATATTTGTGATCCGAAATTAGGAAAGAATTGGCGAATTGTGCAAAAATTTCAAGATAAACATATATATGATGTGCTAGACATGCAAAATTCAAAGGTGGAAAGTGATGAATTACACACTACTGATGAAGTGTATCAAGATGTGTCAATGGAAAGTAACATGATAGATGTTTCTATTGAGGATATGCCGATCCAATTACATAGAGATGATGTTGATTCAATTACATTGGATTCAAGTGCATTTGAATTGAAGGTTCAAACAGAACATGAAGTTGGTTACAATACCGAAGATTCTGACCTAGAGGACGACACTATAATTGAGTACATAAGTGATCTTGATAGAACTGAAGGCACTAAAAGTATTGATAAAGATGAAGATGGTGACACAGATGATGAAGATGACATTGATTTTGTGATGTAACTTCATAACTGTAGGGGATTACCTTTCATTGACTACGACTAGTGCGTCTCTCCTTCTTCTTCCAGGTATGTATTCTATTATTCTTGTTCCTCATCATCTCCTTCTTCTTCTTCTTCCTCGCTAGAGTCTGGCTAAAAAAATAATTTCAAACTATTGCTTGCACTCGTTTGACTGTTTCCTCTGTTTCATTAGACTTCTATTGGAGTTTTCTCTAATCTGCTCCTCCACCTTGTGCTTATTCTTCATCATATATCCCCAGACTAGAGACTGCCCTGTATGAAGTTTCTTGGCAACTGGATTTGCCCTTTAGCAATATTTAGCTTTAAGAAAATTCCCCCACAGAGAAGATTTAGACCTAAAAACCCACCACTGTTTGAATTGAAGAGCAGTACAAATATCAGTGAGTCTTCTAAGTTCAACACCCCCCTCTTCACAAGGTAAGCTCATAGTTTCCAAAGAGGCCCAATGGTATTTTCTTTTGTCATTATCCCTTCCCCAGAAGAAATCAGCTATAACTGATTCAATATACTTGATGGTGGTGTTAGGAGGGGATACTGCAGCCATTGTGTGGATGGGAATGGATTGCAATACATGCTTGACTAGAGTGATCTTCCCTCCAAAGCTAAGAAACCTTGAATGCCATCCACTAATCTTCTTAGTCACCTTGTCAACCAAATGGGAATAATAAATAATCCTCTGCCTTCCAATGTATAATGGACAACCTAAGTAAGAGATAGGACTGTCCTTCTGAGAGAATCCAGTAACCTCCTGAATGGTACTGATGATATTGTTTGGAGCGTTGCTAGGTACCAAGAAGTGGCTTTTCTCCTTATTTATGAGCTGGTTAGATGTGCTTTCATAATCCCCCAATATTTTCATAATAAGCTGCAACGACTGCTTATCACTTGAGGTGAATATGATCACATCATCTGCAAAACTCAGATGGTTGATTTGAGGACCTCTAGGCTCCATCTTAAAGCCTTTGTATCTCTGACTCTGATGAAGTCTGTTAAGCATTCTTGAAAGCACCTCTGCACCTAAAATAAAGCATTCTTGTTCTTTCTTTCATCTTCTAATTCTCTTCTTCTTTTATGGTCATCGTCCCTTTGTTTAATGTTGCACTCATAATCCATATGTCCCTGGTGCATGCAGTGGAAGCAGTAGGGTGGTACATCCTCATACTCAATAGTCTGCCATCTTCCATCAGTAATGTCCTCTCCTATGTAACCCATCCAAACATGAGGAGGTCTCTTTTTTGTAAGATCAATTTGGACTTTCACCTTAGCTTTACTTCCCCTAGTTTTTTGGATGTAAGCTGAGTCCAGGTACAACACCTTTCCAACAGGTAAAAGCAGGCCAGACACATTGTCTTTGTTATAGCAATGCCATGGTAAGTCAGGTAAGGTTACCCACACAGGGACAATTGGAGTCTCAACTTCAGGCTCAAAGGATGGTGTCCAGTCTTGGATTCGCATCAGCTGGCCTGCTATGTTCATCCTTTGCTTGGTCCAGACTGTGTTATAGTCTAGCTCATTATCTAAGTCTATATAAACATGCCTTGCATTGTAATGAGCAATCTTGACCCCCCCTGATAACTGAGTCTGTAGAATGAAACTTTTTCTAATGAGTTCCACCTTAGGCATAGTGTGAGTGAATTTCCCAATCAAAGTGTATTTGCATACTTCAGCAAGAGGCCCCAACACTTCTTCTTTTACAAATAGCACTGCAGGTAGACCCTGTTTGGCAGTGACCTCAGGAGTGGTAAGCTTGACAGAGTTATCAATTATGGATTGGTTATGCCTAAGTCTCGCAGCATAGGTTTGGACAACAGTATACGGGGCAGGTTCAGGGATGTGCTCCTTCTTGTTAGCACTGGTAACAGGCTGATCATGTTTCTCATTAGGTTGGCTAGGCTTAGGGACAATTCTATTTCTTTGGCTAGAAATTTGATGGTCAAAATTACTAGAGACTTTAGGATAGCCATTACCTGATTGAGTCTGATCAACATTGGTCCTACTAGGTGGGTGTTGCTGCTTCTCTTTAGCTTGCCAAACTTGACTGTTGTGCTGCAAATGCTGATTATTGAACCTGAGGGATTGACCATTGGTCTGGACCTGTTCCTGCTCTTTATGCACAATGTTATGCTCATTTGAATGATCATGCAAATGAGCTTTCCCTTTATCCTTATCAGTAAGATTAACAGGGCTAGTTTTAGAAATCATACATGACTACTCCTTGGCTGGTGCTTGCTGACTTTCTAACACTTTGGTTGCTGCAATTCCATGGACACCCTGCATATTACCTTAATGGCTTCCTCCATCAGGCTAGGGTCATTAACTTGTCTAGGTAGTGTGTTTTGATGTGCATCCTGAACCTGCTGCATCTCCTCCATAGTTTGATTGTAATCATGTTCTCTTGCATTAACCTGAAAAGAGAAACTAGTAGAAGCTTCAATTGCATTGTTCATACTGTGAACTGGTGCAACCACTGTTCTTCCCATCAAGCCTCCATCCCTATCCTCAATATGCATTTTTGCAGAAGTGTCCCATTTTTCATCATTCGAATTGCTGGGGTGTTGTTCTACATCTCTTTGTTGCACATTCCTGTTAATATTCTCTAGACACTCCTCATCTCTTTGTTTTTCATTATCATGGTTCGCTGGAGCTCCGGTAAGATTTGAAGTTGGTCTCCAAATCTTAAAGTTCTCCTCACAGTTATGCGCAATCTCGCTAAGACTATATTTTGCTATTGTTTTTCAGTTTCTTTTCTTTTTGCTGTAGTTTCTGCGCGAATCTGGTGCTGTTTGGTGCAATTTTTGTGTTGTTTTAGTGCGAATATGGTGCTGCTTTTTTGGTGCAGTTTTGGAGCTTTTCTCGTGCAGTTTTGGAGCTGTTTTGCTGTTGTTACAGTGATTTTCTGTTGCTGTTTTTGGTGCAGTTCTAGTGCTTTCTGCTGGTGGTGTTGATGCAAGTTTAATGCTGATTTAGAGGCTATTGTGATGCTGCTGTTTTTGTGTAATTCAAATGTTGTTTTGATACTTTTCTGGTGTAATTTTGGATCTTTTCTGCTGCTATGTTGGTGCAACCATAGTGTTGTATTAGTGTGAATTTCGTCCAGCTATTTTGGTTCATTGTCAGTACTATTTAGGTGCAATTCTAATGTTATTTTGATGAACTTTTGGAGCTATTTTGATGCATTGTTGGTGCTCTGCTGCAGTTTTGGTGAAGGTTTACTAAATTTATTGTGTTGTTCGTTCTAGTGCAAATCTGATGTCTACATGTCATGTCTCGAGAATGGTGTAGTCACTACAATAATTGACTATTTCTTCTATGTTAGAGGTTATAGAAGACCTGGAAAACATATTTGCTTAAGTAGTAGAGGCTTTTCATTCATATTATTTTTTGTTAATATTATTTACCCATAAAATATTTTTGTTCCTTATTTATTAGAGCTGTTAATCTATTTTAAATATTCATTATGAGATGTCTTTAATAACATGCATCTCTTTTGTCAAGTGGCTGACATTGATTTTATTTTTGTCAAAAAATTGTTATACATGTCTGCAATGAACACAAACAATGTCAGTTTATGTGTGTCGTGAATATACACTATCTTACTAGTATTACTTTTATTCATGGGTTGATGTTTCAACTTGGAACTTCAAGGGAATTTCGATCCCTCTAAATCACTAAGTCAACTTCTAAATTTAAAAGAATATTATCAATATATTGTGTAATTTTTTATCAAGTGGTCCTGGAGATTGGTGAACTCTCTCACTACCCTATAGATCTGCACTTGAGCGTAGCCAAATATTATTTTTATATTTTAATTTTAAAAAATCGTGATAAATGGTTAAATTATTCAACTACAAAATTTAAATTGTCACTATTTAAACATAGTATATTTTGTGACAAAATTATATTGTCACTAAGTTGCAGGTTAGTTAGAGACAATAAAATAATCGTCACTAATTGCTTATATTATTAGAGACGAAAACTAAGGTCACTATTAAATATATAATTTTGTGGCTAAAACCTTACAACATTCAACTACGAACTCTATTTTGTCGCTATTGCAACAACTTATATTTTGTGATGAAAATTTTTTGTGTCCAAAATTGTAACTAATTTTATGACAAATAAAATTTTGTCGCAAATTGGATACATTATTAGCGACAAAATAATGTGTCATTGATGAATTAAAATTTGTCACTAGTTGTACTTAATAAATGGCGCCAAATTATTTTTTGGTGGGAAACTTTACTAGACAAAACTTTGCTACGAAATTGTATGTTTCGTCACTAAAAGTATGTTGCACATACATTTAAATACGAAACATATTTTTTGTCACAAAAGGTGAATAATTAGTGACGAATTTTATATCGTAACTAATAATTTCGTAGCTAAATATCACATTTGTTGTAGTGTAAAAATATTATCTTATTTACTTGATCAGACTAATATTTTAAAATTTATTTATCAATTGTGAAATGTAAAATATTTGATCTACAATTGTTTTTATAAGGCTAGTAGGAGAGGAAAAATCATTTCCTCCTGCTTAAATTGGCCTAAGATTTTGTATTGTGTGCAATAAAATTCATAATTTATTGATGAATTCATCAAATATTACTTACCAACATGAAGAAAAAGTCCATCTAATTTTAAGTACTTTCGTTGATGTTAAGCTCTTTTTACTTTTATGTTCATTGTGAATGATATTAGACATTTATTTTATATCCCTCAAAGAGGAGAAATTTCGCTCAGGCATAGGGATAATTTGAATGGTGAGAATCATATACGGATAATGTCTTTCATTATTTGAAGTACAAATGCCAATTGCGTTAATTAAATTTAAATTTTATACATCTAACATCATGTTTATGGTTAAAAAAAAGAAAATGGCCAAATGCCCCCTCAACGTATATCCGAATTTCCAACTACACACTTAAACTTCACGGGAGTCCTATCACCCTCCTGAACTGTTTAACAAATGAAATAATTATACCCTTAAAATGCAATAATCAGATCTATGGTGGCATGTGAAAATCACGCATTTGACACGTGGAAAAGTCATCAAATATATATTTTTTTCATTTTTTATATTTTTTTACCCTTTTCTTTTATATTTTCACCCATCCCTTCCATCACCAAAGCACTTTCACCATTTTCACCATTACTAGAACACCATAAGTCCATCAAAACTGGTTTTTGAAGAAGATAGGTGAATAATGAATTGAGTCTTTGAGGAAGATAGGTGAATGATGATTGCAGAGCTCGTTCAGAGATATTTGGACATTGCTCTGAAAAACTAAAAAACAAACTAAAAAAAGTGAAGGAATAGGTGAGAGAGGAAGAACATGGCAGAATATTGCCATTAATGGAGGTCACCGTATCACCGAAGATCTCGAGGAATATGAGGAGGAGGAGCCTATGTTTTCCACGTCATCATCGATGGCGACGACAATTTCGAAGAGGAAAAACCTGATTCACCGACGATTGATGAATTAACGAGATTGATAGCGACAATTTCTGAGATGTAGTTGATTGACTGTGATTTGAGATTGATAATTAAGGGATCTATTCGTAAAAAAATTGAATTTGAAGTAAACCCAGATTCCAAGCTGCTAGTTCTTAAAAGGCAAGAAAGAAGAAAATTGGTGTGCCCCATTCTGCAGTTTCTAGTGCTGCCTCCCAAATGAGGTGAAGATACGAACATTTAATTGGTCAACGAATCTAGGAGGAATGTTCAAGAATCCTTGAACTCCATGGAGAGATTAATCACATCGTTGTCAAATGGTTGGAGTCAAAATGTGTTCATCTGTAAAATGTGCACTTTTGTATACATTGAAAATTATTTGTAAGAGAATGTGCACTTTGTACCCAAAGAATTCATCAAGTAAATTAATATATTATATTGATTTTTTATTTTATCTTTAATAAAAAGTAAACCTAAGTTGATTTTTCTCAAATCAGATCTAAAGTATTTTGGGGTGATAAAAATATTTTTAAATTTATCTAAAATTTATTTAGGTTGATTGGTTTTGCAAGAGTTTTACATGAGTTTAAAAATTTGTTTGAAATCAATAATGATAAACTCGGTTGAGACGGTGGTGACAACAATGGCTTAGAGATGGTGAAAGATGGAGAGATTTGATTTATATTGCTATGGAGAAGAAAGAAAACAAATAAGAACAAAAAAAAATTAAAATAAATATATTTATTGAAAAGAGATATTTAAAACAAAATTTTAATATTGTTTTGGCTGCTCACTCTCTCATAGAAAGTGAAATACACTCACTTTGCCAGTTAAGCATTTAGGGAGGTAATAATTTCAGTGTTATAAATTTAGGGAGGTGATAGGATCCCCGTAAAGTATGAGTGTGTAGTTGGAAATCCGGCTATAGATAAGGGGGGCCTTTGGCCATTTTCTCATTAAAATTTGTAAAAAGAACTATTATATATTTTACTCCTATATAGAAGTGGGAGTTAATAGGACTAACAAAGCAATACAATTTGTACAACAAGCTAAGAAGTGTACTTTACTTTTATGTATTAATTTGATCTATTGTTACACGTGTAGTGCAACACTACTCTTTACCAAACCCATTCCTCCTTTTGTGACACATGGATTCCACCTTCTTTACTCCATTGATTTCCACTATCTTTCATTTCTTCTTTCTTCCAATGCTAAATAATGGAAGAGGCACTAATGTTTCGACTTCCACAACTCTGATAAAAATGAAGAAGAAGGCTGGTGTTCAAGATTGAATCGATCATTTAGGACTCCAGTAAATTCATCTTTTCTTGGTTATCACAGGTATGATCTTTTTTCCCCTTTGGTGCTAAAAAATTTTCCCACCAAATCATGTATGTTCTAATTTTGATGCCATGTTGTTGGATTAAAGTAAATGCTGCTATAGAATGTAGTTTTATAAGACTCCATTTTTAGTTTTCCATAGAAAAATAGCTTAACCTAATCTTATTTGAGGCTTTCTAGATGTAAAATCATGAATTAGTTTTATATTGCTTATTTGATTTTGATTTTTATTGCGGCTAATAAGGGTCTGTTTGGAAAGACACTTGGTAATTGGAATTGGTGTAATTACTAGGATAGTAATTACCAACCTAGTAATTACACTGTCTAGTAATTACACTAACCTGTTTGATTGCCACAGTGTAATTACACTGTAATTACACATGTCCTGTTTGGATGCCACAGTGTAATTACACATGTTCTGTTTGGATGCACAATTGCAATTATAAAATTATAATAAATTTTAAAAATAAAAATTAATTATTTAAAATTTATACTAGACAAATAAGAAACTTTATAAATGACATTAAATTAAATATTTAAGATATATATTCTTGTTTGAAAATATATTAATTAATAAACATATTTTCTGTAACTACTATTATGAAAAAATAATTGATTCAAATTAATATATTTCAATTGAATTGATCGTAAGAACTAAAAGTATGAAGTTTCTACGAATATCGTAAATTGCATGTTTGATAAAAATAATAATATATAAATAAAATGTCATAAATTATTAAATGTTTGACATAAATATAAATCTATCAAGTCTAATTAAAAAATGACGTGCAATGTAAATTCAATATTACTAAAACAAATGAAACTAAAAATATAACATAAGTTATAAATTCAAAACAAAAAAATTTAACATAATACTCTTATAATAAATTCCAACATAGCAATAAATATGATTTATTTTTATTTTTTCTTAATAAAGAAAACGTAAGTCTATAACCTTACTTAACAATAAATTCTATTTTAATTTAAAAATTAGAATACTAATAAAATTATGCTAATGAGAAAATAAGCATGGCATAAAGAAATAGATAATGCGAGAAAATTACATATTATCATGTAAAGTAAGGTTGAGAATAAGAAGAAAATGAAATATAATAATATAAAATATAAAATAAACTTTTACAAATTTTTAGAATAATAAAAAAAAAAAGAACTTAAAATAATAGAAGTAAAAATAATTAAAACAAAAAAATAAAAATAGAAATTAAAAAAAAGAAATTAAAAAGTAATCAGATGGTAATTACACCATGTAATTACCAGCAATTCACAGCCTCTACCTGTGAATTGTAGAGTACTGTAATTACCTCCTGCCAATTACACTAATTACCTGCTGACCAAGTAATTACATGTCCTTCCAAACAGGACAAGACACTGTAATTACACCAATTACACCAAATTCAATTACCAGGGTGTCCTTCCAAACAGGCCCTAGATGACCACTATAGAAAATATGCAAAAAATTGTCAAGAACACAATTCATGTGATACAGCTTAATGAAATTGATTCAATTAGGACACTTAAAAAGAAAAAAAGATCCAAACAAATCAGGCCGGACTTTTGTTTTTTCACCGGACTTTTATCTTTTCACCAAACTATTAAGGATCTGACTTTTGCAAATTAGCGATTATATTATTTTTACTTCTCAAAAAATTGAATGATAGACGGATGCTTTGTGTTTTCTATTTGTACTAGCATGTTAATGGCCTTCAAGTTTAGAGGTCGGGTTTCGTCTGCACGTCACTTATTTGATGAAATTTCCTTTAAACTTTGAAGGAATATAAAAGTCAATTGATTCGAACTATATACATAACATGTTCTTCACATAGAACTACTTCCAACCAACGTAGTCAACAAGTCAGGTGGAATCCCAGAAGTTTAAGGTAATAATATGTTGAATACGACTTCTTCTTTGTGGCTACTACTTTCTACACTCATGTAGTATTGCTTTTGCATTTCTCTCTAAATTCTAAGGTGAAGAGTCTCTCAAAACTTGTTGCGGGGCAATACTAGATTTTCAAATTACATTTCATTAACTCATTTCACTCACTTCATTATTAGGAATTTGAGTTTGTTTCATCCTTAGCCATCTTCCACTTTAATTTACATTTCGTCTAAGTGACACACCTCCTCAGCGCATACATATAGAGATCATGTGATTTGATCCATATGATAGATGAAAAGAATCAGAGGAAGACTCGATAGAACCATTGGCAAGTCTGAACTATCAAAAAGTGAAAAGTGATCTACACTATAGCTTCTCCCATTCCATTTCTTATTGTTGCTTTGCTTTTTAGTGCTTAAATAAGTTTATTTGTTTTCCAACATGGGGGTAGTAAGTGTTTTTCCTACAGAGAGTTTTTTTCTCTTTACTAGAGCCAAGACTCTATGAGGAGAGAAAGACTCAAGTCAAAATAATCGCATTGTATCTATACCTTATCTCAAGTTACCCCTTAGTGTGGGTATGGGGCACTTTTTCAGAAATCGTTCATTTAGCAAGAAGTCATATTGCTTGAAAGCACACACAACACGTAGAAGAAGAGTTCAAGTTTGAAAACATTTACTTATGTACTTGCTAAACACTTAAGTAACAAATAATGTATTTGATCTCTTTAGTTTGACAATTGAGACTTCATTTTCACGTTGAGCAGTAGAATCTCAATTTTTTTTTATAACTTTTAATTTCTTAGGAGGCTCTGCATAACTTATGTGCTTGCTAGCATTTGGATT
This sequence comes from Solanum verrucosum, assembly GCF_900185275.1. Taxonomy (NCBI): domain Eukaryota; kingdom Viridiplantae; phylum Streptophyta; class Magnoliopsida; order Solanales; family Solanaceae; genus Solanum; species Solanum verrucosum. The sequence continues at coordinate 1,026,716 of NW_026020215.1, forward strand.
GTCCTTATTCTATTGTCATATAAATAAGAAAGAAAAACCATGTTTTCTTAGTGAGTTGAAGTAGACTTGCCCTAGGTGTCAATAAATTCATTTTGTATGCTTATTTATGATGTATAATGACTTATAATATTCTCTTTGTAGTATAAATCTGCAGATGATAAGAGTTAAGAAAATCATTTAAGGCTTATCGGAATTCTCTTAATTTTGCTTCTAAATCCTACATCTATGCTCTGAACCCTTAGCCTGGTTATCAAAATTAATTTGGAAATTATAGTTGGCTAATATCATTGACGTTCTATATTGAGTTTGAATTCTTCCTTTTATTCCTATTGACCATTTTAAAACATATTGTTCTTCCTCTTTCGATATGCATGTATGTAAGTTTCAAGACGAGTGATGGACAGACCTGTCTCATTTTTCCAGGTTCATTGTAGTAAGTATGTTATTTCTTTGACGTGGAAGCTGGATAAATGTTGTTAATATGTACTCCTATGTTTTTCTGTTACCTCAAATCTGGATAAATGTTGTTTATGTTTCCTCCTGTTTTGGATGTCTCTTTTTTCATTAGGATATATATTTTTCCCATTTGATTACACAATTTGGGACATGAATGTTCTAATGTTGCTGCTTTGGTATGTGAATTCAAAATTTTGTGGGTCAGCGTTTTCCTGCGCTTGGATCACCTTTTTTTGTGTGCTTTAGTTTCCTTATAAACATGTTTAACGAAATTGTGAATCACAGAAAAGCATGTTAGCCATGAACAAATATGGGCTTAAAGAGACAACAAGCAATCTATTTTGAATATGTCACTGTATTGCAGTAACCACATCTATGATAAGTTTGAATTAGCTATATCAACAAAAAATTATAATCTAAATTAAACATTAGGGATTCTGTCCATTTGGGACTAGAGAAAGGCTTCAGAACAATTGCTTTGGTGCCTTTTCTTTTAGGTTCTCATAGTTCTACACTTCTATACCTACTTTATCAAGCAATGAATGTAACCGGTCAACTACAATTTTTTCATTTTATTTAGTATTTGACAAATTTGTTATAAAATGCCATACATGAAATCTTGAAAAAACTGTGCTTGACAATGTATTAAAGAAAGAACAAAGAAGCTCTGGAAATTCAAGCAATCATATAACAACAAATGAGGTGCTCTTTTGAGATTCCAAATGTATTATTGAAACCATTTACCAACTAAAGTTTCTCCTGAGATGTCTAGATGTCCAAGAGATAACATGTAATCTATCTCTGAACTCAGAACTCAGATGAAAATTTAAGTTCTTAGAATAGCTAGCTTGGAGGGTTCTATGCCCAGTTTATCAGTTGGAACCAAAATAGCCGGTGACTAGAATCTACAATTCAAAAGAGATGTACTTTCTATATTTCTAGCATATAGTTTTTGTTTGGAATTCGATTATGTAGTTAACAGTAGGGGTAGAAAGGAGAAATTCAATATTTAAACAAAAATGCACTTTAGTATCAATACCAGTTCTGCTAATTTTATGCGGCTATTGATTTTCACGGGTGACATATGTATAAAATGTCATTGTTGTTAATGGATTTCTCCGAGGAATTGATCACATGTAATTGCAATCCATAATCCTATCAAGTAAAGTATGAGGGCTTGCTTATAGAGTTGATTCAAAGCTTAAACTAAGGTTGACAAAGGTAGTAGCTGCTAACATACTATATATTTCCAATGGTAGGTTCATGAGCCTATTAATTTTTATTTTTTTTAAATTAATGAGCCTATTAATTATGTTTATTGAAGTTAACTGATTTGTAGCTGATAGATCATGTGTATGAGTACATATTGAGGAATATGTTGTTGTAAAGCTAATATAGATTGTATGAATATAATTTTAAAACATATTGGTATAATCTTTATTTGTTAAATAAGTTATTCTTAGACCCTATAGAGAATGCCGAGAATTTGAGTAGAGAGGGCCATGACTTCTAAATACAAACATATATTGCCTTAATTTTTTAATATTTACAATTTAATAATTATCTTTGCATGTGTTTGTGGATAAACATCTATTTATTTTTTGAAAATATTTTATTAAAATTATCCGGAGACCTGAAACACAAAGTTAACTAGATTCACAACATTCCAGGTTAGGGAACAATGTACTGAGTGGTATCTTCTTGCACAATGAAATAGTTTCTTAAGTAAAACATTCTATCAAGATTTGATTCTTTTCCTGACTTTTGAATTGATAAGCTTGAAATATAATGTAACTTAGACTTTCTTCTTTCCTTGCAATTCTAACATGTGATGATATGTTCCTTTAGAGTATTGTGTTATCTAAATTCTCTGCAAATTATTTTACTACAAAAACATGTTTTGTGGCACAAAGTGGAGAATAAAACAAATATATTAAAAATTAGTTCAAAGAATAGGAAATGCTTTCCTACAAGTCTTAACGTAGGAGAGAGCACAATAAGCGCATGTAGCTCAACGGATAGAGTATCTCTTTCCTAAGCAGAAAGTCATAGGTTCGACCCCTACTTGGCATAGTAGTTTTTCTATATATTGCCTTAATTGTGGCCTATATGACTGGCTTAATGATGGTCTTATCTCAGCTAATGACTCTGATTAACATTGTAGTACTACATTGTGAATTCAAATCTTGGAACATATTCATATAAGAGGTCAACAAAAGCTGAACTAGAGTCTGATGCACAACCATATGAACAACCTTTGTTGATGTTATTCCTTACCATAATGGACTCAGAGCAAATGGACTTGTCCAACGTTTTGAACAACATATTTCAGTTGTGTTTGTATCATCAGCCTCACCCTGACGCATATGTTGAATAATTGTTTTATGCACTTCTTTAGAAGTAGTTCAATTCTCTTACCTGAGTTTAAGATCTGAGGATTAGATGAGCCATTTTTTAGGCATTCATGGTGTTATTTTGTTTTAATTAATTTAAGAATGTCTATATTATCTATGAAGGTGTTCTCTTGTGTAAACTAAGCGACACACTTTTGTATCAATATAGCCAATGACGCTTACTGTTGTGTATCATCAAGCATTTACTACTTTAAAAATGTAAAATGTTGGGCCCGTGCTCAGCACGGGCTTTGCCCCTCTAGTATATATATATATATATATAGAAGTATTAGAATAGGATATTCTTGAGAACATATATTAATAGTAAGTTTGTCATGTGCTCATCTACATAAAATGGGAAAATGCATAAGTACCACCAACCTATGCCCGAAATCCCATATACACACTTATACTATACTAAGGTCCTATTACCCCCAAACTTATTTTATAAATACTTTTCTACCCCTTTTCGGCCTACGTGGCACTATCAACTAGATAGCTTGAAAAAAATTGTCAACACGCGCTGGGCCAGAAGATAGTGCCACGTAGACTGAAAAGGGATAGAAAATTATTTATAAAATAAGTTTGGGGGGGGGGGGTAATAGGACCTTAGTATAGTATAAGTGTGTCTCTGAGATTTCGGGCATAGGTTAGTGGGATACTTATGCATTTTCCACATAATTTTATGGCAAGTTGAACACAATTAAATTGTAGTTTATTAAGAATGTATTGATGAATATATATCAAAATGAAATCAACTGAAAGATAATGTGCAAAAGTCCACTATTATGTACTGATGAATATTATCCTTTTAACAAAAAAAACAACAACAAATGAACTTAAGTCTAATTAGAATTATTTATTGTAATTAGAATTTATTGATTGTTATTTAAATTTTATTGTATCATACTATCGTTAAGTAATGAATTTGTTGTGATCGCGTGTTATTTTAATATTTTTTTCTCATTTTGTCTTTACTTATTATTTGATAATTTTATTTTATCATTTACCCTACCTTTTTATAGTAGCTTTATTATTGACAACATTTAGAGATAGAACTAATAGAAATTGTTATGAGAAAGTGTGTTTCCACCAAACATTGAATTAACACACTATTGTGTTAGAAAGTAACACCATGTGTTAGAACTAATTAGAAAAAGTTGAATTCTAACTTTTTCATTCTGCAAAAATCAAGTAAAATTTCATTACATCTTGATGGTGATTTGTCTAATGGGAACGTAGATTACGCAAACAAACACGTTAAAGAATAAACACATTAAAATAGTGAATCTTTTACTTGGCTATTAGGTTATTGTTAAAAAACAATCCTTATATCAATAGTAAGTTTTATCTCATAAAATCCAAATATTCATAATCAAGAACACATCAATTATGCTGCAATTAATATGCGAAGCATCCAAAAAGTAACGAGTGTATCGAAAACTTTTCTGAAAGAAACATCATGTTATTCAGGCCATAACCTGAAGACCTTGTAAAATTGAAATATGGGTTTACTCTTTCACTAATATAGAGAAGGATCATAAAATTTCATCAAAATTGAAATAGATGATCACATATTTTACTTACAGAAAATTTTTATCAAAAAAAAATTATCACTCCATATAGAATTTTGTCCACTGTCACAATATTCTGTCTTGTTTTGATGTGCGCCTAGTATAAGTCTATAAAGATCCATTCATATGAAAATTTTCTCAGGCATTTTGTAGAACACAAAATATAAAAGTTTAAATCGAGAAAAACTACTGAATTGTTTTCATAATTGTTCTATAATAATTGAACAGAAAATAACTTCATCTCAATTATTACCTTGTTTATCCATAAATGCCTAAATTCCAATCATATTCATGAATGACATCAACATTTTGTAACGACCCGAACCTTCGTTATTTAGGAAAAGCAAAACTTCAGGAAAATACTGGGGCCACTGTCCCGCCAAGGCGGGCTGTTGTATGCCGCTAGGGCGACAACACCACAGCGAGACAAGTAGCCGCCAGAGAGGGATAGGCGAGACAGAGTGTAAATAACGCGAAGTCTTATTTTTTCCTTCTTCCATAAACACCTAAATTAGACATAAATCACCCCCATAAACTCTCCAAAAGCTTCTCTAGGCTTGGGAAAGAAGGAGGAAGAGGTCTCTAGCGTAAGGAGATCGTTAACTTGCGGATTCTTGGCCAAATTCACCATCCTGCCATTCGGAAAACCAGAATTGGAGCTATAAATTCCATGCAGTTGCTTGGCACCCATGTAGGCTAGGTTTATCTATTGAGTAGTTATAAATCTGTTATTCACTACGTAGTATGTTGAAATTGATGGTAGAATTCATGTGTAGGTTTTTTGTGCACCGAGAAAGGGTTGATTATGCATATATTCCTAAGTGTGACATTAGTAGTACACCGAAGACGAAGGCCCTATTTTTGTGAGTTAGGGTTTTGGAAATAACTGTGATTTCCTATTTTTGTAGGATGTTGTTGACTGGTGGCTGTATGATATGTATGCGTATAAGCAAAGTATAACAGTAGTAACAAACCTAATGAAGTTATTATAACAATGTATGTCACGAATCAACTCTTGATTGTATGATTATTAGAATGTACACTGTAATTGTGATTGTGATTGTGGCTTGATGAATGGATCAGGTGTTATATTCCGACACACTAACTCGGATCGGGTGCCACATCCGGCGCATATATGGGATCAGATGTTACGTCCGGCACACTAACTTGGATCGGGTACCACGTTTCGATATACTAACAATTTGGGTATGGGTTCCGTGAAAGGACTATTGACTTGTCTTATATGTGTAATTGCTTATATTGATAAGGTGGAATTGGACATGTTTCATGAAACGATTCATGGATTGTTCATTATGTTCTTATATGTGGGGATTGCAGTGTTGTAAGTTAATTGGAGATATCTGTTGTGTAATGAATTGTGAATGGTAGAGTCCCAATTCGGATTGTAGTATGGTATAAAGGGATACTAAGGGTCCCGGTGCTATATTTGTTATTTAGAAAGAGGTCATAGGTATTATTGTTGAGGTTAGGGGGTGGTAATATAAGCGGATAGTAAGCCTCGATAGGCGTAATACGGGGTCGTAAATTGAGTGGAGATGAGGAAAGCGTACGGGTGTATTGTGAATGGTTGGTTGGGTTGGAAGTAGTATATCCAGAATTTCCTTAAGGGATAGAATGATTAGGTATGATCACGAGCGAAGCGAACAAGGGGTTAGAGGCAAGTATGCTAGTATGATATTGATATCCTGAATAGTAAGGGCAAACAAAATATAAAGTTGGAGGAGCGATTAGTCTTATTGCATGTTTAACTAGTTGATTTCTTATATTATGCGGTGGGTATTCGGGTTGACCAATGATGCCTACCAGTACGTGTGGTTGTACTGATACTACTCTTGCTATGACTTTTGGGCATAGTCTAGTTGTAGGATCGGTGATGTTTTATAGGTGAAGACGAAGACAAATCTCCAGCAGCTTCTATTTTTCCTTCCGCATGGTGGGAGCTGTGTCTTTCCGTTATTATGTTTTTACTTTGTACTCTTAGTAGCTCTTGTACCTGTTTAGACTAGATATCTGGGGTGTTAATTACTTTACAAGTCTTAACCGAAATTGTATTTAAAAACTCTTGTTTTATAAAAATATTATATGAAATTCCTTTATTCGTCAGTTTTCTTAATTTTCTACATGATTTTAACTATTGGGAATCGAGGGTTCTCCTACCTAGGTGTTAGAGTAGGTGCATGCACGGCCCGGTGGGTTGGGTCGCGACGCTTTTCATTGTCGTCCAATTTGCTGAGTGGAGGTTTTCGGATCTACAACCATAAGATGATGGGTTTTTGAATATTTTGAAATGTATTTATGTAGGACAGTAAACCTCTACAACGATTTATACGATTGAGTCAGAGAGTGCCCAATATTTAGGACTTCAACCGTGTAGGAAGTTATAAGTGATTAGAAGTTTTTTGACTCATCAATAGACAACTTTTTTTTAGTATCATAGAATATTTTTATTTTTAAAAAAAAAAAATTCTAGGAATTTTATGGTGCTGACATGGGAAACTTTTTCCTCTCCTATTATATATAGATAGATTATTATTATTTTTAAAGAAAATTCTAGGAATTTTATGGGACTGACATGTGAAACTTTTTCCTCTCCTATTTATATATAGATAGATGTCAAACGTATTCCTCTCCTATTATATATAGATAGATTGTTAGGGATAACATTAGTTATTATTTGAAATTTAAATTTTAAATTAATTGTTTAGATATTTTGTGGTGGCTAATTTTGTGATTTATTTTTTTAAGGACGTGGTTTCATCTTTTTTTTTTTTTTTTTAACTGGAAGTTGTTTATTTCTTTTATTAAATAAGGCATGTTGTATAGATAGAATTTAATAAAATTAGAAGAAAAGGGGAAAAAAAAGCTATCCCATTTTTCTGACGAAAATCAACAGTTTTTAACTTTTTTAAAATTTATTTCTTTATTATAAGATAATTCAGTTATTCTTTTTATGTGTTCTTATTATTTAGGAGCATTTAAAAATTGAACTTTTGAAAACGATAGAAAGTTAAAGTAATAGTAAAACATGGATATTTAGTAATTTTTTCAGTTTTCATTTTTATTATTAATTTTAGATTTTAAATTAATTTTACTAATTAATACATTCGGTTTTTTGTGGTGCTAACACGTAGCATTTTCATGAGTCCAGAGCCAAGAGGGAAACTTTTTTCCTTCAAAAAACATAAACAACATATCAAAAAAAATTTAACCAAAAGGGCAAAATCTCTCCTGAGGGATCGATATCCTTCAGAGAAAATTAACTCTGTCTACTCCGTTAAAATAAATAAAAATCACAGCCCTAACAATGACTTTGTCAAAAAAAAAAATTCCTTAAAATTGTTGCCTCAACACCTAATTTGTCAAAAAAAAAAAAATCACTGCACCAACAGCGATTTTATCATTTTTTTCTTTATTTAAAAAATAAAATTGCAGCAATTTTCTTAATTTTTTTAATCGCTGCTCCAACAACGTTTTTTCCACTTGCATATGTTTTAGTTGCACGTGAGAGTTTTGAATCTTGGTCATGGTTTCTCAAGTTATTATGGACACATGTTGTTTGTGAGCGACAAGGAACTTGTCTCATTTCTGACCGTCATCAAGGAATCTTGCAATGTATTCAATCTTATGATTGGTTGAGTCCACCCAACTACCATAGATTTTGTGTTCGACACTTAAAAACAAATTTTAATAAAAATTTTGTAAATACTGAACTCGAGAAATTAATGTGGTTGACTACTACAGAGCACCAGAAGAAGAAATTTGTGCAACGTATGCAACAAATCAAAACATTGTCTCCTGTTGTATGGTTAAATGAATTTCCTTTGGAAAAATGGACAATGTATAAGGATGATGGTCGTATATGGGGTACCATGACGACAAATGTGTCTGAGTCATATAATGGTTTATTGAAAAAAGCTCGGAGGCGTCATGTGACTGACATGGTTCGAATGACGTTCAAAGATCTTGTATTGATTGAACAATCACACATGCTTTGGAATAAATATATGCTAACCACCCCTAAGGATGTGGCGCAGTGAATAGAACTGCTTAGGTTACAAGTTCTTGCTCTGGTATAAAAAAATATTTGGTAAGGAGTGTTTCTCTAAGTAGGGCCCTACGCGGCGCGAATCTGAAATAGTCAGACTCCAAAGGCAACAAGCCCTTCACTTATTTTACTTTTCTGCCGGTTTAATTAGGTATAAATTGATTATTTGCCTCCTTATCACAAAATATCTGATATTACTTATATATTATCTTCCATGTGAAAGGTTGTATAGTGTCACGATCCAGACCATCGTGATTGACACTCATACTAACCCTCCGGTGGAAGAACCACTACTACAACCCAAGCTAAACAACTTCACGAAAAACTAAGACATTTAAAGATACGGAAGCAGGTTTAAATGCTAAGGAAAAGAAATAGGGAGTTCCCATAAACTCCAAACAAAAGTCTAATAAAAACAAATGCGGAAATACTACCTAGAACCTGAAAGTCAATGTACCAAAACTCTAACAAGGATCATAAGTCTAAGGAAATGGGTACAACCTAATTAAACTTAAGAAAATCTAAAGTACTAGTCTAAGTCCGAAGATATGGACATAAACGAAAAGAGAACTCATGGCAGCCCGGAAGAACTGACTCACCCATGAATTCGATTGATCATTGATCTTCTAAGCGAGGTCTGTCAATAGCCGCCTGAAGATGCCCTGTACTCAACAAAGAAAGAGCAAGTGCAGTATCAATACACAACCACAGTGTACTAGTAGGATCACGCGATTATCCCACTAAGTGCAACATACATAAGCCATTACAACAATATAATAACATGCATACACCGAATATATACAATATCAACATCGTTGTTGAACAACATACAATTTCACAATTCTCAAGATATACAGTTATGTGAAGTCAATGGTCCTTTTACGGAACCCACACACAAACTGTTAGTGTACCGGTACGTGGTAACCATTCCAAGTTAGCGTGTCGGATCGTGACACCCATTCCAATATTTATGCCGGTACGTGGCAACCGATCTAGTTAGTGTGTCCGAACGCAACACCAGATTCATTCAACAAGCCACAATCACAATCACAAAGTACATCATCACAATCATACACTCAAATCATGATTCATGGCATTCAATTATCCGTCTATCCTCATTTACGATTAGTGTGATCAACAATGCAACATTCGCATACATACATGTATCATAATGAAGTAAGAACAAACATATATCACACAACATGAAATCACAACCATCACCTACCTTGAACAAAGCTTGAATCCCCTAAGAAACTTGATTCTTCCCTTTCCGAATTCTTTCCGCTTGTTCTTGGTCTACAAACAATCAATATAACACGGGAATTAATAAACGATGTCTAATTACCCAGATGAAAATCAACACTATCAACCCTAGATCAAACCCATGATCCAATTATCCAAATTAGGGCTTTTCCCACCATAATTTCTAGATCAAAACCCTTCCCCATCGATAATTACCCACTAGTTTACATTCTATGGATCGAAAAATGAATTTGGGGAGTTAAAACCTTACCTTTAGCTTTAAGAATGGTGAAAAACGGTCAAGAACTCGCCTGGGATCGTCTCCTAGCTCTCAAAGTCGAAAAGTGCATAATAAAATGATTTTGGGGTTTATTTTCGACTTAAGTCGCATCTGTCCCACCACAATAGTACTCACCCCGCTAAAGCGGCCCCGCCCTAGCGGCACCAAATCCCGTCGTAGCAGCTTGCACGGAACAGAGAGATAAATAAATAATTTCCAAACCCCCATTTCACAACACACCTTGATGGATTATGCTAAATTTGGTATTTTATTTGTAGGATTAAATTGGTGGAAAATTGGAGAAGTTTGAAGCTAAAACGAATTAAAGATAAAAGGTTGAAGAAGGAAATCAAGCAGACAGCTTAATGGATTAAATTTAATAAAATAATATATTTATATATAAAAGGAAATGGCGGCTGCAAATTGTGGAAATTCAATTTTACGCTTGCTTCTTGCTGCTGCCACGTGGCAGCAAGTGAATGGTGCAGAATTAAGTTGAGGCGGCGGTATTACTGTTCACGCGGCGAAAAAGAAAAAGGAATCCAATTCCTTTTGGTTTTGGATTCCTAATTTAATTTGGACTCAATTATTTTATTTAGGGTTTCCTACATCTATAAACAGTGCATAGAAATTATTATTTGGGGAGGGAAGCCAAGAACCAAGATACAAGACATAATATAAATTTTCTTCTAGCTTAGGAACTTTGGAAGAGCCGCCGTAGAGGCCGGAGAATTGTGGTTTATTCTTTCTTCTCCTTTATTATTTATTTGTATTCGTGATTAATAAAAGATAGTTTAGATATTGTTCTTAACTTTTTATGATTAACACAAACATATTTATTTGAATAAATTTTGATTGTGTTTTTGAGATAATGAGTAGCTAACTTCCATAACTAGGGTTGTGGGAACCATGAGCGATTAACAAAGTATGAATAGTAAATAAGCAATTCTTGACTAGTATTTTGCATGCATTGATAATTCTTTCGTTTAGAAGTCTTTTTAACGGTGGCCAACGTTAGAACTCGCCTTGTTACTACTTGCCAGACCAAGGAGGTAATTAACAAGAAAAGAATTATCAATATAGATTTAGTGTGATACTATCTAATAGGCTAGTGTCGATTGGTGAGAAGTAATAACTAAGCCAAACATCGATTATGATGTCTAATATAAGGTAAAGGTAAGGGTTAGTAAATTATACACACGTAGCCGGACCAAGGTGCGGGGTGAAATTCTCTAGATGCCGGACCAAGGATTTAGAGATACCTAACTTATCACTTTGCATATAATACACTAGAAAAGGATTACTATTATTAGGATTACTGCGTTATGAGCTTATGGGGAACACATTCCTAGCTACTTTTAATAATCTGAATATAAATAAATACTTAGTTCAAAGCTATCTTTTTATTTTTTTTATTTTATTTTATTTCAATTTAAATCCCCCATTTTCATAACGACTATCGAGTTAAATATTTACTATTGACAATATTCTTCCATATTCTCTGTGGGATCAACCCCGACTCATAGTTGGATAAATATATTGTATACGATCGTTTATATTTCTTTTCAAGAAGTATATTTGAACGTTATCAGTCACATCATAATCCTTAAGTAACTTCATCCACCTTTGTTGTCTCAAATTCAGATCCTTTTGAGTGAATACATGTTGTAGACTGCAATGATCAGTAAATACCTCACACTTAACACCATAGAGATAATGTCGTCAGATCTTAAGAGCAAACACTACCGCTATCAATTGTAAATCATGTGTTGGATAATTCCTCTCATGCACATTCAACTGCCGTGATGCATACGTTATGACATTCTTATCATGCATCAACACCACACCCAAACCAGAATGTGAAGCATCACAATAAACTATAAAATCATTACCTTCAACGGGTAGTGCTAAGATAGGTGCGGTGGTCAAGAGAGGCTTGAGCTTTTTAAAGCTCTCCTCGCATTTTCAGTCCATTCAAATGGTATCTCTTTTTTGGTCAAATTTGTCAAGTGTGTGGCTATAGAAGCAATGTTCTTCACAAATCGATGATAGTAGCTAGCGATCCCTACAAAACTCCTAACTTCAGTCACAGAGCTAGGACGAAACCAATTCTTAACCGCCTCAATCTTTTGGGGATTTATCATTACCCCTTCTTTTGAAACCACAGGCCCTACAAAGGCAACCGAAGTCAACCAAAATTCACACTTAGAAAATTTTGCATGCAACTTTTGTTTCCCAAGAACACCCAGAACAATATGAAGATGGTCGGCATGCTCTTCCTCACTTTTTAAATAAACCAAGATATCATCAATAAATACTATGACAAACGAATCAAGAAATGGTTTGAACACATCATTCATCAAACTCATGAAAGTTGTAGGCGCATTTGTCAACCCAAATGACATAACTAGAAACTCATAGTGCCCATAGCGGGTTCTAAACACCGTCTTGGGAACATCCTTAGGCCTAATCTTTAACTGATGGTAACCAGACCTTAGATTAATCTTAGAGAAAACTGATGCACCTACTAATTGGTCAAAAAGATCATCTAACCTCGGCAATGGGTACTTGTTTCGAATGGTGACCCTATTAAATTGCCGGTAATCTATACACATCCTCATACTACCATCCTTTTTCTTAACAAACAAAACTGGAGCACCCCACAGTGAAACACTAGGAAGGATAAAACCTTTATCAAGAAGTTCTTCGATTTGAGCCTTAAGCTCTCTTAATTCTGCCGGAGCCATGCGATATGAAAGGATAGAAAAGGGCGGGTACCAGGTTCCAACTCAATGCAAAAATCTATATCTTTATCTGGAGGCATACCATGCAAATCAATAGGAAACACTTCTCTAAATTCTGACACCATAAGGATGGACTCAATAGATGGAGACTCAACCTCAATATCCCGAAATGAGCCAAATAAGCCAAACAACTTTGCCCTACCAGTTTCCTAGCCTGAATGGAAGATATCATCTTAGCTTGCTTAGGCTTGTACACCCTTTCCCACTCTAACTTTTTCCTTCCCGGAATTTCTAGAGTCATAAACTTAGTATTACAATTAAGCTCATCAAAATAAGGGGACAACCAAGTCATGCCTAAGATTATGTTAAAGTCAGTCATATCCAAAATTATCAAATCAGCCCAAGTCTGAAAACCCATAAACAAGATAGGACAAGCACGATCAAAAGATGGCTTGCTGCCCACCGAAGGTGCGACTCCCTGGCTATCCTGAATCAAATTTTGAGATGGATTTCCGGAGTAATTACATGTAGAAGAAGGCATAGCGGACTGAATTGGTCGGGCTGCAAGAGTCGGCCTTCCCGAACCTCTAGAGTAAGAACCCTGAAAGTTGCCTGAATTTTTGGATTTTTTAGCCAATGCCTTAGCCTGACCGTCTCACCTCACCTTCTCCACTTTCTTCACAAAATTCGTTACCTCATTGAAGCCTTTTCCTGCAGAGGTCATGTGAACAAACAATACCTGCAACTCAGAACTTAGTCCCTTAACAAATAAGTGGATCCTCTCTTCCTCAGTAGTCACCAATTGCGTAGCATATCTAGACAAAACATGGAACTTAGCCTCATAAGCAGCAACAAACATACCACCTTGCTCTAAAGCCATGAACTCATCCTTCTTGCGATCTCTCAAAGTCCGAGGCACATACTTCTCCAAGAACAGAGTATGAAACTAGGTCCAAGTGAGTGGGGTAAAACTGAAGATCTGCATTCCACATAAGCTCTCCACCACCGGTTAGCCTCACCTTGAAGCTGAAAAGTCACAAAATCTACTCCATGCTGATGAACAATTCCCAACTTATGAAGCCTCTCATAACAATCTAGGATGAACTCATAGGCGGTTTCAATTTCAAGAACTTTTTCAACATCTCATGCTCATTACCAGTCATAACAGGACCCAACAAAGGACGGAAGAAAACATCATTACCTACAGTTCCACTCACCTTGGGGATAGTGATAGCAATAAGGGGATTGGCGGGAGCTTGAGTTGCTTGAACGGAAGAAAGCACTCCAGGACCAACCAATACTTTCAAGAATGACTTGATCTGTTGAGCTAACGTTGGGTCTAAGAGAGGAATATATGTAGTCTTAGCATGTACCTTTTCCTCTTGTCCAATATTCTGCTCCTCCTCAACCTCTATATTATCTTCTGTCTCTTCATGGTGCACATGAGGGGACTCATTTCTGGGAGCATCCCCAACCGGTGCTCCATCCCTATTAGGCGCTACCCTTCCTCGACCTCTACCCCTAGCTCTTTCTCTACCCCTGCCTCGACTGCGACCTCTTGTTGTAGATTCCTCAGCTGGAGCATTGACGGGAGCTACGGGCCTAATGTCGTTGAACCTAGTGTTAACCATCTACGGATAGAAGAGTGAAGGATATTAGATACCAACTCGAATTGCCAGATACCAATTAGAATGAAGTTATAGAACGAAAGAAGACAAGAGAAACCAAAGAGATTTCCTAAATTCCCATAGCCTCCCGAAGAAAAGTACAGACGTCTCTGTACCGTTCTGCAAGACTTTACTAGACTCGTTTTGGTACATCTATATCAACGAAACTAGGCTCTGATACCAACTTTGTCACGACCCAGACCGTCTTGATTGACACCCACACTAACCCTCCGGTGGGAGAACCGCTACTACAACCCAAGCTAAGCAACTTAATGAAAAACTAAGACATTTAAAGATACAGAGGCAGGTTTAAATGCTAAGGAAAAGAAATAGGGAGTTCCCATAAACTCCAAACAAAAATCTAACCAAAACAAATGCGGAAATACTACCTAGAACCTGAAAGTCAATGTACCAAAACTCTAACAAGGATCATAAGTCTAAGGAAATGGGTACAACTCAATTAAACATAAGAAAATCCAAAGCACTAGTCTAAGTCCGAAGATATGGACATAAATGAAAAGAGAACTCATGGCAGCCTGGAAGAACTGGCTCACCCTTGAATTCAATTGATCACTGATCACCTAAACGAGGTTTGTCAATAGCCACCTGAAGATGCCATGTACTCAACAAAGAAAGAGCAAGTGCAGTATCAGTACACAACCACAATGTACTGGTAGGATCACGCGGCTATCCCACTAAGTGCAACATGCATAAGCCATTACAACAATATAATAACATGCATACACCGAACATATACAATATCAATATCGTTTACGAACAACGTACAATTTCATAATTCTCAAGATATACAGTTATGTCAAGGCAATGGTCCTCTCACAGAACCATGCACAAACTGTTAGTGTACTGGTATGTGGTACCCATTCCAAGTTAGCATGTCGGATCGTGACATCCGTTCCAATGTTTATGCCGGTACGTGGCAACCAATCCTAGTTAGTGTGTCGGAACGCAACACCCGATCCATTCAACAAGCCACAATCACAAAGTACATCATCACAATCATACAATTAAGTCATGATTCATGGCATTCAATTAACTGTCTATCCTCATTTACGATTAGTGTGATCAACAATGCAACATTCGCATACATACATGTATCATAATGAAGCAAGAATAAACATATATCACACAACATGAAATCACAACCATCACCTACCTCGAACAAAGCTTGAATCCTCTAAGAAACTTAATTCTTCCCTTTTCGAATTCTTTTCGTTTGTTCTTAGTCTACAAACAATCAATATAACATGGAAATCAATACACGATGTCTAATTACCCTGATTAAAGTCAACACTATCAACCCTATATCAAATCCATGATCCCATTATCCAAATTAGGGCTTTTCCCACCATAATTTCCAGATCAAAACCCTTCCCCATTGATAATTACCTACTAGATTAAATTTTACGGATAAAGAAATGGATTTGGGGAGTTAAAACCTTACCTTTAGCTTTAAGAATGGTGAAAAATGATCAAGAACTCGCCTGGGGTCGTCTCCTAGCTCTTAAAGTCGAAAAGTGCAAAATAAAATAATTTTGGGGTTTATTTCCGACTTAAGTCGCGTCTGTCCCGCCACAACAATACTCACCCCGCTACAGCGGCCCCGCCCTGGCAGCACAAAATCCCACCGTAGCGGCTTGCACGGAACAAAGAGCTAAATAAAGAATTTCCAAACCCCCATATCACAACACACCTTCATCCCATGACACTCAGAAACTACCCTCTCACGCTAAGATTGGTTTCGGGAGTTCTACTCGCCCGAATTCAATTTCGCAAAGTCGTCTGGGTTCCTTAACGTCTTAGCTATGTACTCATGTAATCAAATTCATAATTAGATCTCCCATTTGTTATCAGAATTCCCTAGACCTCACTGACTCTGATTACGTCCAAATCTGGACTAGGTTGGAAAATTTTAAGTTACTATCAAAAAGTTTTCTGGCCCAAAAATTTTTCCCATTGGCTTTTCTATAACGACGGAAACCGGTCGTTACATATAGTGAACTTAATTAAAGCAAAAAAAGGGAATTTTGAAAGGGAAAATTTTCAAAATGACAACATTTTAGCATTTAATAGGACCCCTTAGCCACATTTTCAATATTTATTAAAAATGTCAATATTTTCATTTGTTATAGGGCTAATTTTGCTTCTTTTTTTTCCTTTTGTTTAAATTGGTAGAATGCAATTAGATAATAAATAGAATGGAGAAAATAAAGGGAGAAAATATTTCAAATAAGGTAAATATCCTTGAAATTAGTCAGCAGTTACGTTTCATAGAGAAATCGACAGGGTGCTTCTCTCTCTTATTCCTCAAACTCGAAAATCAACTTTTTATACTCTATTGATAATACTGAATCTATCTCGAAGTGAAGTCGATTAATTTGAGTTTCTTTCTGGCATTGAAGTGGATTTTTAAATATTTTGTGAGGCTTTCAATGAGATATATATTTGGCACGCAATTGAAATCAAGTATTTTCGAAATAATTGGTGAAATACAAAATCGATGAGGTATTCAAATACTCATTTTATATAAATAAATTTTGATTATCCTAGATAAGTTTTTTTTGATTGATACAACAATTGAATGTATGAGTGTGTTTGAAATTTTGTTTGTTGGCCGTTTTGAATACAAAATGAAAATATAATGATTATAATCTATTCGAATACGAAATAAGTTTGTATTCATTTGTTTTCCAAAAAAATGTAGGTTTGGCTGAATGTGATACAAAATACATTGAGATTTCTTAATATTATTTTGTATTCGATTGCTTGGATTTTTTTTAAAAAATGGTATATATTAAATTCTTTTGTATATTGACTGCTTTGAATAGAAAATATTTTGGGATACAAATTAGTGTATTTTATACAAAGTAAGCATTGACTATAATATATTTTAGGAATACAAAAACATAAGATGAATATATTTCTCAATGATTGAATACAATTTTTAACTTGATTTCATACTTGTATTGATGACATGAGATATAATTATTTTTTTGAATACAATACTTAAAAATTAAAATACATAGAATACTCATTCATTGAATATACTTTTTGGCCAATACGAATTGTGTATGTTACAATTAATGTAAATCTATGTGTATTGATAACTTGGATACAAATATTGTTGAAAATCAATTTAATTTTGTATACAAGTTTTAAATACTCATTTTCATATACAAGTTTTGTATTTATATATTTAACTATATTACTGTAAAACTTGTAACAAACACCATGATAGTATTATTTTTGTTTAGCAGGTTATACCAATAAGTAATTATGTGCACAGTGTGGATCATGAAGGTACAATTTCATAGTAAGCTGGGATTTTTTTTTATACATGTAAAGATATTCCAAATGGATGAAATACCATGTTCACACGCTTGAGCTATTTTAAAGAAAAAACATTTTGATCCTAGACCATATTTTCTTCTGACATGTACAAGCCAAGTACATTGTCGGCTACATACAACAATCAAATCTTCCCTTACCTGATCAAAGGGAGTGGAATACACATGATTATATTGATGCCATCAAAATTCAAAAGACTTTCTGATAGTCCATCAAAAAAGCTTTCGTGACAAATCATACAGCGAACTATACAAGAAGAAGAACAAGAATTTATGGAGTACATGTGGGTATAAGGGCGGTCATGTTGAAATGGACCGCATATTGCATAGTGAATGATGTTTATATTTTTTTACAAATAATTTTGAAAGTGTTGGATAATTTTGTATCCCTTTAGTTTTTGATCGTTACTTGTTTGAACATCTTTAATGATGATTTGAGCTGAGATGTATTAGCTGAGTTATGAATTGTATCTAGAAAGAAGTAATTTTTTGGAAAAATAAAATATAAAATAAAATTAATTTTTTATTTATTTTTGTATTCTGAATCTAAATTGTAATTCTATTTTAGTGAATATTTTGTTTCAAACAGTGTCAGTTTTATTGTATTCCTAATATCAATTAATAGTGATCACCCCATTAGAAAAGATAAAAGTTGAATACATCTCACTATCTTTTCAATCAAAATATAACTAGTACTCCTTAGGAGAAACTAAATGTCAAGAATGTTTACATATTACAGAATCTACAAGAAATCAACAATAAAAGCATAACATTTTTACTGCTATATAAAAACTTTAGATTAGAAGTTTAATTTTACAAATGGTCAATTAGCAAACTAAAGTGCTATAAAAATTAATAGATAGTAGACAAAAGTCTATAGACCCTAAAAAGATTAACAAGAAGAAAAATAAGTACCGACCATTGTATTTCAATTGTTTCACTACTTTCACACACTATGTAAGGCCTATTAGTCCTTGGAGATGCCTCACTGTCACTTAAGGAACCGACATCATTCTTCTGTTAGTCATAGTTTCAAAGAAGTGCAGCGTATCTTGATCGTAAAAAATCTGCATCAAAGGTGCATGTTGGATTTCCTTGGCCGTAAGACAAATACTCAACATAAGCAATTAGAAAAATACCGCAATCCCTGCATCAAACATAAAGATTAAAATAGAAAAAAACAGTATCCAGCTATAAGAAGACTATATGTTGGATAAAAATAAATTCAATATAATATATGAACTTACAAGATATTAGTTCCCTACATATGTTCAAATAAATTAATACACAAATGACTTAATGACTACAAATTTCATTAAACATATATAAATTCTGTTATGGATACAAACTAACTATATACGCTGAAATGAATGCAATTAGAAAAAGGATACTAAATTCTGGAAAACAAGTAAAATGTGACAGAACACTACTACAAAACATGCTTAAATAAATACAAAGTCATTTGGCATACTAATTGTATTTAAAACAACGAAATATTTAAATGGATACATATACAAAAACAAGATACATATGTGTAAACAAAACAATTTTGATGATGGATACAATATTCAGAAGAAAAAAAAATAAGAATAGACTCTGAAATATAAAAGGACACAAAAAGATTTATAAAACTGTGTAAAAAAGAATGAATACATATACAAAACAGGACACATAAATAGAAATAATACAATTTCGAGGATGGATACAAATATACACATTATTTGTTATCCAATATATATAACTGTGGCTATAATTCCAGAATGGATACAAACTTTATTTATTCAATACGAATACAAATTATGTTATAAACATATAACTCCATCGAAATAGACATGCATTCACATACTTTACTACAAAGACAACTTCAAAATATTTACTAAAAGTTTTGTAAAACATAATTAAATACCTTTTTATCGATTTGATGTTCGAAAAGTTGTTCTTCATAAAGCTTATCAACTTCTTTAACATCAACAATTTTTTTTGGACTGTTGGATTCATTACTTTTGTGGGTAGGATCATGTCAAAATTTAGATCTGCCCTCTTCAGCCATTTTAGCCGCATACCCTATCGGTTGAAATCGCGAAAAATCAAAACATACGGTTGAAATTGCGAAAATCAGAAATATCAATATCCCGAAAATCTCAAAAGATGCTTCATGATAATGTATGTACCTATATCAAATGTTGAAAATCTTTTGAATGATTATTGAGATTTCTTAGTAGATGGATGAATTTCGATTTAAACAAGGAAAAATTTAAGTTAATTGAGGCGAGGGAATATGGTAAACATCGTGAGAGAGAGAGATAGAAATTAGAGAATGTGGGTAAAAAGTTGAGAGAGAGAAAAGTGGGTAATGAAGTATTTTTTTTTCTTCTTTCTTTTTCACCGATAATAGAATCAAATTAAGTCAAATGTGGGATCAAGTTGAGAAATAAAAGGAAGGTAGATGAATTATATTAAGATATACTTTATTTGGTAAAATATTGACATATTGACATTTTTAATAATTATTTTAAAGTGTAGATATTTTTAATAATAATGTTAGGAATTTTGACTAGTTAGCTATATTTTCAATTATAAGATGAAGTAGAAAAGTCAAATTATACAACAACTTGCGAAATCTTTTTTCTGAAACTTAGAAGGTAATTTAGGTTCACTAGAATCAAGTGATAGTTGATTTATTTTTAAAAAAAGTTCTAAAAGTAGAATACGTGAACTAATTAAGCAATGGCAACCATATATAGTACAGTAATATTCACCGTGTGAGAATAATACAATGCCAATTTTGTTGTGGATATATTATATTATTCAACCTTTATCAATTTGGCCTCAATCTCTAGCTTCAATATGCATTCAATTTTGACAACTCATTATAGTAAGGAGTATATTTTTAACTTTATTGTCGGTAAGACCATTTTCCGTGTTTGAAATAATTCGTCAGTCACAATTTTGATTTTATGGATTCTAAATTTTAAAATGATGATTTTCATTAATAATAATTGAGTTTCTAAATATTATATATATATATAACTATTGAATTTAGTCGAATCTGTACGCTACTCTGCCCATGACACTCCATAAGGAATAAAACGTTTCCGTCAAATTCACTAATAACTATTGAATTTAGTCGAATCTAGAAAAATGCATGCCAACGTATATTATTAGAATATAAGATTGGTGTGTTATTCCATTTGATTGGTGATATTGATATTAGCTAAAACGTGTGACTTGATTCCATTTTTATCTCTCTCTATATATCTGATTATTGTAGCCAAAATTATTATAAGGCATTCAAATCTCCACATTCTTTATAAATCAACTTATATAGCAAATGGCTTCAAAATCTATTCATTATCAAGGTAATCACAGATTCTCTATAACAGAAAAGGTACATGAAATTTCATGCATTAATTACTTCCAAAATTGCAATTCTTGTTTCTCCCATGTTACTGTCCTTCTTGCATTATTACTTATGCTATGTTATTTATTTAATGATGTCTTTTTGGTTGCTTGCAGGGTTATATAGTTTATCCGAAATCTCTTAATATTGTTTGGGGAAAAGATAAGTGTTATTGGAAGTTACCCAAATACGAGTAAGAAGACGACTTTTTTTTTTGCCAACTATATATTATATGTTACGTAATTGTAAGTTATAACTGAACTTTGAGATATATTTTGATTTCATAAAAAATTGAACATAAAATTTTCTATAAGGACATTTTGCATTACGAAAAGACAATATAAGAGTACATAAATCATATAGAGATCAATTTAATTATACTGATCTCTTGTTGTATATACACATAAACGTGAAATTAAAATAGGCGCTAAAATATCTGGAAAAAAAACTTCAAAAACAAATTACGGGTGCACCAAATCTAAGTTATAGTAATTAAACGTGTTACTACATATTACCTTCTAGTTTGGAATATCAGTATGCTAACGTTTTTATTAAATATATTTGAATTATAGAAAGGATCGTGCAGAACTTATGCAAGTAAATTGGCTAGAGGTAACTGGTTGCATCGACAAAATTAATATAGCCAAAAAAACATCATACGATATTGGATTTATAGTTTCATTGATGATTGATGCGTTCGGTTGGAGCGATTCACCAATTTATCTTATGGCTAAATGGGGAGATAACACTCCATTGAAAAAGGTGAATTTGACAACTGAGATTAATGGAAAAAAGATGGTTTCAAAAACTATTACGATAACAAAAGGAAAGGGGGACAATACTGATAAGATTTATTTTGGAATGTATGCAGTTTGGAACAAAAAGTGGAAAGGAGGTCTCAAAATTCATTCTGTAAATTTGAGAGAGACCTAAAAGCTAATTTAGCCTAGTGGAAGAGCAGTATTACAAGAAATTTTAAGATAGAAATACATCGATCATTCATTTGTAAATTAGAGTTTAAAATAGGAGAAACTTAGGTTAAATCTTATTTTTGTTCATGTATTTTAGAATCATGTGTTTTTTTAAGAAATTAAATTTGTGTTTGTATTTAATATTGTTCGTATCATGAATGAAATTATGATCTTCCTCTCGTATTCTCTCCTTCGAGACTTCACACCCTTCCCTTTTGTCGTATTTTATGGATAGTAGTAGGTGATGAGTGCTTATGTTCCTAGATGTTTTGATGATCTCCTCACAAGTGCAGGGACCTGATCCTCTGCAGAGTATGAATACTCGTCCAATGGTCAAAGTGCTGAACAACTGCAAAAGTTGTCCGCGTCAGAAAGTTGGTGAAGTTGCAGAGTACTTCACCAATCAGAAGCGGCGTAGTTGTTTGTACATTGGACAATGGCTTTTCATAGTTGATATATTCAACACTCAAACAACAAATTCATTATTCATTCAAAGAGAGACATTTCAAGCTTCAAAAACATCAGGGACATGATAGAGTGCTTCATTTGCTTCCTGTACCAGATGTTATTTTGTTTGCTTGTAATCGTGCTTATATTGTAGGAATCGTTTCGCTTGTGAAAGAAACAGTTCAATCTTGTGTGAATCATTGTAAGAACTAGGTTAAGGGTAACTTAGTTTCTTACTCTAAAGTCTATACTAATCAGTTAGGATTAGTATAGTGGGCATTGTTGTATCTGCTGTAGCCCAACTAAGTGATAAGAGGTATTGCTTAGTGTGGAGATTAGCAGGCTAATCTCATTTTGTAAACTGGGTTTTACTTTTGCTTGGAGAAGATTAGTGGAAGCAGTTTGAAAAGTCCTGTTGAGAACAGGTCGTGGTTTTACTCCCTTGAGCAAGGAGGTTTCCACGTAAAGTTGATTGTCAATCTTTACTTTCAATACTTGTTCTTTACTATTTATTACTGTAACTGTGTTGAGGACCTGGTCCCATCT
The DNA here is from genome assembly GCF_900185275.1 of Solanum verrucosum. NCBI lineage: Eukaryota > Viridiplantae > Streptophyta > Magnoliopsida > Solanales > Solanaceae > Solanum > Solanum verrucosum. The sequence goes on from NW_026020215.1 coordinate 1,049,867, forward strand.
ACATAGGTGGATGCATACATTCCAACAGTAGGGAGTATGAGGGTTAAAATTGTCACGTCCTAAGCCTATCCTTGGACGTGGCTGGCACTCGAAAACTATTGTTGGTTCCCAAGTGAACCATTGGCCTAGCTGACTACTTAGCGCAAGACTCACTCAAGCAGATATAGACTTTAAAACTAAACTAATGTAAGAGTTAGTGTTTCAATTAATTTTGAAACAAATTCATCCGTTAAAAGTTTTGAAATAACAAAATACATGAATGTGAGTTGTAACATTCATTTTTGTTTTAATACTACGTTATAGATGTTTTGCAAGACACTTTTAAAATTCTACATTATAGGTTTTTGAAAGTTAAGTTTTTCTTTTCAATTCATGAACCTATAATAAATACTATTTAATTAAAAGTCTTTTCTTGCAAAACTTTTGTCCTGTAAATTGAGTTTCTTTTGGTTGAAAAGAAAAGCACTAAAAAAAACTACTTTCCCTTGAAAAACACTTGTGAGACATTAATCCAAAGGTGAAATCACCAATTCTAGAATAGAAGAGCAACATTCTTGAATGCTACTTGTTTTGTGGCTTAGCTAAATCCTGAAGATAGAGTTGTTATTTATTCTTCCGATTGCTCGTGGGAGAGACTCCAACTATCTTCAATAAATGTATTATCGTGCCTCTAAGCCAAGCAAGTTTTGTTTTGAATTCCTTATATTTTTATCATTCTTGTTCAGTTGTTCAAATAATTTGAAGATAGTTGTCTCTATGGCATACACATCTATAACAAACAGTGTTCCATCTTTGCCTAATCCTAATTTTGAAATATTTGATGGAAAAGACTTTCCTAGATGGCATGGAAAGATGGAATTCTTTTTAAGACGATTAAAGTTGGCAAATGTTCTTGAGAAACCTTGTCATGATGCTCCTAGTTCTGAGGTAGCAACAGACGAGGCTACTCTGATTAAAGAACAAATTGTCAAATGGCAAGACGATGATTACTTATGCAAGAATTCTATTCTTGGAGGAATGTCCAATAAATATTATAGTAAGTGCAAATTTGCTAAGGATATTTGGGATACTCTTAAGCTATTCATTTAGAAGAAGAGGCGAGTTCAAAGAAATTTCTTGTTTCAAATTATATGGAGTTCAAAATGGTTGATAACAACTCAATCACTAAACAAGTACAAGAATTTCAACTTATAGCTAATAAAATTGCTATATCTGGAATTGCTCTTGATGAAAACTTTCATGTTGGTGCTATTGTCTCAAAACTTCCTCCATTTTGGAAGGAGTATAGAAGCAAACTCTTACACAAGAAGGAAGATTTGACTCTTGAACAATTATTGCAGCACTTGCAAATTGAACAAGAGACACGATATCATGACAATAACATCTTGAAGGAACCCATCATGAAAGCTCATGTTGTTGAAGAAAAATCGATCAAGAACGAACCTGCCAATAATAAATTTTTGAAGGCAAAGAAGAGAAAAAAGTTTCAAGTGTACTAATTCCAATTCTAAGTCGAATGAATGTTATCATTGTCATAAAATTGGTCACTATGCACGTGATTGTAAAATTCTTAAAACTGAAAAGAAGAAAGAAAAGGCAAATAACAATACAAAAAATGAACTGGTAGTAATGGTCACAGAAGCATTTGTAGCGGGAGATCAAGTGGAATGGTGGATAGACACTGGTGCAACTCGTCATCTATCAGGTAATCAAAATTCTTCCACTACCTATGAATTAGTGGGGGGCGATAAAGTTTTGCATATGGGAAACTCATCCTCTGCTAAGGTTGTGGGAAAAGGAATTGTTGAACTGAAATTCGCTTCCGGAAAGATGGTCACATTGATCGACATATTGCATGTTCCTGATATTCGAAAGAACTTGGTGCGAGGTACGCTTCTTTCGAAGCTTGGTTTTAAAATGATTTTTGAGGCTGATAAATTTATTTTGTCTAAACAAGGCATGTTTGTTGGAAAAGGTTATGCTATAAATGGAATGTTTACTCAATATTGAAAATGATATTTCTGCTTATGCTGTGGAGTCTTTAGATTTATGGCATGAATATCTTGGTCATGTGAATTTAAGATCCATTCAACTTATGGTGAAAAATGGATTGATTAAAGACTGTGGAAAGGATCATATTGCTAAGTGTATTACTTGTAGTAAATGTAAAATAACAAAGAAACCTTTTAAGTCTGTTGAAAGGATATCCACACTTTTGGAGTTAATCCACACTGATATTTGTGAGATGGATTGTTTATTACATCATGGAAAGAGATATTTTATCACTTTCATTGACGATTACTCAAGGTATACATATGTCTTTCCATTAAAAACAAAAGATGAGGCATTTGAGACTTTTAAAACATAAAAAGCAGAAGTTGAAAATAAATTGACTTTGAAGATTAAATCAATTAGATCTGACAGAGGTGGAGAATATTAAAAATCAGATTTTATTATTTTTTGTGAAAAAGAAGGCATTGAGAAATAATTGACTATGTCTTATACACCACAACAAAATGGTGTAGCAGAAAGAAAAAATAGAACTTTCATTGAAATGGTTAACTCTATGCTTTATGGATCTGGTATCACTGAAAATTTGTGGACTGAAGCCTTATTTTCTGCATGTCATATTTTGAATAGAATTCCTTCCAAGAAACATGATTCATCTCCATATGAACTTTGGAAGAATAGAAAGCCAAATATAAATTATTTTAAAGTATGGGTTGTTTGGCTCATGTTAGATTACCAGGTTAACATTTGACTAAGATTTACTATAGAGGAGTAGATTGTGTATTTATTGGTTATTCACAAACCAGTAAGGCTTATAGATTTTTGAATCTTGAGACCCCAAGCCCTCACACAATTATTGAATCGTTGCATGCAAACTTTTTTGAGCATATATTTCCTAAGAAAAAAGAATCTTTGGAACAAGATACAAGTTTTTCTATATCTCCTCTTAAAAGGAAAATAGTTGAGCCTTTAGAAGAAAGTCAACCAAGACGTAGTGCAAGATCAGCCAAACCAAGAGACTTTGGACCTAATTTCCAAGTCTATTTAGTTGAAAAGGATCCTGAATGTTATGCTGAAGCAATGTCTTCACATGATGCCCCTTTCTGGCGTGAAGCTATTGATGATGAAATGCACTCTATTATGTCAAATAATACATGGATTTTATTAGACCTCCTTCCTGGATGTAAGTCTATTGGTTGTAAATGGATCTTTAGAAATAAATTGGAATCTGATGGTACCTTAGATAAGTACAAACACTACTAAAAATTGTCAAAAAACGACGGCTAAAAGTGACGGACTACGTCGCTTTTATTGTCAAAATCGACGGAAAAGTGACGCAGTCACCTCCGTCGCTTTTCAAAAAGCGACGGATTGCGTCACTAAAAAGCGACGGACAATGTCACTTTTTTACTATTTTTTATTATTTTTTAACAAAAACGACGGACTCCATCGCTTTATTTTAATTTTAATTTTTTTTATTTCTAAAAGGCGACGCAATACGTCGCTTTACTGAAAATGTTATTTTTGAAAATCCCAGAAAAGCGACGGACTAAACCACGCTGTCCGTTGCTTTTTCTGCAATATTTTTTATAGCAACAACTAGCATTTTCTGCTGCCCACCTGCAAATGCAATTCAATTCAATTCTACACTATTCAGACGAATCAAACACATACAATTATAACCAATCTAAACAAAACATAAAACAACAAACTTAAAATAACATTCAAAAGTATCTAAATCATAAATTAAAGACTTATAAAGTCTTTCAAAATTCGTTTCAAAATTCCAAAAAAGTTCATAAATGTCCAGAGATCTAAACTAGGGAATGAGATCTGCATAATCATCCTCATCACTCTCGTCGTCGGTGTCATCGGGAGCCGAAGTAGTAGGTTGACAAGCGAGGTTCGTCACTTTTTCTTTGATTTGCTGAACGGTCTCACTCATGCTTTCATGTTCAGCTACTCTTCTCCGCTCCGACTCTGATAGTGCCGCTGTAAGTTTAGCTATTTTATCCGATATAGCAGCAATCTGAACACCGTCAAGTGCCTCGGCTTGACGTGATGATCCAATAACTTCTAAGCCTGACTGGAGTCGTCTAACATCATTTCGAGAGCCTAGACCATAGCATCTACCCTTGTGTGTCCCCCTACCACTTTTTCTTTCCAAATCTGGGTGGACAGTTCAAGATTCTCAGCGACGTACTGATGAAAGTCATTCTGCATATTAAATATAAAAATTGACATCAATATATATACATATCATAAATATATTCACTATTAATATATATTATTCATATTAAATAACTTACAAAAGTTCATTCGGCCCTTTCCTCCACCCACGCATCCGGATCCGACTCATTTTCTTTCTTCCTGACATGAGTCTTCTTGAAAACCTCTGGTTCAATAGGAGTGCGTTTCAATTCTTTTTCTTATAAATAAAAACTGAAATTTATAACAATATATATGAATCAACTAATTATTTATTTAAAAGTTTGAATTATAACTTACCATCTCTCATGCAATTGTTCCAACCGTCTTTGCACCTCTGGTGTGCAACGAGCCACCTTTAAAACTGCCTCTAGCCTTTTTGGCTTGATCTGATATTGCCTTAAACTTGTCTGTGTTCTAATACTGACCCAAAACTTATAATTTTCTAATTCACTATCAGTCTTGTAAAACAACATGCAGCCATTAACACAACAATGAATTCTATCATACTTCAATCCTAACTTGGACACCAAACGCTTTGCCTGATAGAAGTTCTTTGGTATGTTAAACTCCGGATTAACTAGTTCACCCAAAAGATCAATCATTGAGTCCATAGCAGCATTAGGAACATTTCAATCTGATTTAATATTCATTAATCTAACCGCAACTAACAAGGCATAATGTGGACTCCCTTCACATAGTGGACGACTAGACTCTTCTAATTGATCATAAAAGCGTCTTGCTTCTTCATTAGGAGCTTCATCAAAATATTGTTCCGGTTCCATCCCACTTTGAACCCCGAAAGCATCATTCATCATTTCATGAACCCTATCATGTTCAACCCTAACCTGTTCAACCCTAATTTGGACATGTGGTGCAACCATATTATATACATCCACAGACATCAAATTATAAAACATACCATCCAATCCATCACTTTCTCCATGATCAATTCATACAAAATATCTAGGCTTAAATCCATTACGGTACAAATGAACCATAACTCTATCTGGTTTAAAAAAATTTAAGCACTTGCATGCACTACAAGGACACCTAACCAATCCATTATTCTTGAAAATGTCAAGTGTCATTGTATGTTCAATAAAATTTCTAACACCGTCAATAAACTTAGGTTTCAAACCAGCACCAGTTTCATAATGCATATTATACATCCACAAATGATGATCCATCTACAAAAATATAGATAGTCAATTATATTATAAATAAAATTTAATAATAATTTTACTAGTAGTAGTCCTAAAACTAGTTTAGTATTGACTTAACCACATTTATTTTAACTTATTTAAACAACTTAACAACTTTAACTAGTTTAGTTTCGACTTAATACAACAACTAAATCCACCAACTAAACCACATTATTTAGTATAACTTATTTAAACAACTTAACAACTTTTTAACTTGAACTAGTTTAGTTCTGACTTTATTCCAACAACTAAATTCATCAATAAAATCACATTATTTAATTTAACTTATTTAAACAACTTTATAACTTTAACTAGTTAAGTATTGACTTAATTCAAACAACTAAATCCACCAATTAACTAAATCACATTATTTATTTTAACTTGTTTAAACAACATAATAACTTTACCTAAATCCACCAATTAACTAAATCAATAGGATCAACTAGTGTTGGTACTTATGCTTAACAAATATATTATTTCTAAATTTAAAGCTAAGTGTCAACACTAGATGGACACAAATCGATCTTGCAAGAAAATCAATTTTGTCATCAATAGGATAAACTAGTGTTGGTACTTATGCTTAACAAACAATCGATGGACACAAAAAAATTATAATCACTAGAATTAAAGCTAAGTATCAATACAAGATGGACACAAACACATTATTGAAAACAATTGTACTTGAACTTTAGAAATTTAGAAGCACCAACCTTATCTCCTACTTTGATGAAAGAAGCAATATAGTCTTGTATCAACTTTTTTAGATGTTGAGCTTCCTGAGTTGCCTAGCACGAAAAGTTCTAAAATTAGTTAAATATAAACTTCAAATCCAAGAATACTAGTTATATATATATTCAAGTTTTAATAAGTTCAACTTTTCAATCCAAGTTCATATCTAACTTCTAAACTTAATTAGTTATATATTCAAGCTAATTAGTTCCAAGTTCAAGTTATAATTTCAAGTTCTAATTTCAAGTTCAAGTTCTAAGTTCAAGTTCAAATTCTAAGTTCAAGTTCAAGTTCTAAATTCAAGTTCAAGTTCAAGTTCTAATTTCAAGTTCAAGTTCAAGTTCAAGTTCAAGTTCTAAGTTCAAGTTCAAGTTCAAGTTCTAAGTTCAAGTTCAAGTTCAAGTTCAAGTTCAAGTTCTAATTTTCAAGTTCAAGTTCAAATTCTAAGTTCAAGTTAAAGTTCTAAGTTCAAGTTAAAGTTCTAAGTTCAAGTTCAAATTCTAAGTTCAAGTTCAAGTTCTAAGTTCAAGTTCTAATTTCAAGTTCAAGTTCAAGTTCAAGTTCTAAGTTTAACTTCAAATTCTAAGTTCAAGTTCAAGTTCTAAGTTCACGTTCAAATTCTAAGTTCAACTTCAAGTTCTAAATTCAAGTTCAAGTTCTAATTTCAAGTTCAAGTTCTAAGTTCAAGTTCAAGTTCAAATTCTAAGTTCAAGTTCAAGTTCTAAGTTCATGACATTCAAACATTCATCATCTAAATTTATGGCATTCAAACATTCATCATCTACTCATAACACTTCAATTACTAATTTCTAACTTCAAATTATTAACACTTTACTAACTAGTCCTAAAATCAAATCCAAAAAAATCCCAATTCAACCTCAAATTACATATTCTCAAGTTTAAACTAGTCCTAAGATACAAAAATGCTAACTCTTCACTAACTAACAATGGCCAATTTAAAAATGCCCAATTTTTTTTTTATAAAACCATAAAATAAAAATCTTCAATTATCTATACCTAACTAACAATAATCAAATCAAATTAACAATTGAATAACACAATCCAACAAATAAAAACAATAATATACTAACAAACAATCAATTATAATCACTAGAATTAAAGATAAGTATCAACACTAGATGGATACAAATACATTATTGAAAACAATTGTACTTGAACTTTAGAAATTTAGAAGCACCAACCTTATCTCCTACTTTGATGAAAGAAGCAATATAGTCTTGTATCAACTATTTTAGATGTTGAGCTTCCTCAGTTGCCTAGCACGAAAAGTTCTAAAATTAGTTAAATATAAACTTCAAATCCAAGAATATTAGTTATATATATTCAAGTTTTAATAAGTTCAACTTTTCAATTCAATTCATATCTAATTTCTAAACTTAATTAGTTATATATTCAAGCTAATTAGTTCCAAGTTCAAGTTCTAATTTCAAATTCAAGTCTAAGTTCAACTTCAAATACTAAGTTCATTTTCTAAGTTCAAGTTCAAGTTCTAATTTCAAGTTCAAGTTCTAAGTTCAAGTTCAAATTCTAATTTCAAGTTCAAGTTCTAAGTTTAAGTTCAAATTCTAAGTTCAAGTTCTAATTTCAAGTTCAAGTTCTAAGTTCAAGTTCAAATTCTAATTTCAAGTTCAAGTTCTAAGTTCAAGTTCAAATTCTACGTTCAAGTTCTAATTTCAAGTTCTAATTTCTAGTTCAAGTTCTAAGTTTAAGTTCAAATTCTAAGTTCAAGTTCAAGTTCAAGTTCTAAGTTCTAGTTCAAGTTCTACTTTCAAGTTCAAGTTCTAAGTTCAAGTTCAAGTTCTAAGTTCAAGTTCAACTTCTAAATTCAAGTTCAAGTTCTAATTTCAAGTTCAAGTTCTAAGTTCTAAGTTCAAGTTCTAAGTTCAAGTTCAAGTTCAAGTTCAAGTTCAAGTTCTAAGTTCAAGTTCAAGTTCTAATTTCAAGTTCAAGTTCTAAGTTCAAGTTCAAATTCTAAGTTCAAGTTCAAGTTCTAAGTTTAAGTTCTAATTTCAAGTTCAAGTTCTAAGTTTAACTTCAAATTCTAAGTTCTAATTTCAAGTTCAAGTTCTAAGTTCACGTTCAAATTCTAAGTTCAACTTCAAATTCTAAGTTCAAGTTCAAGTTCAAGTTCTAAATTCAAGTTCAAGTTCTAATTTCAAGTTCAAGTTCAAATTCTAAGTTCAAGTTCAAGTTCTAAATTCAAGTTCAAGTTCTAAGTTCAAGTTCAAATTCTATGTTCAAGTTCAAGTTCTAAGTACAAGTTCTAATTTCAAGTTCAACTTCTAAGTTTAACTTCAAATTCTAAGTTCAAGTTCAAGTTCAAGTTCTAATTTCAAGTTCAAGTTCTAAGTTCACGTTGAAATTATAAGTTCAAGTTCAAGTTCTAAATTCAAGTTCAAGTTCTAATTTCAAGTTCAAGTTCAAGTTCAAATTCTAAGTTCAAGTTCAAGTTCTAAGTTCATGACATTCAAACATTCATCATCTAAATTCATGACATTCAAACATTCATCATCTACTCATAACACTTCAATTACTAATTTCTAACTTCAAATTATTAACACTTTACTAACTAGTCCTAAAATCAAATCCAAAAAAATCCCAATTCAACCTCAAATTACATATTCCCAAGTTTAAACTAGTCCTAAAATACAAAATGCTAATTCTTCACTAACTAACAATGCCCAATTTTTTTTAAAAAAAAAACCCTAAAATAAAAATCTTCAATTATCTATACCTAACTAACAATAATCAAATCAAATTAACAATTGAATAACACAACCCAACAAACAAAAACAATAATATACTAACAAACAATCAATTATAATCACTAGAATTGGAAAAAAAACTAAAATTTAACCCTACCTTAATAAGGAGAGGCAGCAGCACTACAGCGACCGGCGACGGGGAAGGGCAGCACTGGGAGAGAACGACGACCGGTGACGACGACGAGCAGGGCGATCGATGTATATAGAGAGAAGGGAGAGAATAAGAGTAAAGAGAGAGAGAGGAAAACAAGAAAATGGCAATATGTCTTTTAGATATTTAATAAAAAGCGACGGACAGCGTCTCTAAGTCTAGTGTTATAATATGTCTTTATGTAGATGGTATGTTGATCTTTGGAACTGATATTGAAAGAGTCAAAGAAACAAAATATTTTCTAGCATCTCAATTCGAAATGAAAGATCTTGAAGAAGCTGATGTAATTTTGGGTATTAAAATCATAAGATCAACGAATGGCTTGACTCTTACTCAATCAAGTTATATTGAGAAAGTTCTGAATAGGTTTGGTCACTTTGACGACAATTCTGCTCCTACACCATTTGATCCTAGCATCAGACTAATGCGGAACTCTAGTGATGTTCTTGATCAGCTGACATATTCTCATATTGTTAGGAGTCTTATGTATGCCATGCATTGTATCAGACCGGCTATTGGTTACACAGTAGGAACTTTGAGCAAGTTTACTAGTAATCCTGGAGTTGAACATTGGAATGCATTAATTCGTGTTTTAAGATACCTGAAGGGTACCATTAATGTTGGCCTACATTATTCTATATTACCAGTTGTTCTTGAAGGCTATAGCGATGCTACTTAGAATTCTGATCTGAATGACTCTAAATCTATTACTGCTTGGATTTTCACTTTGGCTGGAACAATGATATTTTTGGAAAATCAAAGAAGCAGTATTACTCACTCAACCATGGAGTCAGAATTTATAGCTATGTCTTCTGCTGGAGAAGAAGTTGATTGGTTGCGATCTATGTTGATAGATATTCCTTTGTGGAGTAAGCCAGTACCACCTTTAACTATCTATTGTGATAATCAAGCTACTATATTTCGGGCTTCAAGTGATTGCTACAGTGGCAAGTCGAGACAAGTTCGTCTTAAACACAATCATGTGAGGAGATTATTGGAGGAAGGCGTGATATTGCTTGCGAAGTCCAGGTTTAATTTAGCGGATCCTTTGTCTAAAGGGTTAGGCAAAGAGTTAGTGGTGGAAATGTGTAATGGGATGAGAATAAAGCCTGTTGTAAATTAATTGTACTTTATGATAACCCTACCTAATGATGTAATCTTGGGTTCAAAGGGAAAAACAAGTAAAGTTACAATTGTGAAGCACATATATAAAATTCCCATTTTCAAAATAAAATGAAATAAGCATATGTGCGTGATTGAGATTCTTTTCTCTTAATAAATTTATAAGACCGATCTTGGTTGGAGTTAGTAAGAAAACTCTTGATAAATTTTTTCGATATTCCTACTAAAGAGAAGGATGAGATTATATTCTCTTAATAAGTCTATAAATCAATTTTGATTGGAGTGTGTAGGAATACTCTTGATAGATTTACCGATACTTTGCGGTAAAGGAGGATGAGATTAATTTCTCATAATGAAGTTCATAGACTATTTGGTCGGAGTATGCAAAGTTACTCTTGATGAATTCACCGCACTAAGTGCGAAGTGGAGGCCGATTCAATAAGATTTTAACAGGGAAATCTTAAAGCACTTGGCTAAAAGGATTCAGGACACATGGTCGTAAGGTGTCAAAGGATTTCAATTTTCACCGGAACATAGTGATATGCAGGGAGTATTTTTCTATTTCATTCAATGAACCACTTAGTTCAAGATTCGTTCACTAAGTAGTCAATGATTTAGAAAGTCTTCACTAGCTAATGGTTCAAGTCCAAAAGATACCATTATTGATGCATATTACTAGATTAATGTCTCAAAATATTTTTTGGATTTTTCAAAGATAAAAATTTCTTGAAACAAGTGAGGGATTGTAAGAGTTAGTGTTTCAATTAATTTTGAAACAAATTCATCCGTTAAAAGTTTTGAAATAACAAAATGAATGAATGTGAGTTGTAACATTCATTTTTGTTTTAATTCTACATTATAGATGTTTTGCAAGACACTTTTAAAATTCTACGTTATAGGTATTTGAAAGTTAAGTTTTTCTTTTCAATTCATGAACCTATAATAAATACTATTTAATTAAAAGTCTTTTCTTGAAAACTTTTGTCCTATAAATTGAGTTTCTTTTGGTTGAAAAGAAAAGCACTAAAAAAAACCACTTTACCTTGAAAAACACTTGTGAGACATTAATCAAAAGGTGAAATCACCAATTCAAGAATAGAAGAGCAACATCCTTGAATGCTACTTGTTTTGTGGCTTAGTTGAATCCCGAAGATAGAATTGTTATTTATTCTTTCGATTGCTCGTGGGAGAGACTCCAACTATCTTCAATAAATGTATTAACGTGCCTCTAAGTCAAGCAAGTTTTATTTTGGATTCCTTTTACTTTTTATCATTCTTGTTCAGTTGTTCTAACAACTAAATCATTAAGTCAAAGTACTCAATTATACTATTTGAAAATACTGAATAAAAGCAATAATAGTTTTAGTAAACATCTTAATAGCAATACAGAAAGACTCTTAATACTATCTATCTATGAAACCTCTACTATTTTAAGATAGGTATTGGGACAAGATCCACGACAACCTTAAACAACTACTAAAAGTAAACTAAAGACTGGAGTCCTCCAAAACCTAGGAGACCTCACTACAAGCTTACGAGTGACGGGGTGATCTCAACGAAATGCATGTTGATGATCCTGAACACTTGTATCTACATAATAAAATGATGCAACTCGAATTACATTAGTACATTGAATGTATGAGTATGTAATATGGCTTAGTGAAACAATAACTAAACTGAGAAGGCAAAATATAACTCAACTGAAGTAAAACATAAGCATGAGATGAAATTATTTAAGCTTCACAAATAAAATGCAATTGTAACAAATATTGAACTGAAATATATATATACTCTTTACTTTACTAAAGAGTTTCTCTAACCGACAACCATCACCATGAGTCTTGTGATGATACAACGACTTAGCCACGTTGCCAGAGCCATCCTATACCTTGCCGGAGTATAGAACGCAACTAACTGATGGATCCACTACAAAGGCTTTCTTGAGGTAATGAGGAGTCGTCTGAATGTCGATACGATCCTATCCAACACTAGCTATGTAGTTTATGAGATTTGAGTTGTCTGAACTCTTACCCCATTTCGGTGCGCAATACTACTCCCAAAATTATATATAATTGAAATGCTCACGTACAATATTCTTTGAGTTGAGATAATTTCTCAAAGACTTCTTTAATGAGTGACTAAAGTTGTACTAAGTACTTTTGAATTACTCTGAAAACTCTCTGTACTTTTTTGAAAATAGTGTTTTCTTTTCAAGGTAAAAATGACACTTTCAAAACCACTCAAGTCCTCTTAAATTCTCTTTGAAAATCATGCTTAAAACCTTTCTCTTAAACTCTCTTTAGTTTTTAAAAACAATGTAAGGAACTTACTAATTCAAAATACTTTTAGCAAGATTCAGTGTATAGGGTTCATGTGGAGCGACAAGTATGAACAACAATTCAAGGAGTTCAACGTAAAAAGTATCGAAATCTCATAAGGTAGGAATTTCATAAAATTGAGGATAGAAGCTTAGATTCAACTTACTACTAACTGAATTTAGAAGTAGGGCGTGGGATGAACTAGTCCAACACTATGAATGACCTTACATACCTCGAAGAACAAAGTTCTTGGCGAAACTGAAAAAATGCTTAAAAACTTTAGCTTTCTCCTCTTGGATCCTTTCTCTAAGACTTGGAAGCATTAATGAAAGAAAAATGATTGATTAACACTATTTAAACCCTTAACTAGGTGAAAAATATCATGGTTTTGGCTTAGATTCCCTCTTAAAAACTGACGAAAACCTTTTACCGGTCTATCTACAGTTCGTGGTTTATTTTACGGACCATAGATCCCATCCGTGGAATTTATATTGAATTTTATGGCTCAAAATCTCATTCTACGGGTCCAATCTACGACCCGTAGAAGTTCCTACAGCCCATAGAATGGATCTGTAGGAATTGGACCCCCAAATCTAACTTCTCTGAAGTTTTTGTCGAGTTGACAGTACGGGTCATCGAAATTTCCACAACCCATAGAAGCAAGTCATAGGAATTGTCTTTAGGAAACTCTGATGTGACAGTCTCTAGTAAAACAGTCATAACTCTTTACCCCGGATTTGAAATGAGGCAAACTTGGTGGCGTTGGAAAAAGGACTCATAGAACTTCAACTTGATAGGTCATGGGTCACCTATTTCATTATATGCTAAGAGATATGATAGTTTGAATTTGACCTAAGTAAAATCTTATATCAAAACTTAATCGGTAATGAAACTTTCAACTCAACTTTGTGCTAGGGGATTCTTGTGACTTTAATTCATCTCCAAATTTATTCTCACACTAAAGAATTGACCTTAACACCTAAGTACAATTTAAGAATCACCCCATACGACCTTATATGCCATCGAAGAATGATTCGGGTTTTAACTTAAAAAATTTTGGGGTGTTACAAAAATACTATATTTTGAATACAGTGTTTTCAATATTTTAAAACAAAATTTATATTTTTAAAAATTATACGAAAAACCTTTCAAGTTAATACAATTAATGACTCAAAATATTTTATTTTTTTAAAACTGAGAAAATTATAATTGAAGAAAAATTATTAACTCGCCAAACAATAAGTCTCCAAGACAGCTTCTAAGGAGATCAAACGTTATTTAGAAGTCGTGCAAAGATCTGAATACTTGTTATTAAGGTCTATTAATTAGCTCAGCGACATTTTAAAATTCACTTATCCAAATGTAATTGTATAAATAGTACTAGGTTCACCCCACAAATTATAAACTACGATCCGACCTATTTTTCGCATATATATATATATATATATATATATGAATCCGATGATTTCTAATTATATTTATGTGTATGTTTTAAATCAATTTGAATCCATAATAATGCTCTTCCACTAATAATAAAAGCGTTTGATAACTTGTGAATTTTGTTTCAGTTGATCTGATGATTTAATTTTCATCACTACACCCCTGAATAACCACGACATACTCATTTTCGTGCAAAACATAATCAGTCTTCTTTATATTCCAATTACTCTGAAACTCATTTTATTATCATATAATGATTTAATCGAGATTATTTGTGTATTTATTTAGCTTACTTATTGAACAATTGATATATCATGTAGTGTTCTATTCATTATGTTTTTCCAGCATTCGAACTTATTTCGATTAATATTTGGTTTGACCATTACTCTTTACAATAATATAATTTAAATCAATTGAAGTTCTTAATATTTTGAAATTCAAATATTTATGATTTTCAAATACCTACGCTACTGATCTTGTATTCATTGAATAATTACAATTGCTTTGGAATAAATATATGCCAACCAAATATTAAGGGTGTGTTTGGTATGAAGGAAAATGTTTTCCTGGAAAACAAGTTGATTTTTGAAGTTGAGAATATTTTTTAAAAACAAATTAAAATTTTTTTTTGGAGGGGGGGGTAGGGGTGGGTGGGTGGGGGGTCGAGGGTAGGGTGAAAAAAATGAAATTTTAAATTTGTAAATACATTTTAAAAACAAACTCAATTTTTTTTTTTTGGGGGGGGGGGGGGGGGGGGGGGGGGTGGGTGATCGAGGATCGGGATGAAAAAATAAAAATTTGAAGTTGAAAATATTTTTTAAAAACAAATTTTTTTTTTTTTTCTTTTTGAAGGGGGTTGGGGGCTGATAAGGGGGTTGATGGGGGGGGGAGCGAGGTAGTGGGTGGGGGGTAAAAAAATAAAAAATTGAAATTAGAAATATCTTTTAAAAATAATTTTTAATATTTTTTTGGGAGGGGTGGGGGTAGGGGTGAGGGTGGGGTAAAAAAATTGAATTTAAAAACAAACTTTAAAATTATTTTTTTTTTTTTTTTTGGGGGGGGGGGGAGGGTGGTTTGAGGGTAGGGACAAAATAAATTGATTTTTTCAACAAAAAAATAATTGTAATTTGAAGTTGGAAGAGAGTTTTGGAAAATGTTTTCCTTAAGTTTAGAAGGGAAGTCATTTTCCTTAAATTTGAGGAAAATGAATTGATTTGGAAAACATTTTCCAAAATATTTAGTCCAACCAAACATGAGAAAATTGGAAAACATTTTCCGGAAAATGTTTTCCTTCATACCAAACACACCCTAAAGGAAATACACATTCACCCGTTATTTAAAACATTATCATGCATGCAACTAATTTAATAAGAGGAATTTTGACCCTTTGTTTTCCCAACTTAGACCCTTCACTTATTATTCTTTCTGTCGGTTTAGGCATAAATTGATCATTTGCCTCCTTATCATCAAATATCAAGTGTTGAAACTTAGAAATCAAAGTAAAAGAAAAAAATGAATTTTAAAAACCACTACAAGATTAAGTAGGAAAGTCAAATTAAACAACTTGCAAATTCTTTTTTTTTTTAAACTTGGAAATGGTAATTGGGCTGAGTGACAGTTTATTAAAAAAGGGTCTAAAAGTGGAAAATATATATATGAACTAATACTAATAATAAGTAGGGATAATTGTACAGAATGACAAACTTATAATCTAAAATAAATGGAGTAGCTACTATTTGATTTAATTGCTCTCCGTAGCAAACGTTTGTCAGTCGCCTCACTTCCTCCAAATTCTCGCTCGCCACTCTCCCTTTCTCGCTCGCTCCCTCTGTGCTCGCCTCTCTCACTTTATACAACAGAATTGTATAAATTGTGTTTATGTTTGTATAAAGCGAGAGAAAATTATATATACACATGCAAATACATATATATTCATCCTATACACTTATAAATATACAATAAAAATATTGCCCTGCCCCAATTCTCTTTTGCCTTTCTCTCTTTCTCGTTTATACAAACACAAATTATACAATATAATGTAAAATTTATGTTTGTATAATGTATAATTTATGTTTGTATAAAGCGAAAGAAAATTATATATACACATGCAAATACATATATATTCGTCTTATACACTTATAATTATACAATACAAATATTCCTCTGCCCAGTTCTCTTTTGCCTTTCTCTCTTTCTCGTTTTATACAAACACAGATTATACAAATATAATGTATAATTTATGTTTGTATAAAGAGAAAGAGAGAGCGATTTTTGATATACAAATATTTTTGTCAACGATTTATACAAACGAGAGGCTAACAACAATTTATACAAACACAGATTATACAAATATAATGTATAATTTATGTTTGTATAATGTATAATTTATGTTTTTATAAAGCGAAAGAGAGAGCGATTTTTGATATACAAATATTTTTGTCAACGATTTATACAAACGAGAGGCTAACAACAATTTATACAAATGGCCTGCCAGCGAAATTATACAAATCTGAAGAGGAGCCAACGAATTATACAATTGCTTCTTTTTGTATATATGTATAGCGAAATAGACATAACTTTCAATTGTATATGTATAGCGAATTATACATATATATGTTTGTTATGGAGCGCAATTATGCAAACTTTGATATAGCATACAAATATGATTTTTTTGTTTGCTATATGTGAAAGTTGCTCTAATAAGTAATGTTAACGATATAATCATACAATAGACAAGTAGTGTAATATTCTTACCGTGTGAGAATATTAAATAGTATAAAGCCAATTTTGTAGTTGACATATTATTCAAGATTTATCAAATCATTCTCTAGCTTCATGCATTCAACTTTTGACAACTAATTATTCTTAACCTTTTGGTCGGTGCGATCATTTCCTACGTTCAAAATTAGTTAATTGGTTTGATTTATGTGTAGAGTTACAATTTTAATTTTATAAGTTCTGAATTTTAAAATGATGTATTTAAATAATAATAATTGGATTTTGGATTTAATATTTTGTAAATATCTAATAATTATTTTCAATACAAATATAACGATCCAGCAAATTAAAACTATTGAGTTAGGTCAAACAAATATTCGAGCTACTAGCTTCACCTTGACATTATGATTAATTCAGATTTTCACGAGTAAGCCCATAAGGAATAATTAAAAAGGGAAAACTGTATGAAATAACAAACTATTAATTCAAATTAAATGTTATAGCCAAAGTTTATTTTATTTGTAATTCGCAGCAAACATCCCCTTTTTTGTTATCTGATTCGGTATACAATTAGCCATTTTCGGTATACAATTAGTCATTTTATACATTTCAATATAAAATGTGTTTGTGTTTGTATAAAGCGAGAGAAAAGTGTATATACAAATACATATATTTTCGTCCTATACACTTATAATTATACAAATACAGATCTTATTATACAAATTACAATTATAAATGAATTTATACAAAACTGAATAATTTGTATAAAATTGGATGCATCTAGCGAATTATACAATTCAAAAGCTTCATAGCAAACATAAAATTTGCTATGGAACGCAATTATGCAAAATATAGCTATAACATACAAATATGATTTTTATGTTTGCTATAAATTGTATGAAATAGCAAACTATTAATTCAAATTAAATGTTATAGCCATAGTTTATTTTAATTGTAATTCGCAACAAACATCCCTTTTTTTGCCATCTGATCATTCGATATACAATTAGCCATTTCGGTATACAATTAGCCATTTTATACATTTCGGTATAAAATATATAAAATGTGTTTGTGTTTGTATAAAGCGAGAGAAAAATGTATCTACAAATACAAGTACATATATTTTCGTCCTATACACTTATAATTATACAAATACAGATCTTATTATACAAATTACAATGTATAAATGAATTTATACAAAACTGAACAATTTATATAAAATTGGATGTTTGTAGCGAATTATACAAATCAAAAGCTTCATAACAAACATAAAATTTGCTATGGAGCGCAATTATGCAAACTATAGCAATAACATACAAATATGATTTTTATGTTTGTTATATGTGAAAGTTGAGCAACTTTCACATATAGCAAACACAAAAATCATATTTGTATGTTATAGCTATAGTTTGCATAATTGCGCTCCATAGCAAACTTTACGTTTGCTATGACTATTTCCCTATACATATATACAAAAGAAGCTGGCTATTTCACTATACACATATACAAAAGAAGCAATTGTATAATTTGTTTCGGTATACATATACAAAAGAATCAATTGTATAATTTGTGTTTGTGTAAAGTGAGAAAGAGAGAAAGACAAAAGAAAACTAGGCAGGGGAAGATCGTATTTGTATAATCATAAGTGTATAGGACGAAAATATATGCATTTGTATTTGTATATACAATTTTCTCTCGTTTTATACAAACACAAACGCAATGTGAGAGTGGCGAGCGAGATCTGGGAAAGTGGCGAGCGAGATCTGGAAGAGGGAAGAGAGGGGAACGAAAATATATGTATATATACAATTTTCTCTCGCTTTATACAAACACAAATACATTTTATACAGTATTTGTATAAAAGCGAGAGAGGCGAGCGAGACTGCCCAGCGAGAACGAGAGTGGCAAGCGAGATTCACCAGGGAGAGAGGTGAAGTAGCAATAGTTTGCTATGTGGTACAATTAAATCAAATTTGGTTATAACATTTAATTTGAATTAATAGTTTGCTATTATATACAATTTTCCCAACGTTTCCTTCAATTAAAATACTTCTACAAAAATGAGTGTCAACATATTTTAGAATATTAACACTGATGTGTTATTCCATTTGATTGGTGATATTGATCTTAGCTAAAACGTGTGACTTGATTCCATTTCTATCTCTATATATATATCTGATTATTGTAGGCAAAATTATTATAAGGCATTCAAATCTCCATATTCTTTATAATTTTTTGACTTATATAGCAAATGACTTCAAAATCTTTTCACTATCAAGGCAATCACACATTCTCTAAAACAGAAAAGGTGCAGGAAATTTCATGCAGTAGTTTCTTCCAATATTACTTTGCTTCTTGCATTATTACTTATGCTCGATTCATCGAGTTTATGTTATGTTATGTTGTGTTATTTAGTAGTGTTATTTTTGTTGATTACAGGGTTATATAGTTTATCCAAAATCTCTTAATATTGTTTGGGGAAATGATAAACGTTATTGGAAGTTACCCAAATACGAGTAAGAATACACCTTTTATATTTTATTTTTGCCAACTATATATTATATGTTACATACTTATAAGTTATAACGGAACTTTGAGATATATTTTGATTTCATAAAGAAGTTGAACATAAGAATTTCTAGAAGGACTACATTTTTCATAATGAAAAGACAATATATAGGAGATATAAATCATGTTGAGATCAATTTAATTATACTGATCTATTGTTGTACATACAAATAGTGAAATTAATATAGGCATGCAGTAAATAGCTGAAAGAGACTTTCAAAACAAATTATGGGTGCATGCACCAAATCTAAGTTATAGAAATTAAATACTTCCTTATAATTAGATTATAAAACTACATGTCATAATTTGAAATTTCAGCATGCTAACATTTTATTAAATATATTTGAATTACAGAAAAGATGGTGCAGAACTTATACAAGTAAATTGGTTGGAGGTAACTGGTTGTATCGACAATATTAATATAGCAAAGAAAACATCATACATCGTTGGATTTACAATGTCATTAATGACGGACGCATTCGGTTGGAGTGATTCACCAGTTTATCTTATGGCTAAATGGGGAGATAATACTCAATGGAGAAAGGTGAATTTGACAACTGGGATTCATGGCAAAAATATGATATCAAAAGGTATTACGATAACAAAAGGGAAGGGGAACACAACTGATAAGATTTATTTTGGATTGTATGAAGTTTGGAACAAAAAGTGGAAAGGAGGTCTCAAAATTCATTATGTAAACTTGACAGAGATGTAGAAGTTTATTTAGCCAAGTAAAAGAACAATACTTGTAAGATAGAAATACGTTAAAAAAAATTTCATTTGGTAAATCAAAATTTAAAACAGGGAAATCTCAATTCTTATTTTTGGAGTGTTTTCTTAAATAGATTTGTGTTTGTAACTTTGTATTTAATTTATATTGTGCACATCATGATTGAAACTACTAATTGGCAATTGGATTAATTATTTTAACAATCCTCCATGCTCCGGAATAGCGAAGCTTTGAACCCCCCCAGTTCCTCCGGACACCATTCTCAAAATCCAGTAACACTCAAGCTCCATCAGTGGAATACCAAGAGCAGGATATGTTAATGAGGAAGGAATTTCTGTGTCAATGGAAGAAAAGCAGAGGAAGGAAGTCAGAATCCTCCCAGCACAAAGCCAAAGCAACAAGTGTCCAAAAGCTGACGAGGAATAGTCTCGTTTGATAGAAATCAGAGGCGAAATAAAAGACAAAGCTCGGATTAGAAAATCCAAGAGGCGGAAATAGGTATACACGTTAAATTATTCCACGCCGAATCAGGTAAGTATCTTGACTCAAATACTTTTCAATACAAACAAACTTCTAAATCTACAGGGGACTCTCACCAATGGATCAATCATCCGCAGAGGACCCCCCCTAGATCAATCAAAGCCTAACCCTGCTGATCGCCGTAAACTGTCAAAGCAAATTAATGACGACGTCACGTCAGATGATGTCATAAATGCCAGCGAACAGCAAAACAGTAAGAAAAAAAAATGGAAAAGAAATTGAATTTGCAGAGTCGGCTGACCCAGTCAGATGGCCCCTAATCTAGGACCCCTACTTTGGAAAATCCTAAAAAGGAAATACCTTTTTTCGAAAGAGTAAAACTAAATGGCACGTCACTTTTTTGGCAGGACCTGACACGATAAGTGTAAATGACCAAAATACCCTTTGTCTCCAAAACTGCCTAAACTTCCCTCTGAAAAAAGAAAATCACCTTTGACTTTTCTTTCTTATTTACTTTCTCTCTTACTTTACTCATTTTATCTCCTTCACCTCACTCATTAGTTGTAATTTTATTTTGTTGATCCATTTGTTGTTCGAGATTTTATTTTGTTGTTGGATTTATATAATTTTAACAAAATGGATCCAAATAGTCAAAATAGTCAATTAACCCAAGTATTGAATAATGTTTTGGGGTTAGTTAAGGATGATAGTTTGTTGTCCCAAAATGATGAACATCATCAGGATTCTGATGGTGCATACGATGGGCCTAAATCATATTTGCACAGTGATGGTGAAGGTCTTCTTAACTTGCTTCATGAAGAAATGAATCAACCGGAGCAAGATGAATCAGTAAGTGTTAGTGACAGAGAGGAATATGAAGCTGGCGAAGAATGGGATGAACACGAAGATACCATCAATGATGATTATTTATCAGACCAACAATATATAGAAGGCGATGTTGTAGGTATGGTCTTTTGTAGTGTTGAATCTCTTTTTGCATTTTATAAAGAACATAGTCATTTAAATGGTTTTGGAGTTATTAAAAAGAGTTCAAAAAAGAAAGGTTGTGAATACGCTAGGTATGTCTCATTTGCTTGTGATAAGAGTAGAAAATCAACCGCTAAGAATTTAAGTAAAAGGGTTGATTGCAAATGTAGAATTAATTGTGTTGTGTTGGCTGATAGTTCATGTCGGGTTACAACAGTTACATCCAAGCACAACCATGATTTGGAACCATCTTTGTCACTTTTTTTAGTTTCCACAGGAAGACAAGTAAGGCATTAAAAAGATTGAAGCCCATGACATCGCAGAAATTAGACCTGCCAAAAGCATTAGACTTTTGGAAGTCCAAGCAGGTGGTCCTGATAGAATGAGATGCACCCCGAAAGATTGTCGAAACTACATTCTTCAACAACGGAGGATGAGGACATTGGCTTGCGATGCTGCGGTGATACAAAATTTATTTGCTTCAATGCAGATGAAAGACGATGAATTTTTTTATGTAATTGATACGGATAATGCTGCAAGACTTCACAACGTAGTATGGGTTCACACACATTGCAAGTATGCGTATCGAGAGTTTAGTGATGTTGTTTGTTTCGATACAACCTACTTGGCGAATCAATGTTGTATGCCTTTTGCATCGTTTGTTGGTGTGAATCAACACAAACACTCTATTCTTTTGAGTTGTGCTTTGCTCACAAGTGAGGATATTGAGACATATAAATTTGTGTTCTCGACTTGGCTGGCAGCAATGGGCAATGTACCTCCAACGACTATCCTCACTGATCAATGTGAGAGTATCAAGGCATCAATTGCAGAGGTATTTCTAGACACAATCCATAGGTACTGTATTTGGCACATCATGACAAAGCTACCTGCAAAGCTTAAGGGTGTATTGGACTTTAAGATTGCCAAGGCCGAATTTAAATCAATAATCTATATCAACATCACTATCTACGAATTTGAGGGAAAATAGGCTTCCTTCATTCAAAAATATGAGCTTTAGGATAGACTATGATTTCATAATCTATATTTGGAAAAGGAAAAATGGGTCCCCGTCTTCTTGAAGCACTATTTTTGGGCTGGCATGATGTCCACCCAAAGAAATGAGTCAATTCATGCATTTTTTGATGGCTATATCTCCGGACAAGGCTCTCTAAAGTAGTTTGTTGAGCAATATGAGTTAGTCTTGCCATTCAAATATGAGAAAGAACTTCAAGCAGAAGCTGACTCACGGAAAACACATGCAGTGCCTAGTAGTGGTTTTGATTGGGATATGCAGATTCAAACCCATTATACTCAAATTATTTACGATGCCTTTGCAACCAAGCATTTGAAGCGATTGTACCACTGTGAATTGAAAAACACCCTGACTTCAATGTCGTAGAGGGAGTTGAGAAGTACAGTGTAACAGATTATTCCATATTTAGTTATTTTCATGAAAATCAATTTGTTTACACTGTGGAATATCACCCAGACAACCAATATCTAGATTGCAATTGCAAGAACTTCCAAAGTGAAGGTGTTGTCTGCTGCCACATTTTAAAGACTATGTCTCATCGTAGAATTAAAACTCTTCACGACATATATATACTACGCCGGTGGAAAAGAGATGTAATTCATCCACACATAGGAAAATTCTTTCAAGGAGGCTATCCATCAATGACGGACGAGTACAAAAAGTACAATTCCTTGAAGAAATGGTTTGATAGGAATTGTGATGTTGTGTTGGACAACAACACTAAATATGTGGATTTCAAAAATGTTTTGAAAGGTCATTTCAATGCATATTATGATTCGAATGACAACATGGCAGTCCCTAGCGTTGGTGATCCAGAGTTGGACGATGATGTAACATTCATTAGGAATCTGAGGGAAGTCTGATCATGTGGAAGGCCTCCGATTAATAGATGTAGGACTGCTCGCGACAATATCTATAAGAGAGGTGGTGGAAGGTGGACGAGAACATATTATGATGCATCTCAAGAGGGTGAGACTAGTCAAGGTCGGAGGGGTGGTGGGAGACGAGGTGGAGGTAGAAGGGCTGGTAGAGGTGGTCGAGGTGGTGGTAGAATTTATTAGAATATTCATGTAATTTGTAATCGTACATCTTATATATAAATTTTTTTAAGTGGGTTTTCATCATTAATGGTTAATTATACAGGAATAACAATATTTGAAATTTATATTCTTAAGATCAAAGTGACAAAGTAATACGCATAATCCTCCATAACCACAGGCGAAAACCATTTAAACTCTACTCAACCTGCATCCTAAGTACATTTATCATTGGGCTGTCTAATTCTTGGGCCTTTTTGTGGTTTAGTCCCAGGCCCAACAACTTGGCTAGCTTATGAGCTATCCGCATTCACAACAAGTTCCTCAATTATGTGAAGGGTTCCGTTATGTGAAATTACGTTGAGGTAAAAATTGTTCGAAAAAAAAATATGAACTCTTTGATAGTGGTAACACTCAATATTTTCAGAAGTGTTGCAAAACTTTTTCCTCATGATCCATACTTAGGGATAACAAACACTCAAGTGTTATTTTAAACATCCATTTTTTATATTTTTCATGAAAACATTATTTTTGTCGCCTTTATAAATGTAATTTGGCAAACATCATCACTTTGCATCGTAACATCTTAGAATACGAAAATCATCGTTCAATTAATGAAATGAAGATGATACGTTCTTCTTTTGAATCATTTGATAAGGGTTGCTTGATGAAATTGTAGAAAGGGTGGCTTCAGCCTCATGCAAAGATTTAATAAATCTAAGACTGAGGTATGTAAATTTTTAATTTAAATCAATTGTTTACATTCATGTTTAATAACCTATAGATTTTTTCCAGTTGCAAGTTTTTTTAATGAAATAGGATGTGAACGGTGGGTTTACAAGAAACTCTCGCTAGACGATGTTTTGCTTAAGATATTGATGCGCCGAACATCAAAAACGTTCAAAACATACGATTCTTTTATGAATGTGTGCATCGATTGTGGAAATACATAATCCATGTATAGAAAAGGCGTGGTAATAACATATATTAAATTACTTTCGGATGTATTCGCTTCCTTAAATTCGTTCTAAACTAACGGGTATGTGTTGTATTTTAGAAGTTGTTTTTCAGCTATGAAGATTCAGATGATGCAATACCATTACCGGAGAAAGCATCAAAAAGAGGTCACACCGCTGCATCATACGCTTTTGCCATATTCTCAATCTTCTTAGGTGGTGAATATAGGCGAGATGGGATAAACACTATTGGGAAGATGAAACTAACGCAACAACAAAGAAGACTAACAATGCATTGTCGAAATCGTCTTCGACAATTATTAAGCGTAACGTGGGTTTTGAATCGTTTATTTATTGAAAAACCTAGTCCTTGTTGCACAATTAAGCATCCATTTACTTATCACAAAATGGTCTTGAATAGTGATCAAGGTGAGGTAGGTGACCATTGTTATGGTTATAGTACTAATGAAGAAATTACATGGTTTTATGGTGGCTAACATTACTTAGGAATTTTTATGTCTTTTTTTTATGTGTTTTGTGGCTAAGTTTTTTAATGGTATTTAGGTTTGTCATTGTTTACTTTCATATGGATCTATGTTCAATTTTATTAGTAAATTGAACAATACCCTAACCTAGAAGGTGAAAATGGTGTTTCTCATTAAAACAAAACAAAAAGCATTTACATACTCCACCCATGCATCATGCATTAGGCAATGAGTGTAAAGAAAATACAAACAAAATAAAAAATTGAAATTAGAAATCAACTGAAAAGGACCTCATCCAACATCCTTATGTTCTACCAAATAACCTACAACTGCAGATTTCTTTGGCAACCCCTCTTCTCCTGGGACCAACCATCAGCCGAATTTCCCTCTCCAACTCCAGGAGTTAATTCATGAACTCCATTGAGGCTAACAGTGAAACCGTTGGGTGATTACCACCTTCTCGTATATCTCGAAGGTTTTGGTGAGGGTGGATCATCCATTAATAACATCATTTCTATCCATCTATTTCCTTTCCATCCGATTAGCCGCTTCATCAACTCCGCCACTTCATCCTCCATCTTCTCGTACGAGTTGTGTTTAAGGTAATATAATTTTTCCACAACCTCCGAAGAGGTTGGGAATGAAATTGCCCTTCGTTTGTTATCAGGAGTTTGGCAGTTTTCTATATTTTATCACAGTTAGTGTAAAATGATTATTTGAAATGTTTTGAGTGTGAGGAATACAATTAGCAGGAGACTTTATTTATAGTCAAAATTTTGGAGCCAAATGTGATCGGTTTGGCTCCAAAAGAAACTTGGGAGCAAATGGTAAAATTAGTATAATAATGTGGTGTTCTCTAAGTTTGTAAATATTATCCAAGTAACTTTGCAAATTAGTGTGATCATAACTTTAATTATTTCACTCTTACTTTTTAAGTCAAAACAATTAATTAATCAATTTTATTCGAAGGTAAGAAAATAAAATTTAATTAATTAATTTAATCACTAATATTTTAATATTATTTTTACAAATTTCACTAGATAATTCTTCTCCAAAAATTGTTACTCGAAAAATAAAATAGAAGGAACCAAAATGAGTGAATGGGATTATTGTTGTTGTTCATCTAATTAAAACTACTTGAGTATACCTACCACTTGTTGAAAAGATTTGATTTGATGAGTTGAATTTTCTTTCACTCTTCTTTTTTAAGCCAAATCCATTAATTAATCAATTTTATTAGAAGTTAAGAAAATAAATTTTAATTAATTAATTTAATCATTAATAATTTTTTGTTATTAATTATTACAGACCTTTAATTATTAATTTCAAGGAATTTTTTTTATTACTATATCAAAAAAATGTAGTCGAAAAATAAAATATAATGAACGGGAACGGACGGAATGGTATTATTAGTTGTTCAAGTCTAAGAGAACTACTTGAGTACACCTAGCATTTTGAAAATATTTGATTTGATGAGTTGAATTTTCTTTCACTCTTCTTTTTTAAGCCAAATCCATTAATTAATCAATTTTATTAGAAATTAAAGAAAATAAAATTTAATTAATTAATTTAATCATTAATATTTTGTTGTCATTAATTATTTCAGACCTTTAATTATTAATTTCATGGAAAATAAATTTATTCCTATATCAAAAAATTTTAGTCGAAAAATAAAATATAACGAACGGGAACCGACGGAATGGTATTATTAGTTGTTCAAGTTTAAGAGAACTACTTGAGTACACCTAGCATTTTGAAAAAAATTGATTTAATGAGTTGAATTTTCTTTCGCTCTTTTATTTAAGCCAAATCCATTAATTAATCAATTTTATTAGAAGTTAAGAAAATAAAATTAATTAATTAATTTAATCATTAATATTTTTTTGTTATTAATTATTTCAAATCTTTAATTATTAATTTCATGGGAAATAAATTTATTCCTATTCAATTTTTAATCGGAAAATAAAATATAACGAACGGGAATGGACGGAATGGTATTATTAGTTGTTCAAGTCTAAGAGAACTACTTGAGTACACCTAGCATTTTGAAAAGATTTGATTTGATGAGTCGAGTTTTCTTTCACTCTTCTATTTTAAGCCAAATCCATTAATTAATCAATTTTATTAGAAGGTAAGAAAATAAAATGTTACGTGTGTTAAAAACAGTTTCTCATAATAGAAATGACAATTTTATGTTTATAATAATAATAAAAAATAAAACAGAGGGACCTAACCTAAAATCGAACTCGCGACGTATTGATTAATCGTTTAAGCTTTAACCATTCGCGCTGCAATAACATTTGTTCATAATCACGAAACGGAATTTGTTTATTTTTTTCATCCCTTTTTTACCAAAAAAATTAAATATTTGAATATTACTTTTAAATTTTTCACTATATAATTGCTTTCCAAAAATTGTTACATGAAAAATAAAAGGAGAAGGAACCAAAATGAGTGAATGAGATTATTGTAGTTGTTCACTCTAATTAAAACTACTTGAGTATACCTACCACTTTGACAAGAGTAGAAGAGTTGAATTTTCTTCCACTCTTTGTAGACAAATTAATCCGATTAATTAATCAATTATATTATACTGTAAGAAAATTGAAATTAATCACTTAAATAAATCAAAATTTACGTGAAAATTTAATTAAATATATTTTTTAGAACTTTAATTACTAACTAATCGTTAATATATTGTTACTTGTGTAAAAAAATGAACTACGTATTTGGTAAGACTCAATATTTTCTGTATGAAATAAGAACTCTCAATACTAGCTGTCTTTGGGAAGTGTTTCGAAACTTTCTTTAAAAGCTATTAACTTAGGGAAGACAAACACTCAAGTGTTTGTAAGATTTTCGACTGATGTGTTTTAAGTGACTAGCATTAATTGTTTAGTCTTTGATTGATTTTACCATTTTCTTCCATTTAACATCTCTTTGTAAATTTTACTCATAAATTTGAAATTCATTGTGATATTAATACTATGATGAAACTATATCATCTAATATTTGATAATTATATAAAGCAATATTATCATGTAATATACCCTATATTTAATAAGTATACCGATTTATTTAATTTTTGTGTGATTTTTTTTTGACATGTATTATAAATGCAACTCTTAAGATTTTTGATAAAATATTTGTTGTCTTTCCTCACTTAATTTTTTTCTGATATTCTTTCTGTGACTGAAATTATAGTTATGGTTTGTCTTACTTCTAGTAGATTAAACTTGCATTATTAAATATCGTTTGTGTTTAAAGTTAACAGTTGTCCCCTTCTTGATTATTTGTTAATCCTTATCTTTCTTTATTTAACATGAACCTTCTTGTTCGAGTCCAATTGGACTCCCACTTTTGCATCTTCCTTTCTTTGAGTCGACCTCCGCCAAAGGCACAAAGGGGAAGCTAATATCTTCGAGTTAAAATTCAAATCAGTGATAGCAGCTCAGTAACAGGGTTACAATAGTTCCAGAGAAGCTGAAAAGATGAATCTTTTGGGTCTAAACCTAATTAGACATGGAGCAGGGAAGTAGTAGTCCAAAAGGGCTAAAAATAACATTTTTTCGGACTTAAAGAGTTCAAAAATAGTGCCAGCAGCAGCAAGTGGACTTAAAATTATCCAAGTTCTATTCGTATTTTATTTTTCTTATATTGTGACTTCGTGATAATTGCCTTTAACTTCTAACTTTTATTTTGTTAATTCAAATGAATCTTTGGGGAAGTTTTCTATTTTGTTACTCATTTTGCTTTAAATATTTAAAATTTTCAAACCCGTTTTAAGTTAGGCAATCTAAGTTTCAAGACTAACTTGAGAATTATCCATATTCTTTCATAGTTAGTATTTAGTTTTCAAATCCACGCCAAAGTGATTGTGTTGATTATTCGACTCAAAAACTTGATTCGGATATATTGTTAAGTTACAATTTTATTTTGACACTTTAACATTTGAATTATTTCATTATTTGAGATAAAATGTATAATTCAAAAAATAAGATTTTTAAGTAATTTAAGTTTCCTTTTTAAAAATTAGCCAAGCTTTTTGAATCCGTCGGTCAACCATGTGTCATCGGATTCTCTAAGATGCCTAAACCCTTACCCGACTTTGGTTTTGTTTAAAATGTTCTCTTTCAAAACCCCCCTTTTTAATATGGTTTTCTTAATTTTTCCTAAAACATTAAGTGGCGATTTCCTAATTGTTATTTTTCTTTAATTAATCAAATTTCCAAAGTAGCGCAACGGTTTCGGAACCTTAGTTTTTGAAATCGAATCGTAACAGAATGACGATTTTGCTGGGGATTCATCTAGGTTCTAGCCAAAATGATTTTATTATTTGGCTAACTATTTATTTGTATTAGTTGTTATTTTTCAATTATGTGTTTAAATTTTGAATATATTATTGTCATTGCAACTCATGTCATACAATTCCGTCAAATGACAAATAAAATGCATTAGGAAAGGACGGTTACGTGGCTATTCGCAGCTATGACTTTAGAAAAGAACACCTTGCTTTCGAAAGTAATAAATGAATAGTTGGTTCGTGGTCGTCCAACGTTGTTTATTATATTCACCCCGTAGTTTGTCCAACTCGGGTAACCATGTCTCGTTTCAAAACCCACTCTTAGTCAACTAGTGTAGAGCGAAACCAAAATCCTCTTTTAGGTGTATTAACCTAAGATGACCCAATACCCGAGGTGTATTAGGCCCATTAGAAGACCACCTTGTGTCTAATTGATCCTCGGTCAATACAAGTCGATCATCCACCTATTTGTTAAATTTGAAGGATATGTATGTCGATTTGTGCGTGTCATTGTCCTTAGGGTTGGGTTTTTATTTTATAGATAGTTTCTTTGTTGAAGTCAAAGGAAGATCCTCCTCAATCGGAAGAAATTCAAAAGTATCAAGAAGTTTGGGAATGAAGATTTCATATGGAAGCTTAGTTTAGTTTCATTGTACCCCTGCGTGGGATTGATATTTATTTTCCTCTCCTCTATAATGTATCCCCATTTATTTTATTCATAAGGCTTGTACAAATATTTTGGGGCAATGGAACGTTTTACAAACGATATACACATCTTTCAAACGTTAGGCATACCTTTGGCTCAAAATGTCACATGTATGTTAGGAGGCGTTATATTTTGTTTGTGTGTTAAATGTTACTAATTTTGTTTCATTTGTGCTTGTTTGACTTATATGTTCTATACATAAGTTTTGCTTCAACATGATTGGTCGATTATTCTATTCCAAAGTCTCAAAACCTTGTTTGGCATATAAGGTCAATTTTTGATCCCTCCCGAATTACTCTTTGAGTCCATTATCAAAATCTGTTTCGAGTTCGTTAAATCCTCAAAAAGATTGTTGGGTCATCACTTAAATTCATGTTTACCTCACCGTTCTTGAAAATTTTTTTCCACACCTACCTAGCTGGTGTTACTAAATATTCCGTCAATTTCATGTCAATTTTAAGACGTCTTTATTCTCAAAAGGGCTTTTCAATTGAACCTTACAAAAAGTCAACATTTGAATCTTTACTCAAATTATATAGTTTGCTTTGTTCAAATTCATTTCTTTCGTTAAAATTTTAGTTCACGAAATGATCAAAGTTTTCCCATTTGCTCACCCTTTTAGAGTATTTTGTTCTTCGAATTTTGGACTAATTTGTTTTAAGCAAAACAAATGTTATTTGTTTTATATGTTACTTTGGTTGATTATTATGATTAATGGACTAACTCTCTTATTTTTTGAGTTGTTTTTAGAAGATAAGACTAATTTGTGTTGGTAATCAAACTTGTGCTCACTACACCAAAGTTCTCGTTAGCAGAACATCCATATTTTACACGGTCTAAGGTGAAGGAAATTTCTACAAACTCTTTATTTCTTACTTGGACTACTAAGAGGACTTGTTCAAAAATGGATTCCACTATTAACACAATTGCTTCATCTGAAATGATCCCCACTTCATCTGTCGTGGCCAATCCTAGTGCCTCGGTAGCAGCGGAATCACCCATGGAAGTCATTGCTCATTTAGAGCGACAAATTGGTGAACTGAATCTCCTAATAACTCAATACCAAGCTGCTTTTCAGAACCTACCACATAATGCTCGCCAAAATGGTCCCATGCCACCTTCATTTCTGACTTTAAGTAAGCTCAATCAAGGAGATCATTTTACCACCTTTCAGCAAACTCAAAGTGCCTCACTCACTCATTCAACTCAGGATACTCCTTTTGTGTACACATTTGCTCCTCCAAAAGCTTCAACGGTAACACATCATGCTCCGACAGTGTACACTTATCTCACTGCTCCACCTGTTACCTAGGTTCAGGAGTTTCACCACCAAGATGTTAATCACTATGTTGAAATTAAAAATGATGCAAAGTCAATTGATGTTGAAATGATGAATAGAAAGATGAAAAGCTTAGAAGATGCTATGAGAGGTCTTCGTGAATTCGATAGTAGCCAGAGTGTGAGATATGAAGAGTTGTGTACATTCCCTGAAGTTGAGCTTCCACCTGGTTACAAGATTTCGAAGTTTGAAAAGTTCAGTGGATCAGGAAATCCTTTCTTCAATTTGAAAATTTACTGTGAAAAGTTGATTGGCGTTGGAAACAATGAAGGGATAATAATCAAGTTATTCAATCAAAGTCTGGAAAAGCCTTGGAGTGGTACTCAAAGCAAGATGTGACTAAATGACGTACTTGGGATGACATAGCGAACACTTTTGTGGATCACTGCAAGTTTCATGTTGTGATCGCTCCTGATAGAATCTTTATTACCAAGCTAAAACCAAAGTCGACTGAATGCTTTCAAGAATATGCCATTTGTTGGAGGGAAGAAGCTGCTAGGGTGCACCCACCTATGGAGGAATCAGAAATGATCACTTACTTCATTCAATATCAAGACTCAGAATACTATGAGCGAATGGTGACAATGGGTGGAAAGACATTTGCTGAAGTTATCAAGGCTGGAGAAATGATTGAAGACGGTCTCAAGACTGGTAGAATAGCAAG
This sequence comes from Solanum verrucosum, assembly GCF_900185275.1. Lineage (NCBI taxonomy): Eukaryota > Viridiplantae > Streptophyta > Magnoliopsida > Solanales > Solanaceae > Solanum > Solanum verrucosum. The sequence continues at coordinate 1,081,845 of NW_026020215.1, forward strand.
TTACACCTCATCTCAGTTTGCTAATAAAGTCTATCAAACTGGTTCCTTTGGAAAGAAAAAAGAGAAAGAAGTTATGATGTTAACGACTCAAGGAGCTACCTCATATAACTGTCAACCACCTCCAGGCTATCCTGATTCACGATACTATGTTTGCAATAATCAAGCAACATTTCATTCTCCATGACCAATGCAAAATCATCGAAACAATGCACCTTGTCCCAATTTTGTGAAAAAGCCTCCCCGAGTCTTCACTCCATTGTGTGAGACACTAACTCAACTTTTTGGGAATTGAAAGAGGCAGGAATACTCCATCCAGTGGAAGCAAAGACTGTGAATACTTCAGCCGAGTGGTATGACCCAAATAAGCGTTGTGCTTATCATTCAGGAGTTGTTGGACATGATACCGAGAAATGTATCACTCTCAAGCACAAAATTCAAGATCTGATTGACAACGAGGTGGTAAAACTTGCACATGCTCCACTGAATGTGAACACCAATCCACTACCCAAGCACAAAGAGTAGTAATTGGCGTAACCAGTTGAGAAGAAGAAACAAGTTTTTCTGAAAGTCGCACTTTTGGCATCTTTGAGTCTTGCATTTGGAGTTTGTTGCTTTATTTTCCTATAATCGTACTTTTATCACTGTGTTTTCTTTGTAATAGTTTGTTTAGATTTGATTTCCTTTGTAAGCGTCTTTCATATGTAAATGAACTACGTCTGACCTGAATTCTCAAGAATGAGCTACGTAGGCGGCCTATGTTGGCATCGGTCACCCCTTTATCCCCTTTTAATGTTTCCTTGTACTTGAACTACGTTTGACCTGATTTCCCTAGTGGAATACGTTAGGCGGCCTTCACTGGCTTCGATCACGTTGTCAAAAATATTTCAATTCCTCTTTATATTGGAACTACGTTTGACCTGATTCCTGCTCAACGGGATACGTAGGCGCCACATCGGCTCGGTCATGTTCCCCGTAAGATTTCTATTTTTCTTTATAATGGAAAATGAGGCAGCATTTTGAGAGGATCTCAAAATTCATTTGAAGAGAACTTTTTCCAACAAGCCAGAATCAAGGATCACTTTAGAGTTGCAATTGGGGCAGAGTTTTTGAGATTCACTCAAAAATTCAATTAAAAACTACAGAAAGTTCAAAAGTTATGTTATGTTTCAAACCGGGGTAGAATTTTTGAGGAGGGTTCCTCAAAAATTCCATCAAACGACATTTTGAGATCAGACAAGCTTGTAAACCAGATGTTAAAGGAGCATCTGGATGGCAAGGAAAAGCCAACATGAATCAGTCTCTTGAAACTAAGAATTTTTCTTTGGATGCAAGAACTACAAAGTTACAAGGCATCATTGGACCCACATTGGCCTCGTCATAGCTCAAATGATTTCTACTCTTCATTCATCTTCTAAAGTTTTTCCTTTCACTTTATTGTGACTTACACATTCTCAATTTTACAAATGGAATAGCTTGGCACAATGGCGAAGACCATAACACGTCATCCATACTAATATAAGCCGAACAACTTTATTTGAAAACTTCTCTTTTACTTTGATAAGTTTATTTTTTACTACTTACATCTGAACTCTACAGGTGTCGTTAGAATTGGAGTCAAAATTCCAAAACGGTCTTTTCAATTTTTGAAGGATCAGTCCAGACGTTCACCAGAAGAGGGATATAAATTAATACTTTTCAAAGATGTTATTATGAAAGATTTCCTACACCAAGGATCCAATCCAAGCTGACTCTTATCCTCTATTTTATGTTGAAAAACTTTGTCCTTCATTTTTTCAAATCTCTTGCCTCTTTATGGCAAATCTTATGTTCTCTTTAAATTTTGTTAAGTTTCAGGTTCGAACTACGCCAGACCTGATTTCTTGTTCCAGCAAGATACGTATGCAATCCTATATAAGGATTTGGTCTTCCTATTGTTTCAAATTACAGACCTTAGAGGAAACTGGGACATGTTTTTGAATCAGTCATTCTTCATTTTTTGCAAATTGCTCCAGTTAACCACCCTTGGACAGGAAACTGGGGCAACTTTTTGAAACAGTTCAAAGTTCTCAAAATCTCCGCTCAACTTCAAGTTTCAGATATTCTTTTTCAAGAAAATTCTCTCTTTAATAAGAGATTTCAGACTAAAAGTAGGGACTCGCTTTATGTGACATCCCTAATCGGCCATTATTGCCTTGTTTCAACGTTAAAAGTTCTCAAAGCGTTATTCCAGAATCCCACGTTCTCTATGCTTACCAGATCGTCATGATGTGTTCAAAAGTCTTGACATGTGTTAATTCTTGTTATCTATTAACAAAATCTTTATGAGCACAAGAACAACCTTTTTTAGACAATCACAGCTCTTACTAGCTTCAGAAATTACAAGAGATAATCCAAATTACTATGTTATAACCTTACTTCCTATTTTTAAGAGTTGTTCTTTATCATTAGGGTATTATTATTGGAGCGTCACTTCCTTCAACGTGACATGTTATTATTATTGGAGCATCACTTCCTTCAACGTGATACATTATTATATTGGAGCGTCATTTCCTTCAACGTGGCACATTATATTATTGGAGCGTCACTTCCTTCAACATGACACGTTATATTATTGGAGCGCCACTTCCTTCAACGTGACATATTATATTATTGGAGTGTCACTTCCTTCAATGTGATATGTTAAGTTATTATTGGAATGTTACTTCCTTCAACGTGACACGTTATATTATTGGAGCATCATTTCCTTCAATGTGACATATTATATTATTGGAGCGTCACTTCCTTCAATGTGATACGTTAAATTATTATTGGAGTGTCACTTCCTTCAACATGACACGTTATATTACTGGAGTTTCAATTCCTTTCACGTGAAATGTTAAATTTTTATTCGAGCGTCAACTTCCTAAATGTGACACGTTATATTATATTGAACAGTTACTTCCCTCAAAGTGACACATTATTATTATATTGGGACATTACCTCCCTTAAGCACAATGTTATATTATATTGGGAAATCACCTCCCTAAAAAATGACACGTCAGGACGTCACCTCCCTAAAAAGTGACACGTTATATTATGTTATTGAATCATCACCTCGTTTAAATTTACACATCACTTTGGGTCACCACTTCCTTCAAGAGCAATACACTTGAAATTGGATAGTCATCTTCTTTAGTATGACATATTAAACCAGGTTTGCACAAATTATATTTGTATTTATATTACATTTTCTACTGACAATTTTCTCCAGATTTTGAAACACATGAAGTGGACTACGTCAAAATAGGACGCAACAAACTGGGACATAGTCCAAAGAGGAATATCAAACTCTTAGGACGCGAGTTGAGGAGCGACTTCCGCCACAATCAAACAACATCCCTATCCTAAGGCGTGTGGTTATTTCTTGGGATTTAATAGTTTCAGTTTCGCCTTCAGTGAAATTTTCAATTCTCACAAGAGGCAAATTTTCAAATTAGAGTGACAATACACCTAGAGCTTTGAAAGTTATGCCCATGTAAGTTCTTACATATGGGTTTGAAGGGCCCCAAATTCATAGTTGAGATGTTTGCAAGCCTCTTTTCCACACTCAATTAAGTTTTCACTCATCGTTAAGCTAAAAGTTATTTCTGCATAAGAGATTTCATTTTCAACCGATTGAGTCGAACTACAAACAATCTGATTCCAAAAGTGTAGGGACATGTAGGCAGACTTAATATTGAAAACTCGATTGTACTCCAACAATTTTGTCATCACTCCGTTCTCGAGCTTTTCGGTCTCTCCATACTTTGACATCAAAATGGCTTTTGCATTCTTTCAAAATCGTGCCTAAAATCAAGCGTCTTTTGAACTACAAGTGGCCTGAGTTCTCATGTAACCTGAGTTATGTAGGAAATCCAATACCAGGGTCCAACCATAATTCTTCAAAAGATCCTTACCGTTCGCCGTTCCGAAGAGATGAATTAGTGGTCAGACAAAATTGGATTCGTCAATTTTGTTTGCCTCGAATCTCTTTCATCGATCCTAAACAAACGAGGGGCAGTTGTTGACACCCAATTATGACCCTCCACAATTTAATTAATTTTCAAGCTTCTTCAATTTGAAATAATTTGAAATAAATGTTTTCGAAAAAAAATACTTTCAAAATCATTTTTCAAGACATTTTACCATTTTTCATATAGATTATATGTTTATATATATATATATATATATATATATTAATATTATTATTTTTAATTTTTTTTTTTCATTTTAATTGAATATTTGAGAAAATCAATTTACCAAAAAATAGTGTTTTAATTGAGTATATTTTATTTCTCTAAAAAATATAAAAAAAATTATTAACTAATTCATGAATTAATTGGTACGATCGATCTTTTATTTCAAAGTAATTATTTTATCTTGTTAAATTAAAAAGCTCGATTAATTAATTTTAATTTGTATCGAACCACATTCTTCGAGTTCAATTTCTCAATGAAATACATTTATTTGGATCCAATTTTAAGCCTAATTTCTCAATAAACCAGCCCACACCCTTAATTATTTCCCTATTGTCCTAGATTTCTATTCCACGCGCTCATTTTTCCTATTCTTTCTACTCTCCAGAACTCACGCTCTCCCCCTCACGCGTTCCTCTTCTCCTTCACAAGAAGAACGACGCGAACCCAGCAATTTCAACGAGTCCTAGCCATAGTTTATCCAATTTTTGGTGAGGAACATCAATCTCATATAGCTGTCCCGTTCGTCCTTTCTTATCCAACGAGGCGTACAAATTCAAACGGTATCTCGTCCTTCTTATTTCTTGTCAATTCTTTTTCTCTCGATTTTACCCTCTCTAGTACAATTCGAGGTTTCCAGGCACTTTCTCAAAGAATTTCGAATTCACAGCAATCCCACATCGTTTTTCCCCTCAAATTCGACCCAGAAGCTTCCCTATAAATACCCTTGTTTTGCTCACTGTTCAGGGGGACATATTTTTGGAGACCAAAGAGTACCCAAAAGTTTTGGAATTCTTGGTTCAATCGTTCAAAATTTTGTGGCTTTTGTGGTTGTTCGAGTTGAAAAAGGTGGTGGAATCGTCTTCGTCAAACTCGTCGTTTGGTTCGCTGCCCAGAACCAGGTAACATTCGTATTCCGTTCCAATCCTTTTAGTTCTCTTAGTTTTTATATTAACTGTTTGTTCTTAATTTGATGTGAAGTGTTGTGTTTAGTTTTTTATCGATTATGTGTGCCTAATTTAGTTAACTAAATAAAGGTGTTTAGATTTAACTTCGTTGTTTAGCACTTTTTGTTAGTTTTGGATCTTGTCTCTTGTTTTAACCTCAGTGCTCGACAATGGAGGCTTGTGTTAGCTTAACATTTTATGAATCAGTTGGTGTTTAACTAGTTACATTAGGTTGTGTTGCTTAGTCTTTTACTCGCTTTCTATTTTAAGGAATAGACTTGTTATCAATAATCAGTGTTTAAATTTGTTTGAAATTCTCGATAGTATCCAGATTTAAATACCTTATTCAAATACTTATTTTCAATTATGTTGAATTTTTCATCTATTGCTAATATGGTCACAATTTGGGTGTGAATCTATTAAGCTCTTCCTTAAATTGTTTATGTTAGTTCCTAGTTTCTTAAGTGCTACCTTATTTCATTCTTTCTCTAGTAGATATTGCATTGATAGTTAAGGTGAAAACTAGTTGTTGGTTTGCTCCTTTATTGTCTTTAAGATGCTTTGATTGATATTTTAATATGAAAAATGGTGCCTCCCGGTGAGAGAGAGGAAAAAACAGAATATGAACTTGGAGAGAGAAAGAGAAGAGAGAGATTAAATTTTGGATAAAAGATAAAATAAAATAGGGCAACTATTTGAGATCTTGCCACATGTTTTTCCATTTAATCAAAGGGTATATATGATCTAAAATTATGACGGTAAGGATATGTATGACCCAAAAGTATAATGGAGGATATATATGTACCATTTTTGAAAGTTTGAGGATATATTTGACCTTTTTCCCTATAAAATAAAATTAATTCCACTCATTAAATCTTCAGTATTTTTTAAGATATGTATTCTCCCAGTCCTGTAATACTAAGATGCCCGTTTATGTTCTCTGAGGAAGACATGTTAGGGATTAAATTATGTTATTTTATGGGAAATTTATGTATTAAGTGTAGACGAATGAGGGATAATTTATAATAACCGACAATTACATTTGTTAAGCCAGCAGTTGATTTGGTTAGTCCAAGAGTCGTCTGTTCAGTATCCCCAAACGTTTCAAATAATAAGATGGGGTCGTTTGTTAACCTTGTTAAGTGTAATGAAGTATAAATTATACTCACTAAATTATAGAGAAATTCCGATAGAAATTAAAAATAAACCACAATAAAAACGAAAACGAAATGAAACATAATAGTACATTACTAAAGACATTAATATCATTACATCAAAAGGAGACGACCACTAAACATTACAAGCACAACCACCCTCAATATTATCGACCCTACCACCACCCTGAATATTATCGGCACCACCATGGTTATTAAGTTCCAATGCATTATTAACCTGAGTAGAAAGGTTAAGAAAAGAACGAGACAAGGTCCTTACTTCACGCTTAAGTGCTTTCATTGCACGATTGAGGTACTGTACTTCTTCCTTTAGAAGTTCAATCTCCCAAACCGTGTGACATCGTCTTCTACGATTATCATGTGCGTTTCTGTTGACTGAAGGAGGCATGGTAGTGATACAAGAACCAAAGAAATATGGACATTTGGTAGAAGATTAAGTTATTGAAAGAATATCTATAGTTGCAACTATTTAAAGCCCATCAAGTACAAAAGTAGAATTCATTAGTTCGAACGGTCACATGTGTTCTACAAAGTGTACATGCAAAGTCTTTTGTTTTGGAGCTGTCAGAAAACAGAGTCCTAGCCTCATTTGACTGAAGATTTCAAAAAGATTTAGTTAGTTTAGACTTTTCCATTTTTTAAAACATTTAAATTTTCTTATTAAATACACGAAATCAATTAAATTATAAAAATTAGACTGAAAATTAAGAAAAATAGAAAACAATCACAAAATATCAAGTCCAATAAAAAACAATTTAATCAATAACTGTCACAGTGTCGACATCGATGAAATCCAGAAGATGGTGCTCATCGTTTTCTTTGCAAACAACAATGTCTACCATGTCCTCATCACTACGATAAATAACAAATTTCAAAACATCCCCCTCAACTAATTTTGCCTTACGAATAAACAAGTTTCAACCATCAGAGAACCTCTGCCGGTTCTTCGAACCGCAATAGCCTACAGTTAAATTGTGTTCATCTGCAAACATTCTATCCGGTCCTATATATATTAACAAAGTATCTGTTGGGTTCTTGGGAAAGTATTGACTTATCGATTGCGGAAGCCACTACATAAAAGAAAAATAACAAGACATTAGTTCAAGATGTTTTTAATAAAAAAACAAATAAAGGAAATACAGTGAAATGTTTTACCATTCCATTTAGCGTCACGTATGATCTACTTAGTCTCATTTTGAAGTGTGGTAGGGGAGGATAAGAGACTGGTGTGAAGTCTGCCATTTTTTCAATGAGAGAAGATATTGGGAGATAGGTGTATAAGTTAGACTGTATTGGGTATTTATAGGAGTGTTTAAAATTTCAGAGTTCCCACCAAAAAAGTTTCCCACCAAAAGTTAAACTCTTCATTCTTTATATAGTGAATGATCTTTTTAAGAAGGAATTAATTCGGTCCCAATTTAATTACTATAATTATATTATACAATAGTTATATATAAGTTAAAGAGTCATGTTATTAAAGTAGAGAAGATAAATAGGAATTTTTTGAAACTTATTATACATAATTAGAATAATAAATATTCTCTTACTCATTTATTATTTTACTCATAATATTTTATTTATAATCTATATCTATAATAACCTATTACATTAATTGTTAATTATTATTTATATTATCGAAGAATGGCAAAGGTATTACTAGTTTGATTAAATATTAAATATGCTTCATAATTACTCCCTCTGTATTCTTTAGCCTTAATTAATTTAACCAATATCATTTATTTAGCTTTTCTAAATTGGATGAATGTATATTTTCAACGCTAATAACCAACAAGAGAAAAAAAGAAAGAATATGGTAATTTATGCATTGATTGTATGAAATGAAAAGTATTATGATTCATAATACTTGTCAACATATTGTTCCTTTTTTACCCTTCAGAGTTATTAGCCTTGAAAATATACATTTGACCAACTTACAATAACCAAGTAAATGATTCATGTTCATTAGTTAAATTAATTAATCAAAATAAATTAAAATTATTCATTGATTGAAAAGTTGAGTTCCAGAAAAGGATTTTTTAACAAGGCAACTACAATAAGATTTTAGGGAAAACGACACTTTTAGTCCCTGTGTTAAAGCTATATTCTTATTTTTGTCCTTGTGTTATCTAACTTAGCACTATTAACCTTCAATTATATCAAGTGAGTGATTTTAATCCCTCAACTAACAAATCCAAAAAAATTAACGGAGAGTTCATTGCTAAAAGGGGCAATTTGGGTATTTAAAAGTTATTGCTTGAGAAATAGAAAACTTTTTAAAAAAACTTATTCGCTGCATAACCTAGTTCAACTCTAGTTCTGCACAACGAAGAAGTCTCGATCTATTTGGTGTGGATGTGCAATGGAATTGCGTTCTAAAAGTGGGTTGCAATCCACTCCATCATGTGAGTACTCTTTTAAGTTGAATAGTTCAAAATTTCATGTGATAGACAAAGAAAAATATCTCAACAAATATACCAGAATACTTTGAATTGTTTTTCCTTGATGCTATGCAAATTATTTGTATATGTGAAAATATGATTCTAAATATACTTAGTTGTAAACTTAAAGCTACTAGAAGAACTCAATTCCAAACACCCTAAGGATCTGTATGGTAACACACCATATTCAATTTTGATTAGACATAAAAAAAATTGTTAGCATCATCAGAAGCACCACATAAATTCAATGCTCTCAATTATATCTTAGAATCTACACATCTTCAATTTATCTCAAAGAATTCCATTCAATTGTTGTCAGTTTTGATAGCAGTGACAATCTGAACTGAATGTATTATAAAACCAACTATTCCAACTGATTACAAGTAAAATTGAAGCTTAAGGAAACTTATAAGAGTATGGTAACATACAAAGAAGTAAAGAGAAGGATATGAAGAATTTAGAAGAACATGGGATGAGAATAAGAGGAAGTTATAAAAATGCCTACCCAATTTATCCTCGCCCAATTCATCAACACCTTCCTTTTCCTTCACGTATTTTGGCTCAGTCAAAATAAACCAGTTAGCTTTTTAGGCATGTAAATGAGCAATCAATAACATTTTTCTTAAGATAGATGCAAAGTGAATAATAAGTGCTAAAGAGTACACAATTTAAAGTGTAGGGAAACAAATTTAGCATTTTATGGATGATGCTGATCTGCATGATTGATTATGTTAATGTGTTTACATTATAATTTACTTTATCTCAATGAAACTAATATGTTTTCATTTTCTCAAATCTACGTTTGATTTATTTAATGAAACCAATATGTTTTTTAAAATCTCTTTACAGATGCAGGTGAAGATCTTGATATGTATTCAATTAAGTTGCATTTTATGGGTTCGTGGATATTTATACCTGAGATGAATTACGTTGGCGGGTGAATAGATTATTATGACTACTGTAAGGGCGAGGAAAACTCTATTATTCAGATGAGATTATGTGTGAAGAAGTTGAATGTTGATAGAAAAGTAAAATTTTGGTTTAAGTTTGGACCTTATTTCGAGACAGGTATAAGATTGTTAACAAATGATTCAGATATTTATAAGCTTGTCTATGAAATACCTGTGAATAGAGAAATTGAGATATTTATTGAGCACACAAATGAGGACCAGTGGAGTTATGATGTGACAGATTTAGAGATCCAACTTCAAAATAAAGAAGGCTTCATAGATGTGAATGTAGTAGATGAGGGCGATGATAGTGATGCTAGAAGTGAAGATTGTGAGTCATTTCATGACTCTGACTATCCTGCAGAAGAAGATGTTATGATATTAGATCAAATCAGTAACTCTATTACAGAGTCAGCTAGTATCAAAGGAAAAACTAAAAAGAATCAGATTTGTTAAACTAGGAAGAACATTGAGTTTGGGTTTGTCTCAAATATGCTACCAGAGCTTCCTAGTCATACTCAAGAAAAAGATTGCATTATATCAGATGATGAATTAATGAGTTTGCATGGAGATTCAGATGATGATAATCCTAAAAGATCTATCATTTTTAATCCAGGCAAAGACTTGGAGGATCCAACATTTGAATTTCTGATCAATATGATTTTTAGTAATAGTAAAGAGTTTAAGTGGGATGTTGAAGTGCATGCTGTGATGAAGAAGAAAGACATTAATTTTTTAAAGAATGAAACTCAGAGGTCAAGAGCAATTTGCAAAGTGCCAAACTGCAAGTGGTTCATATTTGCATCAAAGGCCAATCAGGATGAACCTTTCCAGATCAAAACAATAGGCCCTGATCATGAATATGGCAACCAAAGAGACAATAAGACTATTGACTCTGGATTTTTAGCTAAGAAGTATATAGAAGATTTCAGAATTAATCCATCCTGGGGTGTGAAGGAATTTCAAGCCCATATAATGAGAACTCACAAGTGCACACTTAGTAGATACCAATCTTACAGGGCAAAGAAAAAGGCAACGAAGTTGATTACAGGAACTAAAGAAGAACAATTTAACATGTTGTGGGACTATTGTGCTGAGTTACGGAGGAGTAATTCTGGTACTACATGCATTTTGAAGATGGATGATAACCCAACCATGATGGTCAGAGGCAAAAAAAGATTTTTAAGGCTTTATATTTGTCATGCAGCTACTAAACAAGGATTTTTAGCGGGATGTAGACCAATCATAGGGGTTGATGGATGTCACTTGAAAGGACATCAAAAGGGCGGTCAATTATTGACTTCTGTAGGAGTTGATGGAAATAACAACATGTATCCAGTTGCATTTGCTGTCGTAGAAGGAGAATTGAAGGAAACATGGCATTGGTTTCTCACTCTTCTTGATGAAGACCTAAGAATCTCACAAATTCTCGTGCGTGGACTTTTATTTCAGATAAGCAAAAGGGTCTAATTCCAGCTTTTGAGGAGGTACTTCCGGATGTAGCACATAGGTTTTGTGTGAGACACCTGCACAACAACTTTAAAACTGAAGGTTTTGGAGGACAAGCACTGAAAGATGTCTTATGGAAAGCTGCAAGGGCAACCACTGAAGGTGCATTTCACAAGTACATGGAAGAAATGAAAAAATTGAACCCTGAAGCCCCTCAATGGTTCATTAACAAGCCTCCTATTCACTGGTCTATAGCTTTTTTCTCTTCTTTCCCAAAGTGTGATATGTTATTGAACAATTTGTGTGAGTCGTTCAATAGTGTACTATTAGTTGCTAGAGACAAACACATTTTGACAATGCTCGAGTTAATTAGGTTGTACATGATGTCAAGATTTCAGAAGAATAGAGACAACATGATGAAGCATGGACACAAATTTTGTCTAAAAATCTTGTTGAAGTTAGAGGAGAACAAATCTAAGGCTGCTGAATGTATTGCCACTAAAGCTGACCAGTTTCATTATCAAATTGATGACATCAATCTTAGACTATTCTCTGTTGATCTTAAGGAGATGATATGTTCTTGTAAGAGATGGGAGTTAACTGGAATACCTTGTCATCATGCAATTGCAGCAATATGGGTTGAAAAAGACGAACCAGAAATGTATGTCCATGAATGCTACACAACCGAGCAGTATATGAAGAGCTATGAACACTCCATCTTGCAATTAACAGCTCTGAAGAGTGGCCTAAAACAGGAGTTGAACCACCACTGCCACCGATATACAAAACTCAGCCTTGTAGACCGCCAAAATTAAGAAAGAGAGGATCTGATGAGACATCCCCAAAAGATAGGGACGATCACGGCAGAAAGCCACTTTGGCAGATGACAAATAAAAAGTTCAACATGACCAGTTATTGTAGAAAGGTAACAAGTAAATGTTTTCTTGGTCATTTCAATCTGTTGTAAAAATCTGCTTGTAAAGTGGTTCAAATCCACTCTCTGCCAATGCCTTGGCTGTCAATTAACAAATGTAAGATTATGAAATTCAATAGTAATATTTTTCTAAGGCTTGTTTTAAACTGCAAGTCCCAATCAAACATTAAAACGGAAAAGTAGCTTTGAAAACTACACTTATATCTTGCCATTTGGACATGGAAAGTAGCGATCGGGAGATCAATTCATTTAGTCAATTAAAAAGGGATGATAAGTTTACTTTCTTTGAATTGTTTGAGTAACTTAGAAATGGCCAAAAGTTGCAGCAATACAATTGAACAACAGGCTTTAATAAAAAAAAATCCCCATTTATGAATAGAAAAATCTAGCTCAAAGTTATGAAAAATCGAGAAGATAAATAAATTAGAGCAGCAACATACCAAGAATCAGAGCACACAAATACATTGTTGACGTTTCAGTAGATCCAGGTGGATTTGTTCAAATGTAGCTTAGATGACTTCGAGTTCGTCGGACAAAGAGAGAAATCTCATGCCTATCAAGTGGGTTTTGTTCAAATGCAGCTCAAATGAGCTATCGTTCGCTGTGTGAGAGAGGGACGTTAATGCCTATCAAGTTAGTTTTGTTGAAAATGAGCTCAGGTCGATGAGCTTGTTCTTCAAGATAGAGACATGGAAGACTTGAGCTTGTTCTTCAAAGAGAGAGAATTAAAATGAAATACCCGAATTACCCCTTTTAGCAGTGAACTTTCTATTAGTTTTTTTTGGATCTGTTAGTTGAAGGATTAAAATCACTCACTTGATATAATTGAAGTTTAATAGTGCTAAGTTAGATAACACAAGGACAAAAATAAGAATATAGCCTTAACATAGGGACTAAAAGTGCCGTTTTCCCAAAATTTTATTAATCAATAACTATCATCGTTGTATCATCGATGAAATCCATAAGAAGGTGCTCATGGATTTCCTTAGAAACAACAATGTCTACTATGGCCTCGTCACCACGACAAATTACAAAATTTAAAACATCGCCCTCAACCAATGTAACATCTCGCAATTTGAAATAGCTATGAAGAAGCTAAGAACTGGAAATATTCAATTTTTGGAAATAATGAAAATCTGAAAATTTGTTTAAGTTAGGAAAAGTTGAGTTTTGGCCAACTTCAAACGGCCATAACTCCTAGTTCAGGAAGAGTTAGGTGTACTTCCAGATATGGTTGGAAAGCTCTTGGAATGATCTTTCCAACGCCGCCAATATTGCACGAATCCGAGTTCCTATGAGTGAGATACACACATTGGAAGTTGGTCTGTTCAAATAAGGAAATGTCTAATCCGGATTTTTGAAGGGTATTTCAGTCTTTCCTTATCCAATTAATTTAGTTTGTTTTAGTGAATTAATTAAGGGTCAATCAGAATGAGATCAGTTTAGTTAATTGGAAATTCACGCTAGGGCTTGGAGAAAAGAGAAAAGAGGAGAAAGGAGAAGAAAAGTTCAAGGTTCGCCAAGAACAATCGATTTTGGTTATGGATTCGCCAAGGAATTCATCTTACAAGGTATGTGAGTATTTCATAGCGTTGGGTTCATTCACCCACGCGCCAAACATGTTTAGTTCAGAGAAATTCGTCCTAAAAGAGTTTGAAAGTTGATGTTCTTGACATGTATTCTTGAATTTGAATGTTGTTCTTGAATTGGGATGAATTGAGGAGTTTCTGAGATTTTTGAGTCAAATTATAGAGTTGTTTTGAGTTAAGTTCTGGAGTCCATATGCTGGGTATCGGAATCTAAAATGAATTTGAGATCAATAGTTGAGTTTAGGCGAATTGGGGCTGTAAAACAGAGAAGGAAAAAGTCTAGCGTGATCTGGCACGCAAGTCCGCGACGCGGACTTGCTCCCCCAGTGACCAAAAAGTTTCTCCGCATCGCAGTTAAGACGCGGACTCCTCTGTCTCAAAATTTAATTTCGCGAGTAATTATTTAAAACACCTCCGCATCGCGGACTTGTTCCAAGACGGTGATTCCGTGACTTTTCTCATGTTTAGCTATTTACAATCATTCCTAAACATCATGAGATTTTTCCAATCACAAATCACAATCCTTGAATCCATAATTCAATTCAAGGATCAGTTAAGAGTCGAGTCCAGAGCAGTTAAGATCATAGTCAAGAGAAGTTCTTAGAGTTTTCCAAAAGTCTTTTCCAAATGTTCTAACTTTATTTTAAGACTTAAAGTTCAAGTTGAGTAAAGTTTGAAGTCCACTTCTTCAAAAGTATATGGGGACTATGTATTCCCAAAGGGTTTAAAATGTTTTCACATTTAAACAAGAAAAGAAACCTCGATTTCAAAGGCTCTTCAGGCTAGTTTTCAGAAAAGAGTAATCGCTTTCTAAATGAAGCAATAGGGGAAACTTTGATTTCCAAGATAGGCTTTGAGCTAAGTATTTGAGCACTAATCTCAAATCACAGAAGAAGTATGTTTTAAACATAAAGAGCTGGTATCATATTTTGGGAGTAGTATTGAGCACCGATATGGGGGAGTGTTCAGAGAACCCCCAGCCCCCATAAACCATGTAGCCATCATAGGTAGAAAAGGGTCATACTTTTTAGATGAATCCTTTTTCGCATAGACTAGTGGATCCACTTAGTGAGTTAGGTCATATACCCCCGGCAAGGTATATGATGGTCCTTGGTAGCGTGAGGTAAAGTGTTGTATCATCACTATAACTCTTAAGTGATGGTTGTCGGTTGGAGAAACTCCCACAACAATATTTTGTAATTTTATATACATTAATTTATTTGTATATTTACATACATCTCAGAGTTATATGTATCTTTGCATACACACAGAGTTGACATAATGTTTTAAACAGTTTTTCTTTATATTGCACTTGTTTTTACTTTATATTGAAATGAGTTCAGTTATGTTGAGTTGAATTGAGCCTTGTAAGTTCTTCAATTCCTTTCAGAATCATTTCAAGCCTAAGTTGTGTTTAGCATTCCAACTCGCATACTCAAACATTCAATGTACTGATGCCAGTTGGCCTGCATCTTATTATGATACAGACACAGGTAACCAGGATCAACATCCAGCTCATCATTGATCCAGTGAGCACTCCAGAGTCAGTTGGAGAGCCTTTTTACATTTCGGAGGACTCCTTTTATTGCTTTCAGTTATTTTATCAGTTCATTAAGATGTTGTGGGGCTTGTCCCAACATCCATCTCAGTTGTTTTTAGAGGCTTCATAGACAGTCAGTCAGTTAGTAATTCAATTGTCTTTATATTATCATTCAGATGTTGTTTACAGACTCCGATTGCTGTTTTGGCTATGTTTATATCTCTTTGAAGTTATGTTTTGGGATTATCTTGTTAAGTTAAGTCTTCTGCTGAGTAAGTAAGCCAAGCCAAGGGTTCGCTTGGGGCCATCAATGGTTCTCGAGTGCCGGCCACTTCCAGGGTGTAGGCTCGTGGTGTGACAAACTTGGTATCAGAGCACAGAGTTCAAAAGTTCCAGGGAGTCTATGAAGCCATGTTTGTAGAGTCCTAGTTATCGGTGTGAAGTGCGCCACATTTATAATTAGGAGGCTGTAAGACTTAGGAGAATTCTCACTTCTTTCACACTCATTTCGTGTATTAGAGTTTGATCTCTAAAAAGTTTCCCTCTAATTCTTGCTTGCGCGTGTTTTTAGATAATCATGCCTCCCCGAAGAGTTGTTCGAGGTCGTCCTGCTAGGAGAAATGTCGAGGAACAAGGGGTACCTAATGCACCAGAAGTTCAACCCAAGGAGAGGTCACCAATGCTGAATTCTGTGAAGCTATCCGGATGTTAAGTCAAGTTGTGACCCATTAAGATGGACAGAGAGATAATCGATAGGAAGTGGCTGATACTTCAAGGATCCGTGAGTTTTTAAGGATGAACCCACCAAGCTTCACAGGTTCAAGTGTCACAGAAGATCCAGAGAACTTTGTTGAAGAGTTTCAATTTTTTTTTTTGAGATTATGCATGTTGTAGATGCTGAGAGGGTGGAACTAGCTGCATACCAAATGAATGGTGTCACTAGAGTCTGGTTCGACCAATGGAAAAAGAATAGGGCTGAGAATGCGCCAATAGTGAGTTGGATTGTGTTTGAGAGTGCTCTCATGGGACATTTCTTTCCTCGTGAGTTGCGAGAGGTAAAGATAAAAGAGTTTCTCTCCCTTAATCTAGAGTCTATGAGTGTTCATGAGTACAGTCTGAAGTTTGCACAACTTTCCCACTATGCCCTGGAGATGGTTGTTGACATGAGGAGCATGATTAGTTTATTTGTTGCTGGGTTGTCTCGTCAGTCAAGCAAGGAAGGCAAGGCAGTGATGTTGATAAATAATATGGACATAGCAAGGCTAATGATCCACGTGCAACAAGTTGAGAATGATAAGTTGAAGGATAAAGAAGAGTTTAAGAATAAGAGGGCTAAGACATTAGGGAACAAGTTCAGGCAGCAAAAGAGTAGTGCGATCTGGTCTTCCTTCCAACAGAAACAGAAGGGACCTGCCCCATCATCTTCTAGTGCATCTGCACCTAAGAACAAATATGAGTACAATAGTTAGAATTTCAAAGCTAAACCCACCTATTCTTAAGGCAGTATGGTACAAAAGGGTAGTAAGCCTCCTGCATGTGCTAAGTGTGGCAGAAACCACTCAGGTATTTGTCGTGAGGGCTCTACTGGTTGTTTCAAGCGTAGTCAGAACAGTCATTTTATGAGGGAGTGTCTTGAGAACATGAAAGGTAATGGTAATAGGGGCAATATGGCCCAACTTTCTTTAGTTGCTCCACCAGACAAAGCTATATCTCGAGGAGCTACTTCAGGTACTGGTGGGGAAACAATTTACTTATATGCTATCAATAGTCGCCAAGAGCAAGAGGATTCGCCAGATGTTGTCACTGGTATGATCCAAGTCTTTGACTTTACTGTTTATGCTTTGCTAAACCCAGGAGCGAGTTTGTCTTTTGTAACTCCATATGTTGCTATGAATTTTGATGTTAATCCTGATCAACTTAGTGAACCATTCAGTGTTTCTACACATGGTGGTGAGTCCATTCTAGCAGAAAGAGTTTATCGTGATTGTCCCATTTCCGTCAATCACAAGAGTACCATGGCTGATTTAATTGAGTTAGACATGGTAGATTTTGATTTCATTCTTGGTATGGATTGGCTTTATGCCTGTTATGCCTCAGTTGATTGTAGAACTCAAGTTGTCAAGTTTCAATTTCCAAATGAGCCAGTCTTAGAGTGTAAAAGCAGTTCAGCAGTGCCTAAGGGTCGTTTCATTTCGTACCTTAAGGCAAGGAAGTTAGTTTCTAAGGGGTGTGTCTATCAATTAGTCTGAGTTAATGACTCTAGTGTTGAGATACCTCATATTCAGTCAGTTTCAGTAGTAAGAGAGTTTTCAGAAGTCTTTCCAGATGATCTACCCACGGTCCCTCCTGAAAGAGAGGTAGACTTCGGTATAGACCTTTTTCCAAATACTCAACCTATCTTTATTCTGCCATATAGAATGACACCAACAGAGTTGAAAGAGCTTAAAGAACAGTTAAATGATCTCTTAGATAAGGGATTTATTCGACCAAGTGTCTCACCTTGGGGTGCTCTGGTCTTATTTGTGAGAAAGAAAGATGGTACCCTTAGGATGTGTTAGATTACCGTCAGTTGAACAAGGTTACTGTAACATCCGGTAAGTTGAAATAACTATGGAGAGGCTTAAAAATCGAAAATAGTCATTTTTGGAAAGAAGTTAAAATTTTGGAAAAATTGGCTAAGTATGGGAAAAAGGGAGTTTTTGGCCACCTTTGAGCAGTCATAACTCCTAGATCAGGATGAGTTAGGAGTAGTTTCAGTTATGGTTGCGTAGCTTGTGGAATGAACTTTCCAACGCCACCGAGTTTGCTCGATTCTGAGTTCGTATGAGCGAGTTATGCCCTTTGAAAGTTGGGCAGTTGGCAGGGGGATCCGTCCGGAAATTTTAAGGGCATTTTGGTCTTTTCCCTAGTTATTCTTTTGGGGTTATATTGTGTGTTAGGATGATTTTGGATCATTTTATCCCATTTTAAAAGAGAGGAAGCTAGGGGTTGAGTGAAGAGAAGAAGAGAAGAAGGAGAAGAAGAAGAGAAGAAGAGGAGATCAACAAGATTCGTCGAGATCTTCGTGGATTTTCGTCGGGGGTGATCCCTATCAAGGTATGTGAGTTCTCAGTGTGGGTTGATCCTTCCCCCCTCACACCCAACTCATTTTATTATTGGGAAAAAGGATTAGTTGTGTTGTTGAAGTTGATGGTTGTGTTGTTGATATTGTTGATTGTGTTGTTGAAGTCCCTTGTGATTTGGGACATGTTTCCGGTTGGTTTTTGAGTTGTAATCTGTTGAATATTGAGGGATTTATGATTCTAAATGTTTGGGTCTGGAAACCTTGAAGGTTAGAAGGTTTAGAGTTGGAGTAAAGAGGGAGAAAAGTTGAAGTTGTCGGAGAAAAGGGGTGGCGCGTCGCGCCTTGCAGAGCGCCCCAAGAAGTGCTCTGACCTTCACCCCTTGGGGCGCCGCGCCATGCAGAGCGCCTCAGCTGGCCCTGTGAGTTTCAAGGGCTAGCGCTCCGTGCCTTGCAGAGCGCCAAGGACACCAAGTTCCCCTTCTCTTTCCACACTTTCTCATGCATGTTCCTAGGTATTGTACCTATGTTTCCTAGTTGTTTCCAACACTCCAAAGTGTTTCTAAACATCCCGAACTCATCTAAATACGTGTGATCATACACCTTGAATTCATAATTCAATTCAAGGCGAGTTAGTATCAAGCTAAGGTGAAGTTAGAGTCAAGTCAAGCAATGTTAAGAAGTAAGTTCAAGCAAGTCCTCCAAGCTTTTCAAGAGTCATTATTGAACGTTTTAACTTCGTTTCAAGTTTCAAAGTCAAGCAAGAGTGTTGAGTTCCAAGTCAAGAAAATAGTCTCAAGTTTCAAGTCGAGTAAGAGTCTTGAGTTTCAATTTAAGTCAAGAGCATAAAGTTGAGTCCATTACTCCAAAAGTTATTAGGGAACTATGTACTTCCCAAAGAAGTTCTAAATGTTTTACATTTTAAGTAAGAAAGGAACCATGTTTTCCAAAGGAGCCGTTTTGGCTAAGTTTTGAGTAATTATCTCAATTAAAGAAAGATGTGCTTAAAAACACTTATGAGCCAAAGCATTTTTGGGAGTAGTATTGAGCACCGAATTGGGGACACGAGTTCATATTAACTCAACTCTCCATAAAAATCATGCGCCAACATGGGACTTGACATATCATTCTTTTAGATGATCACGTAAGATTAGGCTAGTGGATCCACTAAGCAAAAGTAAGGTCCTATATCATGGCAAGGTATATGATGGTCCTTAGGCAACGTGAGGTAAGACGTTGTATCATCACTAGGGCTCATAGTGGTGGTTGTCGGTTAAAGAACCTCCCACAAAAGTTATATTACTTCTAAATTAGAAAAGTTGAGTTTGTTATTGTTTCACCATTAACGAGTTAAGTTGGGTACATTGTTTTACAAGCTAATTATATATTACATGTGTCTTATTGCGTTATATCTTGAGTTCAATTGTTCATGAGTCGAACAGAGTCAAGGTAAGTATTCTCTCTTGTACTCCTTTAAAGCTTAAGTTGTGGTTTAGCTTTTCCAGCTCGCATACTCGTACATTCCATGTACTGATACCAGTTGGCCTGCATCTTATTATGATGCAGATACAGGTACCCCGGATCAGCATCTTGCACGTCGTTGATCCAGCTGAGCACTCCAGAGTCAGTGGTGAGCCTCCTTGCATTCCGGAGGACTCAATTATTTTGTGTACTTAGTTTTGTTCTATTAGGATGTTGCGGGGTCTGTCCCAACATCCATCTCAGTATATTAGAGGCTTCATAGACAGTCAGTCAGCTAGTTTTTGAGTCTCTCATCTATGTATATATGTAAATATCCTATTTTGAGATTCGAAATGCCCTTGTGGCCAGATTTTCATAAGTAAAGTTGTTGTGTAAAGTTGCATTGCATTAAGCTATCCTTTTGAGTTAGGTTTCCGCTGAGTTAAGAATGCCAGACCAAGGGTTCGCTTGGGGCCAGAAATGGTCTCCGGGTGCCGGTCCCACCCAGGGTGTAGGTTCGGGGCGTGACAGTTACCATCAAGAACAAGTATCCTCTTTCAAGGATTGACCTCATATCTGGCTACCATCAGTTGAAAGTAAGGGAGTGTGATATTCCCAAGACAACATTCAGAACCCGTTATGGTCATTTTGGGTTTATGGTCATATCATTTGGTTTGACTAATGCACCAGCAACGTTCATGGACCTTATGAATAAGGTCTTCAAACCTTATTTAGATATGTTTGTTATGATCTTCATTTATGACATACTAATCTATTCAAGGAATTAAGAAGATCATGCTAGTCATCTCAGAATAGTTCTCTAGACTTTAAGAGATATAGAGTTGTATGTCAATTTCTCTAAGTGTGAGTTTTGGCTTGAGTCTGTGGAATTCTTGGGCCACATAGTTTTCGGTGATGGAATTAGGATTGATACTCAAAAGATAGAGGCAGTGCAGAGTTGGCCTAGACCCACATCTCCAACTGATATTAGGAGTTTCTTAGGTTAGGCTGGCTATTATAGAAGGTTTGTAGAGCGGTTCTCATCCATTTTGTCTCCTTTGACCAAGTTGACTCAAACGATAGTGAAGTTTCAATGGTCTGAAGCTTGTGAGAAAAGCTTTCAAGATTTGAAAAAGAGGTTAACTACTACCCAGTATTGACCTTATAACCAGAAGGTTCTCAAGGTTTCGTGGGGTGTTGTGATACGTCTAGAGTTGGTTTGGGTCGTGTGTTAATGCAGAATGACAAGGTTATAACTTATGCCTACAGACAGTTGAAAGTTCATGAGAAGAATTACCCAACCCATGACTTAGAGTTGGTTGCTGTAGTTTTTGCTTTGAAAATATGGTGCCATTATCTTTATGGTGTTTATGTGGATGTGTTCACCGATCACAAGTCTTCAGTATGTGTTTAGTCAGAAAGAGCTTAATCTCAGACAGAGAAGGTGGTTAGAGTTACTCGAAGATTATGACATGAGTATTCTTTATCACCCAGGTAAGGTTAATGTTGTTGCTGATGCTTTAAGTAGGTTGTATATGGGTAGTACCACCCATTTTGAGGAAGATAAGAAAGAGTTAGCAAAAAGATGTGCATAGACTTGCACGATTAGGAGTTCGATTAATGGATTCCACAGAAGAAGGAATAGTGGTGATGAATGAGGTTGAATCATCATTAGTGTTACAAGTAAAAGGTGAGCAAGACCAAGACCTTATCTTGCTTGAATTGAAGGCAAATGTTCATAAGCAAAAAGTATTAGCTTTTGAACTAGGGGAGATGGCGTACTGAGATATCAAGGTAGACTGTGTGTACAAATGGTGGATGGAACCCAAGAGAGGATCATGGAGGAAGCTCATAGCTCCAGATATTCCATTCATCCGGGTTCCACCAAGATGTACCATGACTTGAGAAAAGTCTATTGGTGGAATAGTATGAAGAAGAGATATCCACAACTCTTCGAACCCAGAGAAATTCCATATCAAGGTACTAATCTTTTCTTAGTATTTATGTATAAGTTGGCATGTTGTTTTGCATTTGCTTGTGGGTGTTGGAACTGAATGTTGCATGTTACACCCTTAGCCAAGTAAAAGTTATCTCATTCGAGGACGAATGTTCCCAAGGGGGAGATATTGTAACATCTCGCAATTTGAAATGGCTAGGAAGAAGCGAAGAACTGGAAATATTCAATTTTTGGAAATAACGAAAATCTGAAAACTTGTTTAAGTTAGGAAATGTTGAGTTTTGGCCAACTTCAAACGGCCATAACTCCTAGCTCAGGATGAGTTAGGTGTACTTCTAGATATGGTTATAAATATCTTGGAATTATCTTTCCAACGCCGCCAAGTTTTCACGAATACGAGTTTGTATAAGTGAGATACGCCCATTGGAAGTTGGTCTGTTCAAATAAGGAAATGTCCAATCCGGATTTTTGAAGGGTATTTCAGTCTTTCCTTATCCAATTAATTTAGTTTGTTTTAGTGAATTAATTAAGGGTCAAATCAGAATGAGATCAGTTTAGTTAATTGGAAATTCACGCTAGGGCTTGGAGAAAAGAGAAAAGAGGAGAAAGGAGAAGAAAAGTTCAAGGTTCGCCAAGAACAATTGATTTTGGTTGTAGATTCGCCAAGGAATTCATCTTACAAGGTATGTGAGTATTTCATAAGGTTGGGTTCATTCACCCACGCGCCAAACTTGTTTAGTTCAGCGAAATTCGTCCTAAAAGAGTTTGAAAGTTGATGTTCTTGACATGTATTCTTGAATTTGAATGTTGTTCTTGAATTGGGATGAATTGAAGAGTTTCTGAGATCTTTGAGTCGAATTATAGAGTTGTTTTGAGTTAGGTTTTGGAGTTCATATGCTGGGTATCAGAATCTAAAATGAATTTGAGATCAATAGTCGAGTTTAGGCGAATTGGGGCTGTAAAATGGATAAGTAAAAAGTCAAGCGTGACTGGCACGCAAGTCCGCGTCGTGGACTTGCTCCCCCAGTGACCAAAACGTTTCTCCTCATCGCAGTTAAGACGCGGACTCCTCTGTCTCAAAATTTAATTTCGCGAGTAATTATTTAAAATACCTCCGCATCGTAGACTTGTTCCAAGACGGTGATTTCGTGACTTTTCTCATGTTTAGCTATTTAAAATCATTCCTAAGCATCAAAAGATTTTTCCAATCACAAATCACAATCCTTGAATCCATAATTCAATTCAAGGATCAGTTAAGAGTTGAGTCCAGAGCAGTTAAGATCATAGTCAAGAGAAGTTCTTAGAGTTTTCCAAAAGTCTTTTCCAAATGTTCTAACTTTATTTTAAGACTTAAAGTTCAAGTTGAGTAAAGTTTGAAGTCCACTTCTTCAAAAGTATATGGGGACTATGTATTCCCAAAGGGTTTAAAATGTTTTCACATTTAAACAAGAAAAGAAACCTCGATTTCAAAGGGCTTTCGGGCTAGTTTTCAGAAAAGAGTAATCGCTTTCTAAATGAAGCAAGAGGGGAAACTTTGATTTCCAAGATAGGCTTTGAGCTAAGTATTTGAGCACTAATCTCAAATCACAGAAGAAGTATGTTTTAAACATAAAGAGCTGATATCATATTTGGGAGTAGTATTGAGCACCGATATGGGGGAGCGTTCAGAGAACCCCCAGCCCCCATAAACCATGTAGCCATCATATGTAGAAAAAGGGTCATACTTTTTAGATGAATCCTTTTCGCATAGACTAGTGGATCCACTTAGTGAGTTAGGTCATATACCCCCGGCAAGGTATATGATGGTCCTTGGCAGCGTGAGGTAAAGTGTTGTATCATCACTATAGCTCTTAAGTGATGGTTGTCGGTTGGAGAAATTCCCACAACAATATTTTGTAATTTTATATACATAAGTTTATTTGTATTTTTACATACATCTCAGACTTATATGTATCTTTGCATACACACAGAGTTGACATCATGTTTTAAACAGTTTTTCTTTATATTGCACTTGTTTTTACTTTATATTGAAATGAGTTCAATTATGTTGAGTTGAGTTGAGCCTTGTAAGTTCTTCAGTTCCTTTCAGAATCTTTTCAAGCCTAAGTTGTGTTTAGCATTCCAACTCGCATACTCAAACATTCAATGTAATGATGCCAGTTGGCCTGCATCTTATTATGATGCAGACGCAGGTAACCAGGATCAGCATCCAGCGCATCGTTGATCCAGTGAGCACTCCAGAGTCAGTTGGTGAGCCTCCTTGCATTTCGGAGGACTCCTTTTAATGCTTTCAGTTATTTTATTAGTTCATTAGGATGTTGTGGGGATTTTCCCAACATCCATCTCAGTTGTTTTTAGAGGTTTCATAGACAGTTAGTCAGTTAGTAGTTCAGTTGTCTTTATATTATCATTCAGATGTTGTTTACAGACTCCAGTTGCCGTTTTGGCTAAGTTTATATCTCTTTTAAGTTATGTTTTGAGATTATCTTGTTAAGTTAAGTCTTCCGCTGAGTAAGTAAGCCAGACCAAGGGTTCGCTTGGGGCCAGCAATGGTTCTCGAGTGCCGGCCACGTCCAGGGTGTAGGCTCGGGGCGTGACAACCAATCCCGCATCAATAACAAAATCATTCCAACCCTTTGAAAACCTCCGCCGATTGGAAAAACTACAATTGCCTACAGTTAAAATGTATTGATCTCCACATGCAGTACCAGAACGTACATAAGTTAACAAAGTATATGTTTGATTCGGCGAAAAGTATCGACTTACTGATAGTGGAATCCACTACATAAAACAAAAAAGACACAAGACATTAATTACATTATAATTTTATTAAAACAAATAAATAAACACATAAAACGAAAAACTATGAAATGCGATAATTTACCATTCCCCTTAACGTAACATATGATCTAGTTAGTCTAATTTTGAAGCTTGGTAGGGGAGTAATAGACACTGGAGTGAAGTCTGTCATTGGTCTGATGAGAACACAAATTGGTGTATATTGTGAGATAGTATTGGATACTTATAGCGTAATTAAATTTTTGACTTCCCACCACAAATGTTAAGGTCAAAAAGTTTAACTTAACGTTTTTTGATACAGTGAATAATCTTTCAAGATGGAATTAAATACCATGTACTACTATTAGACTCTTTATGTTAATAGCAATAACATTCGTTTGTGTATTACGAAACAAATTAATTTTATTAATTAACTGTAATTTATTTATCACAAACAACTTTTTAATTAGCATTAATAATGATTCTTAATTAAGCATATATTTTCAAGAATGATTAGTTTTCCCAGGTCAAAGTATATATATTTTCAAGACTAATTAACTACTCTATATAATTTCATTTTTTACTTTAAAAATGTAAATTATTTATAAAAAAATACTCAAAACTTATTTTCACGTTTAAAATAATTTGCAATTTGTTAGAATAAATGATTTTTTAAAAAACTTTATATTAGTAAAGTCCTATCATGAAAATGATGGCCAATTTTTGCAATGTATATGAAATCATGTGTGAGAATTTGATTATAATCACGAAACAAATTAATTTTCGGAATTTGATTTTTTAATAATTTAATATAAAATGCTACACTAATAGTATTTCCCACATAGTTGCTCAATTAATGCAGCGTGTCAGAACTAGTTGAAATTTCAATGCGTCTTTTACACACTTTGCATTCTAACCTTCAAAGAAACCGAAAGGCAAGAGAAATTTGCACACCTTTGCATTCTAACCTCTTACCATAATCATCCTTCAATGAAAAATTTGAAGACGATTTCCTCTTCCTTTGAATCCCTAGATAGGGGATTACTTGATTGGATTGTAGAAAAGGTGGCTTCTATATCGTGCAAGGATTTGATTAATTTCAGAATAAGGTAATACTAATTTTTTTTTCAAATGTATTGTTTACTTCATGTTACCTAACCCATCGATTTTTCAGTTGCAACCTTTTTAATGAAATAGGACGTGAACACTGGGTTTATACAAATCTGTCGCTGTTAGACGTTTCGATTAGTCCATTGAGACTTCCAACGTATGAAAATTACAAAAAATTTGAGTCGTTCATGAACCTTTGCATAGAATGTGGAAATAATGAAGCCTTGTACAGAACAGGAGTGGTAATATATAATATTTTTATATATATATTTGTCTGATTAAAGAATTTTTCCAAGCTTTTAGTCGGTTCTAATTCATTGTTCGGTGTTAATATTTTCAGAAGAACTATTTCAGAAATAGAAATACAGCTGAAGCACTTGAAATGCTAGACAAAGCATCCAAAGGAGGCCACACAACTGCAAGATATGTGTTTGGCTTAATCTCCATATTCTTAGGCAGTGAATCTAGATGAGATGGGATACAGACGATTGGAGATATGAAAGTAATGCAACAACAAAGAAAAATAACAAGGCAGTGTCGACAACGTCTTCGACAAATCCTGGGAACAATTTATATCTTTAATCGGCTCCCATGTTGTTGCACTAGACTATTACATCTACTTACTAATAACCCAGTTGGATTTGATAGTGACGAATATGAGGAAAAAGACCTATGTTATGGTTGTAGTAGCGATGAAGAAGTTACAAAGTTCTGCTACTTCTAATAGGCCATTTTGTAATATTTTGAATATTAACTACATTATGTATGTTTAGCTATCTTATCTTATTTAATTTTATAATTAACCTTAAATTAATTAATATGAGGTTAAGAGCACAAATCTTAATTTAACTTAAAATCTAAATTAATATCTCTGTTTGATTTTAACAAATGAACATTATGAATTATCAATACTATAAAGTAAATAAATTCTTAAATTTTTGGCTCTTTGGCTTCTTAAATGACAATAATAGTGATTAGTGTAATGAAGAGTGAAGTATTTCACATGTGTTGTAAGTAAAAAATATTGATGAGAAATAAGTGGAATTGAAAATGCATTGGAAGTTGTTCCATAGTTCATTTAATGAAGCATGCTCTTGTTATTGTGATTTGTTAGTTGTCACACACACGTTTCGTCTTAAAACCCAATGTTTAATATTTTTTTCCAAATATAAAATTGTAGATAAAATATTTGTTGGGAATTTTTTCCTCATTTTAAAATACATAAAAAAAATTAAAGCTTTATATTTAATTATTTCCTCATTAATGAAAATGCATAAAAGCTTCAGTTGAAAATATAATTTTAACTCATCATTAACTTTTTAAATATGAATTAATGCTGCCTATGTATTAATGTTCTATTAGTATGCATTGCACCTCTTTATTAATACGTATTTAATTTTCTTTTTTGTTCATTATTTTATGTAAAATGATGATTCACATACATGAATAAATATCCCGTAAATATTCATGTTGTCTTTTTCATTCATAAATGTGAACTCCCTATAGTGAAGGGGGTTGAAAAAGGCCATTTCCGTATAAAATGAAAGTAGATTGCATTTGGATTGTGTAATTGTAATAATGACAAAAGAGTGGTCTTCCAATTGCCTAGGTATTCGTTCCAAACAGCTAGTAGTACTCATTTATCTTCTAATTATGTGATCTCTTTTCATTACTTGAGTTTTTAAATAATTATTAATAAAACGCTATTCGGTATTTTTCTTTCAATAATAAGATTTGAAAGTTTACTGAAACATCATTTTTTTAAAACAGATGATATGATTTATGATGACTTATTATAGTAAATTAGTTTTATTAAACTCATTTAATGACAAATAATAAGAATAATATATAATGACAAATAAACTCAACATATAAGTAATTAATTTTATTAAACTCAACATATAAGTAACTTTTTTAATCCTAACAATTATTTTTTAGGATGGCATCATTACAATTCAACAATCCACGTGAAAAAAACATTCATTTTCAATCCAATCCCCTTCCCTACATCCATTTAGAATGAATAAAAGAAGGGTAATGGGTTTTGGATCACATCATTAAATGCATAATAAATAGCATACATGTTGCCAAAATTAATGAACATCTTTGAGTTCAATGAAATATTTTGGATTCATAACTTATTAATGTAATAAAATCTCTACATTTATTAATACATATAATCATGAATGTATTATTTTTATTTTTTTAAAACTTTTCTTAAATCAATAAAAAATGAAGTAACGGGTGCCTTCTTTATTCTTTGAAAATCTAATAACTTCATCTTTAAATTAAAAAAAAAAAGGGTTTCACAAGTTGTGTGTTACAGCTCACCCACCACATGTCACAAAATCTTGAATCTTCCATGAATAACCTTTTACAACACTAAAAATTACAACTCACACCCATTCAATTCAAAAATACTCCACGAAACCCCTCCCTTACACAACCCCAAAAATTTCCTAAAACATAAATTATGAAGAAGATTTGTGCTTCAATCGAATCAATTGAAAAAACTATATTGTTAGATATTGTTGAAAGAGTGGCTTTTAGGTCATTCAAAGACTTCATAAGTCTACGATTGAGGTATATAGAAATAAATATATATAGGGAGATTTCTTAACTTTTGCTTTCAGTTCAACGCTATTTAACACACTGGGAAGTGAAGAAAGTGTTTACCAAAAGGTATCATTTGAGAACTTCCCAATATTCTCTTGGTCTGTGAGGACAAGAGAAAAACTAAATGAAAGAGCTTCTTTTATGAGTCGGTGCATGAATGTTGGCAATAAAGAAGCTTTGTACAAAGTTGGGACGGTAATTGTTTTTTCTTTTTCAACTTGCTATTTTCAATGAGTTTTTCAGTTTGATTTTGTACTCACAAACTTAAAGATGGTTTCAATAATGTTTCTGTGCTTCTTTTGTCAGATTGATTTTTTTAAAAATAATTGCCCGGCACTTGCATTGGAAAGGCTTTGGGAAGCTAAAAAAGGAGGACACAATGGCTCATCATATGTGCTTGCCATTATTTCCATTTTCGCTGAAGGCAGCGAAGTAATGACGCGGTCAAGTTCATTGGCCAAATGAAGGAAAATCTCCCTCAAAGAAGAGAAATTAAGGAATGGAGGGAGAGTCTAATCAATATTATAGATAATGTTTGGGTTAGTAATTCATTTTTTTTTTACTCAACGACCAGACCGTTGTTGAACTGGTGAACACGAGAATCGTGTTCAGGTGAATGGATGGCCTGTTGATAGTGACGAGGAACTGGATGATCAACCTTGTTATGGATGTGCTTGTGATGTTGAGGTTTATCATGTATTTGATATTTTGCCAAAGTTTGGATTGTAATTTAGCTTCCTTTTTTGAAACTTTTGTTTGGGGCTAAATTATGTGCATAAATTGGTACTTCTAAAGAATTTTTAAGACCAATTTATGTGCTTGTAATTTAGCTTTGTAATTATGTGCATAGTTTTTTGCTTATGTTTATGAACTAATTTTATTCGACTTTTACTTTCTTTCTTATTACTTATTCAACTATTTTGTGTTGTAGTGGATTGTTTGTTAAAATGAAATATGAAGACCAGACGTTTAAAAAACAATAAATGTGTGATCATAGATTTTTTGATGTTCAGCAAAATAAGACATTTGAAATACCCAGACCTATAAAGAGTCTATTTTTTTTTTTAAATAACTAAAATGGAGGGGGGGGGAGGGGGGACCTAACCTAGACTCGAACTCGTGACCTATGGACTAATCGTTTAAGCTTTAACCACTCGCGCTACAATAACAATTGTTCATAATAGCGAAAGGGAATTTATGTATTCTCGTTCATATCAATTATTTAATGAATATCACTAGGCAATTTAAAATTATTTAAATCCTCAAACCTACAAAGAGACTAATTTAAAATTGGTAACGATTTTATTCATCACATTCAATTGAATTGTATTTGTAAAAGAGTGTCACTCATAGAATAATATATCCTTTAATTTTATTTTCATCATAGTGATTTGACTTATACTAATGAAAAATCATCATTGGTTATAAAAAGGATCAAAATATAAACTTTTACACTCTTATTCACCAAAAAAAATAAGAAATTTAAAATTATTTGAAGAGAGTTTTTTTTAAAAAAATAACTAAAATGGAGGACCTAACCTAGACTCAAACTCGTGACCTATTGACTAATCGTTTAAGCTTTAATCATTTGCACTGCAATAACATTCATTCATAATCATGAAACGAAATTCATTTATTCTTCTTAATATCAACTATTTAATGAATATCACTAGGCAATTTATAAATAAGATATTATCAATAAATAGAATCTAATCACTCCTAAAATGTCAAAAATAAATTGATCAAGGGTTGACATATACCATAACCAATTGTATTAAAATATAACCAATTATATCTTGATCATGATTATATTCATCACATTTAATTGACTTGTATTTGTGAAGGAGCATCACTCATATAATAATATATCCTTTACGTTTATTTTCATCATAGTGATTTTACTTATATTAATGAAAATCATCATTGGTTGTAAAAAGGATCCAAATATAAACTTTTACACACTTATTCACCAAAAAAATAAGAAATTTAAAATTATTTGAAGAGAGTTGTTTTATAAAAAATAACTAAAATGGGGGACCTAGACTTGAACTCGTGACCTATAGACTAATCGTTTAAGCTTTAACCATTCGTGCTGCAATAGCATTCATTCATAGTCATGAAATGAAATTCATTTATTCTTCTTAATATCAACTATTTAATGAATATCACTAGACAATTTATAAAGATATTATCAATAAATAGAGTCTAATCACCCCTAAAATGTGAAAATAAATTGATCAAAGGTTGACATTTACCATAACTAATTGTATTAAGATATAACCAATTATATCTTGATCATGATTATATTCATCAAATTCAATTGACTTGTATCTGTGAAGGAGCGTCACTCATATAATAATATATCCTTTACATTTACTTTAATCATAGTGATTTGACTTATACTAATGAAAAATCATCATTGGTTGTAAAAAAGATACAAATATAAACTTTTACACACTTATTCACCAAAAAAATAAAAAATTTAAAATTATTTGAAGAGAGTTATTTTTAAAAAAATAACTAAAATGGGGGACCTAACCTAGACTCGAACTCGTGACCTATAGACTAATCGTTTAAGCTTTAACCATTTGAGCTGCAATAGCATTCGTTCATAATCACGAAACGAAATTCATTTATTCTTCTTAATATCAACTATTTAATGAATATCACTAGGCAATTTATAAATAAGATATTATCAATAAATAGAGTCTAATCACCCCTAAAATGTGAAAATAAATTGATCAAAGGTTGACATATACCATAACTAATTGTATTAAGATATAACCAATTATATCTTGATCATGATTATATTCACCACATTCAATTGACTTGTATCTGTGAAGGAGCATCACTCATATAATAATATATCCTTTACGTTTATTTTAATCATAGTGATTTGACTTATACTAATGAAAAATCATCATTGGTTGTAAAAAGGATACAAATATAAACTTTTACACACTTATTCACCAAAAAAAAAAAAAGAAATTTAAAAATATTTGAAGAGAGTTGTTTTTTAAAAAATAACTAAAATGGGGGACCTAACCTAGACTCGAACTCGTGACCTATAGACTAATCGTTTAAGCTTTAATCATTCTCGCTGCAATAGCATTCGTTTATAATGACGAAACATATATTATTTATTCTTTTTAAATTATTATCAATTAGTAAATAAAAGTACTTATGTTGACAAGCCCAATCCACAATATAAGGACAAATAAAAAAAAAGGCCCAATCCAAAATATAAGGAAAAATACAAAAAAGCCAATTCCCAATACACATACAATCCTAAATGAAAATAACATCACAAAATCATATTAACAAATTAATCTTTCATTGATTTTCCAACAACAAAACCCACAAAAATCATTGCTAACATAAGTATATATTGTTCATTAGATAACAATTTCTTTTCATCCACATGCACAGAATTAGAACATGATTCCCCAAAAGTTTCGTAGCTTAATTTCACTCCATCGGTTCCAAAATTTCAATCTTCTAAATCTTGCACAACATCGTCATAATTCTTGTATTTTCGGTATAAACTATCAGTAACTCCAATGGTCAAATTTGCACATTCTTACCAACTTGAATATACACCTTATTTTTTACACCTTGAAAACAATATACACCTTATTTTTTACCCTTGAAAACAATATACACGTACTTGCCCATGTAATGACAATTATGAAAGAAATAGAGGGTTGTTGCAAATGAAGAAAAAATTGATAAAGACCAAAAGTTTGGAACAAATATAGTTTACTCAATATGGTATTGCTGTTGATTTATTTTTTAAAATGAAAATTATGAACAAAAATGAAAATAAAGCGCTTTTAAAAATGAAGAACAATGAAGAAAGACCAAGAAATTGGTAGAAATAGAAATACGGAACACATAGAAATATAATGCTCTAAATCTCAATAGAGTATAGGAGTTGATATAAATTTCTTGGGCAGTGTGAATTGAAAAGAAAAGAGTATAGGTTAGACTTTTCAGAAGTGGTTTCAATTTCAAAAGGTAGTGGTTTAATAGTTTTAGAGTGGTTTTACTTTGGAGGGTACTTTGGGTACAACAAATAAATTAATTTACCCAATCACCCTTCCCATTTCTGCGAAATTACGACATTACCCTGGAAAAGTAAAGTCGTGCCATTTCGTGCCAAAAAAGTGTCCTACCAAATATATTTTCCGTTTCCGAAATTATCCCCACAAAATCCAAATAATACTTTATTAGCCTACTCCCTCAAACTCCGTCCATACAATCTCAAAAGATGCCTTGTTGGCACCTTTTATTAACTCTAAATCTATTAACTTGGTTAATAATCTTACCCAAAAATTTGAAAATTCTTTTATGCAGACTAATACCAAAAAAGGAAATCAGGATAATATCCCCGCACCTACTCCACATACATTTACTTCTAACAATAAATTGTTCCCAAATATTCCTAGTACTGATCTTATATTAACTACTACTTTGGAGCATAAAATACAAACTCCTATTTCCTTATACGTAGATTTAACTATTCCTATCCAAAATGCCAAGAATTCCCTTAAACTCTCAGAGGAGAAGAGCAAACTCGAGGCGCTCTCCTCGATGACCGATCCCCATGAACTCCCCTCCCCTCCCACTCAATTCAACATGAACCATCAACAACCAACTATATTCCAAACCATACCAATAACAATGGGGGTCATACCTTTTATGCAACCCAAGCACGGGAACCAAACCAACACCCCCACTCTTGGTTGGAACTGAGCCTCCAAGGCCAATCTTTATCCTTCAGTGCGGAAGTGGAAGGGAGGAATGTGGTCGTACTAGTGCAGAACCCGACTTTCCTAGACCAAGTAGTATCGGAGGGTATGAGGCTTACAATGGAGACCTACAACAACCATTTATGGTTGTCGACGGTCCTACAACCCCCTCCGAAACTTCCTTTCCCCCAAATTCCTTTTTACCATCACCCGACATGGGAAATGCCTCTCCTCAACCCCCTCAACCCGATAGCAATAGTGGAACCCATTATTTTTCCACCTTTCTACTTTCTACATCAGGTCTTGGAAGCAACAATGTACCCTCGAGCATGTAGGAACCAGTACCAAAATTCCCCTCTCACGATGCCTACGAAGGAAGATGAGAGCCCTCCTCAAGTAGTGCCAGAGTTTGTGGATTTAACCTCTCAGGTACCTCCCTATCGCAGAACCCCCCCTCCCCCTTCCCTAGTACCATCTTGAGGAGTAACTATAGACGTACGGGAAATAGAGGGCGCAATCCTACTGATGAGGGAAACATGAATAGAGATAGCAGTTTTAAAAGAAATAAAAATAATGTTATTCAAAGAGAGATACGAAAAAAACATATACTCATTTGTCCCCCAAGGCTGTTGAAAATCTCAATCGATATAAGAACTCCAATAAACCCAAACATACGAAACTATGTAGTGGTGATGAATTCGACACTTGTAATAGAGAATCCTCTAACCAGGGAGGGGAGATTACCAACCAATGCAACCCCCCTTCTCAACAGATCAATGAATATCATAATTTGGAATTGTAGAGGGTGTAACGGGAATGCTTTTAAGAGAAAATTTAGGGCCCTACTAGATTGACACAAGCCTCCCTTAGTAGCTCTAATAGAAACTAAGATGGAAGATCATCAACCCCTTCTGGATAACTTTCTCTTTAATAACTAAATTCAAGTCCCTTCTGTGGGAAACTCTGGAGGCTTAGCCCTGCTTTGGGAGGAAGCCGTACTAGAACTGGAGACATAACTACAACTGGCTAGGAGATACATGCAATGGTTAAGGTACGTGCTACTAAAGACTCTTGGCTTCTTAATATTATTTATGCTAGTATGTATAGACATTCTCGCAAAATCCTATGGCAAAACCTTAAAACAATTAAAGAAAATTATAATGGTAACTGGCTATTGGGAGGAGATTTTAATGAAATTCTTAATATAACAGACAAATGTGGGGGAAGACCTATTAATAGAGCTCGTACGAAAGAATTCTGGGACACGCTAAACTATTGTGAACTTATTGATATGGGTTTCAAAGGAAGTAGATATACGTTGTTAAAGCATTTTAAAAATAGAACAAAACTTATTTATGAAAGGCTTGCTCACTTTCTAGCAAACGAGAATTGGGTCAGAAATTTTCCTAATGCCTAGGTACACCACCTTCCATGCACCCACTCTGATCATTGCCCCCTTCTACTAGTCTTATTCACTCACCATGTCCATAAAAGAGAAAAAATATTCAGATTTGAAACCATGTGGACCTCCCACCCTGACCTTGAAAAAATTATAACTAACTCATGGGAAGGGGTACATAATATACTAGACGACATCCCCACATTCCAAAAAGATGCCATGGAATGGAATCGAACAACATTTGGTAACATATTCCATAAAAAGAAAAAAATATTGAGATGGTTAGAAGGGATCCAAATGTCCAAAAATTACAGTCATAGCCCTTTCCTAACAATCTGGAAAATGACCTTATCAAGGAATATAACTACATTTTACGTATCGAAGAGGACTTCTGGCAACTAAAATCAAGAGTTAACTAGCTAAATGAAGGGGATGCTAACACTAAATTCTTCCATACAACCACCCTCAATAAAAGATGAAGGAAAAAAAATTCTAGCCTTACAATCAGACCAAGGTGAATGGACTTATAATCAAGCCGAGATTGTAAACTCTACCCATGATTTCTTCAAAAATCTATTTACCACCAATAAGTTGTTCTCTTACAGGACCACCCACCCACCTCAAACCCCTTGTAACCCCATAATTCTCTCCAGCTTAGACGATATTCCCACTGAAAAGGAAATATTAGGTGTGGTCCAATCTTTCCAGCCCTTCAAGGTACCTGACCTAACATACTTCACCCTTTCTTTTACCAAAGGTATTAGAACACTGTAGGAAATTCTGTCATAAATCTCTGCCAAAAATCTTTCGTAGAAGGTCACATCCCCCCAGAGATCAATGAAACCCACATCTTCTTAATACCAAAAACAAAAAATGCTAATAAGTTGAAGGAATTTCGACCTATAAACCTTTGTAACACTGCATACAAGATAATTACCAAAATTATTTCACAAAGGCGTAGGCCCATCATGGTAAAACTAATTGGGCCTTGCTAGGCCAGCTTCCTAAAAGATAGGCATGCCTCAGACAATCCTTTCATAGTCCAAGAAATCCTTACACACTTCAATAAGATGAAAGGGAAAAAATCAAACTTAGTCCTCAGACTGGATTTGGAGAAAGCTTTTGATAAGATGAAATGGTCTTTTATAAAAGAAACCTTGCACTACTTTAATCTTCCCCACAAAACCATAAACCTAATTATGTCATGTGTTACCACTAGTAGAACAACTATACTCCTAAATGGATCAAGAACAAATTTCTTCGAGCCATCGAGGGGGTTAAGACAAGGAGACCCTATGTCACCCTATTTGTTTATCATGTGTATGGAAATCCTGTCAAGGAAACTCGATCAGTCAGTCCAGCTAAAGAATTGGACTCCCATAAAGATCTCGAACAAAGGACCAAGATTTTCCCATTTATTCTTTGTGGATGACCTCGTCCTTATGTGTCGAGTTGAAAATAAATGTTGCCAACATGTGAGTAAGGTAATAGAAGAATTCTGTAAATCCTCTGGACAAATAGTAAACACCTCTAAATCCAAATTTATATTCTCTCGAAACTGCCCAAAAACCTAAAGTTAAACTATCTCAAGGGAACTGGGGATAAAAAAATGGGAGGAACTTTGGTAAATACTTAGGATTTCTGATAACCAAAATAGGACATCCAGTGCAGACTTCCAATCCATATTAGACAACATGCAATCTAGACTAGCTGGATGGAAAACAAAACTTCTGAATATGGCAAGAAGAACCATCTTAGCAAACGCTTGTTTAAACAATCTTTCTACGCACCTAATGCAAGTCACCAAACTACCTTGTAAAATTACTAATAAGATTGACCAAATCCAGCGTAATTTCATTTGGGGTTCGACAACTGGAAAAAAAGAAACTCCACATGATCAAATGGGCAAAGATTACTTCTGAAAAATGGAAAGAGGGCTTGAGCATTCAAAAAGTGGAAACAATTTTTTTAGCTCTACTAGCAAAACTAGCATGGAGGGCTTATAAGAATCCACATTCGCTTTGCGCTTCCTTGCTAGTAAATAAGTATGACATACATAGAACGCTCAACACCCAAAGTCAAGCAGCTCCCTCTCATAGCAGGACTTGGAAGAACCTTATGCTAGGTTGGAACATATGTAAAAAGGGTATAGGAAGTATCATAGGAGATGGAAACAACACATCTTTCTGGTTTGATGTTTGGTTACCAAATGGGAAAACAATTAAGGAAAAAATCCAGGGCCCCCTTACGATGGAAGAGATTAAAATTCAAGTACGCGAGACAATACTAGAAAATAGAACTATAAGCCTCTCCTCCATCTCCTTTGAATAAACTAGAGATATTGTCCTCCAAATAAATAGTACCTACATTCCCCAGTCAAAAAGCAAAAAAGATACAACCATTTGGACACCAAATCCATAAGGTATCCTAACCACATCCTCAGTCTACAAGTTTTTGGCAAGTGATTGTGTTGGGGACGACATAGAACATGGGAAGTTTGAATGGGTGTGGTCCCTGAAGTGCCCAAATAAAATGAAATTCTTCCTCTGGCTATGTCAACATGAGAGACTCCCAATGAGAAACTATCTTCATTCTATAAGTATCAATATAAGAACCCTCTGCCATCTATGCGATAAGCTTGAAACTATCAAACACATCTTCATAGAATGCAAAAATGTCATAACTTTATGAAAAGAGTTAGGTGTAGTACATTCGGTAAATCAGTTCATCTCTAGCCGGGAATCTGACTGGTTAACTTTCTTAAGAAACTTAAATGTTGTCACAAAACACACTTCCTTGTCATGGAAGGATGTGTTTCCTTTCCTTATGTGGAACATATGGCTAATCACAAATGAAAACTTTCACAAGAACACTAGATCAACTATTAGCCTTAGGAAGTCTATAAACTATGCTAGAGAATTCTTGGCTTTTACAAGTCACAAAGACATCCAAGGCAAGAATATGACATCTTACATCCAACGGACGGTACCATGGTTAGGTTTTAAACTAAACTGTGATGGCTCCGCAAAAGGAAATCATGGAAAATAGGGAACTGGGTGTCTTTAGGGATGCGAAGTGTAATTGGGTACTTGGATACATGGGTAACCTCCGTATAACCAACAACATTGAGGCTGAACTAACAGCCTTACTACAGGGATTGGAGCTAGCTCTAGAAAAAGGTCTAATGCCTTTGGAAATAAGTCTAGACTGCAAAGAAATTCTCACTCTAATCACTGATGACCACCCCGCTTACGCTAGTATTCTAAATGACTGCAAGGAGCTACTCAAGCAGCTGGGGAACCTTCTCCCCCCATACACCATGATTTCAGGGAAACTAACGGAGTGGCGATGAGTCCACAGATTGGACTCATTTAGGGCTTTATTTTGATAGAAATAGTGTCCTTGAATGCTTATTTTGTCTCAATATCTGATGAAAACTCTTAAGTTTCAGGTATTTGAAGTTTTAATGGAAACATGGACACTTAGGCGCAAAAAGGAACAAAAAGGCTGAACAGAACGAAGAAGCTAAAGCATGAGCATCGCCAAGAACCTTTGGCGATTCGCCGAAAGGATAGACTCCGCCCTTTGTTCCAGTATGCGAAGCCTTGAAGGAAGAGGATCAAAAATGCGATGAAAGGAGCAGTCGACGCTTCACCGAATAGTTCCGTGAAACAGTACTATACCGCCCAATGGTCCAGAACGTGA
Source organism: Solanum verrucosum (assembly GCF_900185275.1). NCBI lineage: Eukaryota > Viridiplantae > Streptophyta > Magnoliopsida > Solanales > Solanaceae > Solanum > Solanum verrucosum. The sequence goes on from NW_026020215.1 coordinate 1,119,919, forward strand.
AGATGTTGTAGGCAAGCACTCAACGACGATGAGACTGAAGAAGGGTGAGTCGCCGAGTCCTTCGGCGGACTCGACTAACCTCGCCGAATTATCTGCCTGCACTAATTTCTGATAGTTATAAATACTAATTTTTTTTATAATTTTACAAGTTTCAAACCATTATTATTATTTTTAGAATAGAATAGTACATTTTTAGATATTTTCTCTCAAGTTTGGAGAAGGTTTTGTGGGAGACTTGAAGAGAGAAGGATTTCATCTTCCCCAAGTTGGAAGTGGGTCTTCTTCATTCTTCTTCCTTTGCTTAAATCAAGGTTTAATTTCTTATACCCATTTGATTTTAGTATCATTTTAGGTGTATTTTGTTATTTCTTGATGTGTGGCTAAAAAACCCCATTCTTGGGGTGTGATTTAGCAAATATGTGTTGATACTGTTGTTGGGTCTTGCTTGTTGATAGGGTAGATGTATTTTAATGGTGATTTCACTTAGTGATTGTGGTTTAATTTAATGGGTTTGTATTTGCAAATAAAAAACCACCTATGTGTTTTCCGCTTGCCCGAGAGGGAGGTCGCGAAACCAAGACCACTAGACTGATGGCCTAAAGAGTGGGTCGACATGAGGTTCAGCCTGAGAGGGTGAGCCCTAGTCCCATATCCTAACACTCAGCTCGAGAGAGTGAGTGGGGTAAGGCATAGGCTGGTCTTCATGCGGCAAATGGGTGTCTGAGAAGAACCCATTTGAAACGGGGTAAGTTGCCCGAGAGGGAACTTATTTCCATCTAAAGCTTAGCCTAGTCACTATTATCTTGCAAATTTCCTATTGAAAGCATGTATCCAATGATTTATCTCAACTTGTATTGCGGTCACACCCTAAGAACATTTCCCCATACTTGATTTTCTTGTTAATTTCTGCTATTTTTACTACTTGTGACAAAAACCCCAATTGATATTTGACACTTTCGTGTCACCCTCTTTAATTTTCCATGTTTTTGTTTGTTAATGTGTTTAGCTATGACTAGTTAGAGCTTTATTTTATTTTTCTATCAATTGTCAAAACCACTCCCTTGGGACACGACCCCAACCTTTAGTTGGGTTACTATACTATCGACGATCGTAGACACTCATACCGTAGGTTAGTTTCATTGGTCACGATAAGCATCAAGTGGAAGATGCGCTAGCAAGGGAGGGATCAATGCTGCAACTTGATAACTCTTTTTTGTGTTTGGAAGTTCCACCCTTGTTTGTTTCAGTTAAAATGGAAACACTGATGTGAGGCTAAAAATACATATTTTTAATCATTATTTGCCTCATATTTATTATTTATATTTGTCCTTTTTGAGCATTAATTTTATAAATTGTACTAAATAGTGTATTTTATTTGTAGGAGTAAATTGACGTAAAGTTAAAAAAGTTTGGAGCTAAAACGAATTAAAGATGGAAGGTTGAAGAAGGAAATCAAGCAGACAGCTTAATGGATTAAATTTATTAAAATAATATATTTCTATATATGGTGCAAATAAGGACTTTCCAATTCAATTTGAATTTGGTTCACTGCTGCCACGTGCCTATAGCTAACCGTCCCTCTGCCGCCAACAATTTGAAGAAATCCAGCGAGCAATTGGAAACCCAATTTAATTGGGTTTTGTTTTTCCTAATTTGTCTTGAACTTCATTATTTTATTTAGGGTTTCTATGTCTATAAATAGGGCATGAAAAATTATTCTTTAGGGAGCCAAGAACCAAGATACAAGACATAATATAAATTTTCTTCTAGCTTAGGAACTTTGGAAGAGCCGCCGTGGAGGCCGGAGAATTGTGGTTTATTCTTTCTTCTCCTTTATTATTTATTTGTATTCGTGATTAATAAAAGATAGTTTAGCTATTGTTCTTAACTTTTTATGATTAACACAAGTATATTTATTTTAATAAATTTTGATTGTGTTTTTGAGATAATGAGTAGCTAACTTTCATAACTAGGGTTGTGGGAACCATGAACGATTAACAAAGTATGAATAGTAAATAAGCAATTCTTGACTAGTATTTTGCATGCATTGATAATTCTTTCGTTTAGAAGTCTTTTTAACGGTGGCCAACGTTAGAACTCGCCTTGTTACTACTTGCCGGACCAAGGAGGTAATTAACAAGAAAATAATTATCAACATAGATTTAGTGTGATACTATCTAATAGGCTAGTGTTGATTGGTGCGAAGTAATAACTAAGCCAAACATCGATTATGATGTCTACTATGAGGTAAAGGTAAGGGTTAGTAAATTATACACACGTAGCCGGACCAAGGTGCGGGGTGAAATTCTCTAGATGCCGGACCAAGGATTTAGAGATACCTAACTTATCACTTTACATATAATACACTAGAAAAGGATTACTATTATTAGGATTACTGCGTTATGAGCTTATGGGGAACACATTCCTAGTTACTTTTAATAATCTAAATATAAATAAATACTTAGTTCAAAGCTATCTTTTTATTGTTTTTATTTTATTTTATTTCAATTTAAATCCCCCATTTTTATAACGACTATCGAGTTAAATATTTACTATTGGCAATATTCTTCCATATTCTCTGTGGGATCGACCCCGACTCATAGTTGGATAGATATATTGCATACGATCGTTTATATTTCTTTTCAAGAAATATATTTGAACGTTATCAAACACACAAAGAAAGAACTCCTTTTATCAGGCTAAAAAAGCCCCATTTTGCTTTGGATAATTGTAATAATACTTTTGTTAGAATACCTCCTCCCCCAGACCCCATTATTAGGCATTGCAGAAATGTCACTCCCATGTACTGATGCATATTATATAATATAATGTTTCTATTGTTAACCAAAAAAAAAAGTTGTTCAATAACAATCTAAATATACATTTTTTATCAAGTAACACATAATATGATAACCATGCAAATCAACCAGAAAAAAACCATAGTTGAACAAGAAAGAAAATTCAACGGTTATATTATATAAAAACGTAACAAGAATTCACTCTACAAAATTTCATCAAAATCTTAGATAAAAAATTAGTTACTCATAAAAGTATGGGAAATACAATAGTAAAATTAATAAACAATAATGAAAAAGAGCAGGAAAAAGAGAACTTGTTGCCAAAAATTTTTATCTTACTGCACGACGGTTTCTAGCTCTCTCCAGATCAAAAGTTATTTAAAAGTTGTGCAAAAGATGTGAAGATATGTTACTAAGGTATATGAGCTTAGTGACATTTTAAAATTCACTTATCCAAGTGTAACAGTATAATTAGTACTAGGCTCACCCAACAAATTATATGCTACGATCCGAACTATCTTTCGTGTGTATATTGATCCAAATCCGATGATTTCTAATTGTATGTATGTATCCAAATCACTTCTTAAGTATTGGAAGTGTGTATTATATGTGAAGTAGAGTCATAAGGAACCTCTAGCATCAATCACCAAGACGAGTTCAAGCTTTACCGACCAAGTTTTCCCTTGAGATCATGCAGGGTTAATTTCAAACGATCATGTCTCTTAGATTCTTCATGGATTTCATCTAAAGCTTTGAGTACATAAAACCATTGTAAAGTGGGCGATACAAATCTCCTTGGATTGTCACGACCCGAGATTACACCCTGAACATGGCCAACACTCGTGAACCACTGTTGGCCCTCAAACGAACCCTCATCTTGGATGGCTACAAGCGGAAGACTAACTCAAGCATACATAAGCATCAAATTGAAAGAAACGTTTAAAAACAATTTACTGAATCTCAAAACTTTGCTGAATATACTGAGTATGAAACATAAGTTTTAAATAAAATATCTAAAACTGAAAGACTCTCAAAAACTATCTATCTATGAAGCCTCTAATGTATACAAGGATGAGTGTTGGGACAAGACCCGCGACTTCTCAAGAGAACTACTAGTAACAACTCATAAAAACTGGAGTCCTCCAGAAGCAAGGAGGTCTTACTCAAAAGCTGACAAAATGATCTCAACGGGCTCTTACAAAAAATCCTAATAACCTATATCGGCATCATTAAAAGATAGGTCGAATGATATTAGTACATTGAATGTACGAAAATGCAATATAGTTGAATAACAAATAGCATAATGAAAGGACTGCAGTAGATATAGATATATACTCAACTGAATGTAAGGAAATATAGAAGTGAAATCATTAAAACTTTACAAAAATACTTACTCTGTCATTCCCCGAGTCTACATTTTGGGCCATTACTGACCCGAAGCGAACCCTTGGCCTGGCTTAACTCTTAGCGGAAGACTTACTCATAATAAAAGCACTTTAAAAAGTAACTATAACTCAAATGATAACTTAGAATGTTTTAGAAATAACATTCAACTAGCCAAAGTGGCAACTCAAGTCTCAACATAAACGAACGGAAATAAAAAGACTCATGAATAATGTCAAACTATCTATGAAACCGCTAATAATATGAGGGATATCGAGACAAGACCCCCCCCCCCCCCCCCCCCCGATCATCCTAACAACTGAAATGACAAAACATAATAAAGGGATCCTCCGAAAGCAAGGAGGCTCACCAACAACTCTGAAGCTCAACTGGATCAACGAAGTGTTGGATGCTGATCCTGGTTACCTGTATCTGCATTATAAAAGATGCAGGCCAAATGGCGTCAGTACATGAAATGTACGAGCATGTGAGGGGAAATCTAAACAAGACATAAGCTTGAACTAAAAGAAACACTTACTTCGTCTCGACTCAACTCATCTCAATATAAAGCAGTAATAAAGATACAATATAAAGATGCAATGTAGATAACAACTCATTTTATTTAAAGACACAATAATAACTTAGTTTTGTATATTAAAATACAAGTAACTCTGTGGGAGATTCTCTAACTGACAACCATCACTATAAGCTATGTGATGATACATGTCTCTCCCACGCTGCCAGAATTGTCCTATACTTTGCCGGAGTATAGAACTCCTCAATTAAGTGGATCCACTAGTCTATGCTAAAAAGCAATAAGGAATCATCTAAAAAGTATAACTCTTTCTACCCACATTGGCTACATGGTTTATGAAAACTTTGAGTTATTTGAATTCTTCCCCATATCGATGCTCAATACTACTCCCAAAATGTGACTAGCTCGTATGTTTAAAAACATGACTTTCTCTGTGGTTTGAGATTATTACTCAAAAATCTATCTCTTAAAAGAGATGGTACTCAGAACTGCTCATGAAAACTCTTTTGGAAATTGGTGTTTCCTCTCATCTTAAATGTGAAAATATTTACTCTTGGGAAATACTTAGTTCCCATATATCATTTTAAAGAAAATGATCTCAGCTCTACTCTTCCTCAAACTCAATGCTTAAGTCTGAAACAAGTTTAAAAAATTTGTAAAAGACTTCTAAAAATGACTCGAAGAACTCTCAAGACTTGACTCTTAACTCTACCTTGGATTTGAATTAGGAATTCAAGGTTATGTTTGTGATATGAAGGATATCGTAATGATTAAGAGTGTTTTTAGATAATTAATAATGAGAAACGATCAAAAAAACACTTCTAAGAGCAAGTCCACGACGCGGAGATGCATTATAATATTTGGTCGCAAAATAAGTTTAAAAACAATGGATTTTGCGTTCTCCCCGGATGCGGATAGGAAAGTTTCACTCTGAAGTAACAGGTTCGTGATGCGGACCCGGAACTTTGTTTTCTGTCTGAATTTTTATTTCTCATTTTTTAACCCCAATTCACCTAGAATCGAATGGTTTCTTCCCCAATCACTTAGATTCGAATACTCAATGTTAGTATACGATAATTTACTCAAAACTACCCTTGAAACACCAACACTTATCTCAAGAATTCATCAAAACCTCAATAATCAAGAACTCAAATCCTTCAACTTTGAGAAACGAATTTCGCTGAAAATAACATGATTGGTGCGTGGGTGAATGGACCAACGCTATATGAACTCACATACCTCTTCGGGATCAAACCCTTGGCAAAATTTCGTAAGAAAACCTTCAATTTCGCAAGAACTTGATGAACGCCTTAATATTTGTCCTCTTTTCTCTCCTTGAATTCTTTTCTAAAACCCTAGCGTAATTTAGGATTGTGTAAACTGAACCAAATCAGTTTAGACCACTAATTAATTACTAAAAACAAATTAAATCTGATAGGGTAAGTAAAAGACCAAAATACCCCTCTTAAATCTGGGCAATTTTCCTTAAACAGACAGCCTGACTTCAAACAGTCATATCTCCCTCATACGAGCTCGAAAATTAGCAGACTTGGTGGCGTTGGAAAGAAGATTCCAAGAATTTTCATTTGATATCTTATGGGCCACCTAAATCATCCTGTACTGAAATATATGGTTGTTTGATGTTGACCCAAAACTCATACTTAGCATAACTTTCCAAAATTTTCAACTTTTCCTCTTTCCAAAAATAGTTCTTTCTAATTCTAGTTATTTCTAAGACGGGATATTACAATATCTCCCCCTTGGGAACATTCGTCCTCGAATGAGATCACTCTAAGTAGACTAAGGGTGTAACATCTAACATATAGCTCAAACACCTAACAAGCATTATATAACACAACAGTTCAACTTAAAATAAATGCCAAGAAAATGATTAGTACCTTAGTTTGGAATTTCTCTCCGGACTCAAAGACATGTGGATATCTCTTCTTCATGTCCTCCTCAGCTTCCCAAGTAGCTTCCTCAACAAACTGATTCCTACACAGAACATTGACTGATGCTACCTCTTTGGTTCTCAACTTGTGAACCTGACGATCTAGAATATGAACAGGAATCTCCTCATAAGATAAGCTATCCTTGATACCAATATCTTCAGTAGGTATGATAAGTGAAGGATCACCTATACACTTCTTCAACACGGAATTGTGAAATATCGGATGGACCGATGATAACTCTTGCGGTAGCTCTAACCCATAAGCTACATTGTTAATCCTTTTGGATATCCTGTAAGTAGGGGTGTACAAGCCAAACCGTAAAGTCAAGCCAAACCGACGAACCAAATCAAACCAACAAAAAAATGATTTGTGGTTTGGTTTGGTTGGTTTGGCGGTTGAACAAAAAAACGACCACTCTTGGTTTGGTTTGGTATTAAAAGAAAAAAAGTTAAATCGAACCCAAACCAAACCGACATAATATATATATATATATATATAAAATTTTATTTTATTTATAGATAGAAAATATTATTTATAATCTACTTTGTTAATATATTTTTAGTTAGTTTATAGTTTTCAATGTTTATAAATTTTATTTCAAATTTGGGCTTGTAAAATTTGTAAATATTTTATTTTATATTAAGATCCGAAGTTACAATTATATTGTTATAGTTTTTCAAATTCGAAGTTAACAATTTACTTGTAAATACTTTTTTTGCATTCAGTTTGCCTATAGCTTTTAATCTTATTAATTTAACATAATGAACATTGATATTTCAAAAAAATATATTTTGTACTCATGTGAATTTTACCGTCTTTTCAAAAAGAATTATTCAGTTAACATTTTTTTAGTTTAGCTTATCACACAGGTAAGTGAAAATATATTTGATCTCTTTTTCAAATGTCGTATAGTTGTAAAAAATTGAAAAAACCGAAAAAAACCGAAAGAACCGACTAAAGTCGTAACTGAAAAAACCAACTTTATGTGGTTTGATTTGGTTTTTAGATTTAATAAATCGACATAATTGGTTTAGGTGTTTTTTAATGAAAAACCAAACCAAACCGTCCTATGTACACCCCTACCTGTAAAGACCAATATATTGGGGACTAAGTTTACCCTTCTTACCAAATCTCATAACACCCTTCATGAGTGAAACCTTTAAATAAACTCAATCATCTACTTCAAACTCTAAGTTTTTTCTCCTAACATCTGTATAGGATTTTTTACGACTCTGCGTTGTTTTCAATCTCTCTTGAATAACCTTCACTTTCTCCATAGCTTGATGAACTAAGTCTGGTCCTATCAACCTAGCTTCACCAACTTCAAACCATCCAACAGGAGATCTGCAACATCTCCCATAAAGAGCCTCATAAGGAGCCATTTGGATGCTAGAGTGATAACTATTGTTGTAAGAAAACTCTATGAGTGGTAAGTGATCATCCCAATTACCTTTGAAATTGATCACACATGACCTCAACATATCCTCTAAAGTCTGAATTGTGCGCTCTACTTGACCATCTGTCTGAGGATGAAAAGCAGTACTCAAATTTACCTTGGAATCCAAACCTTCTGGAAAGACTTCCAAAATTGTGCGATGAATTGCGCACCTCTATCTGAAATGATGGACACCGTAACTCCATGAAGTCTGACTACCTCTTGAATATATAGCATAATCTTCTGTTGAATGGGTAGTCTTTATCGGTAAGAAATGGGTTGATTTAGTCATTCGATCTACAATCACCCAAATCGAATCATGTTGTTTGCGAGACCATGGTAAACTTGTAATGAAATCCATATTGATCATCTCCCACTTCCATTCTGGAAGATCTATATTCTGAGCCATACCACCGGGCCTCTGGTACTCTACCTTGACTTGTTGACAATTCAGACACTTAGCAACAAACTCGGTTATGCCCTTCTTCATACTACTCCACAAATAGACTTTTCTCAAGTCGCGATACATCTTTGTGGAACCTGGATGGATAGAATATCTGCAGCTATGAGCTTCCTCTATGATTCTCTCTTGGAGTTCATTCACCCTTGGTACACATAATCTACATTGATACCTCAATACACCATCTCCCCCTTGTTCAAAAGCCATTACTTTTTGCTTATGAACATTTGCCTTTAATTCAAGCAAAATAGGATCTAGGTCTTGTTTCTCTTTCACTTCGGACACTAATGATGATTCAGCCCTATTCATCACCACTACTCCTCCTTCGTTGGAATCCATTAGTCAAACTCCTAATCGTGCAAGTCTATGCACATCTTTTGCTAACTCTTTCTTGTCTTCCTCAGCATGGGAGGTACTACCCATAAAAAACCTACTTAAAGCATCTGCAACGACGTTAGCTTTACCTGGGTGATAGAGAATACTCATGTCATAATACTTGAGTAACTCCAACCACCTCCCCTATCTGAGATTAATCTCTTTCTGACTAAACACATACTGAAGAATCTTGTGATCGGTGAACACATCTACATGAACACGATAAATATAGTGACGTCATATTTTCAAAGCCAATACTACAGCAGCCAACTCTAGATCACGAGTTGGGTAATTTTTCTCGTAAATCTTAAGTTGTCTGGAGGCATAAGCTACAATTTTGCCATTCTACATTAATACACAACCCAATCCAACTCTGTACGCATCAAAATATACCACAAGACCTTGCGTACCTTCTGGTATGGTCAATACTGGGGAAGTAGTCAACCATTTTTTCAATTCCCGAAAGCTTTTCTCACAAGCTTCAGACCATTGAAACTTAACTATTTTCTAAGTCAACTTAGTCAATGGGGATGAAATAGATGAAAACCCTCGATGAACCTTCTATAATATCTAGCCGATCCCAAGAAACTTCTAATATCAGTTGGAGACGTGGGCCTAGGCCAGTTCTGTACTGCCTCTATCTTTTGAGTGTTAACTCGAATCCCATCACCGAAAACAATTTGGCCTAGGAATGCCACAGACTCAAGCCAAAATTCACTCTTAGAAAATTTAGCATACAACTCTCTGTCCTTGAGATTTTGAAGGACTATTCTGAGATGACTAGCATGATCTTCCTTATTCCTTGAATAGATTAGAATGTCATCAATGAATACGATAACAAACATGTCTAGATAAGGCTTGAATACTTTGTTCATAAGATCCATGAATGTTGCAGGATCATTAGTTGTTGACACCCAATTTTGGCTCTCCACATTTGTTTAACTAAAGTTTTAATAATAGTAAAAATAATAAAGTATATATATGTTACAGAATTGTAGGAATACGAACAGATTTTTACTTACTATTTATTTTTATTTCATAAATACTATTTTTTTTATAAAAATTAAATATATTATATTACTACTTTCTCATTTTTAGATTTCACGTCAAATAAATATTTTTCTTAAGGGTTAGCTCGATTTTTTCAATTAAATATAATTTCTATTATTGCGATGAATATTTCTTTTGGCATTTTTCAAAATTAGAAAGACTTAATTAATTAATGAGTTGATAATTTATATTAATTTTATTTTTCTAATCACTAATTTTAACAAATAAGCTAGTTTTGCAAAATTATTATTTTTAATTTAATAAACTATGTCTATTTAATAAAGAAGAGGTTATAATTTAAATGGAGTTAATTTGAGTAAAATTTGGCAATCCAATTTATTTTAACTCGGCCAATTCGCGCGTGCCACATAAGAAGCACAATCCTAGATTCGATCCCAACCTTCCGATTTCATCTAGGGGTCCAATTTAATTCAACATTTTTCTATTATATATATATATATATATATATATAACTCTTGATTAATTTTTGACCGTCCGATCAAACGATCAGACGGCCCAAAATAACCAAAGACCTTCTTCTCCTAAATAGACTCTACCACCGCCCCCTATACTGTTTTTCACAGAAATCACGTTCTTCTTCCCAGAGAGAATGTCTTCTCCATCAGCCGCCCATGCCTCTTCCTCTTCCCCAAAAAACAACGCCCCAAGCTCCTCTCCCATGGTCCCATCACCGCCCCACGTGATCCCCCACCCCCTTCGTCAGAAATGGCTCTGGGCTGCCGAAAAAATGTCAATTCCGACAGTTCCTTGCCCCATCTATCACTCACCCTTTTCAATCAATCCGAAAAAAAGAAGATATTCCAAGGTTTTTCTTCTCCTTCATGTTTGCTCTGAGATGGGGGTATTCCAAGAATTCAAATTTTGAATTCTTGGAGCCCAAATTAGCTATAAAAGGGAACCATTTGATTCTCATAAAAGATCATCCATCAACGTCCAAAAACAGTCCAGAAAATAGGGAGAAAAACAAGTAAGAAAATCTAAGAATCGATTAAAAAAAAAGAGCCAACAACAATCCAACGAGTCTGTTTTAGTGTTGAATTCGAGTTGGAGGAAGTTCTAAGTTGAATCTTGACGCCGAAGCTCTTGTTTGTTGCTCTTGAAAAGGTACAGTGACTCGCCCTTATTTTGTTCAAACTTTAGTTGGTCGTTTTTGGTTGATTTTTGATAATTTCAATTAAGGTTCTTAATCTGCTTATTCAGATTTTGCCTTTTACTTGACTACAATTAAGTTTTTGTTTAACAATGATATACATCTCCCTTATTCTTTATTCAATTTGAATATGATTCAGGATGTGTATATATGAATCACTGAAAATGTTAATCCCGTTCGAGTTTCTCGACTGAATGTAGTCTAATCTAGTTCTGAAAAGTCATGGTTTAATTTCCGATTATGAACGTTTCTCCCTCTCTTTGTAGTTATTGTTGGTTCAAAGACTGTTGTTTGTCGTTTAAACTTTAAAACCTTATCCTCTTAGTTGTTCCGAATTCGTAGTCACTTGGTTTAACATTCTCATCATTTATACTTTTGTGTTACCATGATCTCTTATTCTAAAACATGTTTCCTTGAGCATTTGGATGATCTGTTTGGCCATTTGTGTTTTTTTTTCAAAATTTTGTGAGTTTGATTTGTCTGGTTTAAAATGCACATACTGTTTGGTGTCTTTTTTTTTTGTTTCCGATGCTTATCTCGCTTTCTAATGGTGGTGTAACTCATGAGAACTCTTATTTCATATTAGTATAGAATTGCACTTTAGTTAATCTTGTCATGTCTCTATAAAAAGCTCGCGAATCCAGGTCCTGCCACTCCTAGATATAAGCAGGGCAGTAACACTACAACTTTTTAAAAAAAAATATTTTAGCTATAACCTACTACGACGTGCTTATTAATTAAATCTTTACACTTGAGGTTGATCAACGCCTATTCTGGATATCTATACCGAAGCAATCCCTGATTGTATAAGTTACATGAAGTGTAAAAATTATTTTAAGCATGGCCAGCTGCCAATTGCGGAATCATTGAAATATTTGTACATCTTCTTGGTTATCCGACTGTTTTCTTTTGGTATATTCGTTGGGATGGGCACCATAATGTTGTCAACCTTTAGTTTAACATGAAAGGGACTCCCAAAGGCATAAAACACTATGAATGCTTGTTGTCCAGTTGTTCTCTTTGATTTTCGGAAAACGTTCTCTGTTTTTTTATTAATGAAATTTTGATAAGTTTCTCTCTTTGTTCTTACATCTCGACTAAGTGGTTAGAAGAATTCTAGGATAGCTTTGTAATATAAAGGATTGGACGGCTGCATATTTTTTTTCTTTTCCTCTCAAAAGTATTGACACACAACAAAACTGCCTATGTTCACGTAAAACCAAGGACGCTAAATAAGCATTTACTTATTAACTTGATGGCAGACTGAACCAGCTCGAGTATAATCTTGATCTACTTCGCTGTTTGTGTTTCACCTTCTCTAGAAGTATTTCTTTGCTTTATAATGTTATCAAATCAGATCGTTACTTGCCTCCTTTATTTTATTTTGGTTCACAGAATGAACGTAAGAATGTTCGAATGTTCCTAGCTCCTCTCATCTTCTGTTTTTTGCCTATCTTGGGGTGATTAATTTGATTGAACCTATACCTTGCTCTTTATTGCATATATGTGTGAGTACCAAGCTTAAGCATATAGAATAATCAACATGAACCAAAATACACATCCTTGGCATGTACATTTTTATATGCGGGTAGGAAGACATTATTTTTTATATAAAGTTGAAAAAAAGATATCTATCTTGATCACATAATAACATTTTGTTGGTTGTTTGAATTATTTTTGAAGTCTAAAAGTGCATTATTTACTTAATCGGAGATCTGCACACAACCAGATTTTTCTTTATTTGAATCTTCCCTTTTTCTATGATCTTAAATAATGAGATATCTCGGGATCTTATAGTACTATGAATCGGTAAGGAATAGCTATTACTTTTATCATTAAGTCCTTTATGTGTTAATAAGGGTGTAAATATCAATTGTGTCTTCCCCATAAACTATACGTGATATGATTGTTGTGCATGAGTAAAGGCTCCTATGCTATAGTAAATATTTAGGATCCCTTCATAGCTTGAACTTTAAGTCTAACTAACGTAAACTAATTTAGAAAGATGTTGACCTGCATGTAATAAAAAAAAAAACACATCTTTGGGAACATATTTGTTGGTGTAAGTCAATTGAAACCTGGGTAAAAGACGACTACATGATCTTTGTTTTTACACTCTTTCTGATATTTCGAAGTCCACTTTCTAATCTTTCTATTTTTTTTCCTTTAATTCACATGTACACTCGGGAGCGCATTCGGAGTTGTGATATTACTCCATCTCTGTCCAATTCAGAGAAGCGACCAACAGCCTACTATATTATCTACTCGTGTCTAGCAGCCTTCATTGCGTCAATAATGTCCAACACTTCTTTCTTAGTTCAAAGTTTCATGTGCTTTATATATATATGTGTGTTGCTATTTTTGACTAACATTTCCCATATTAATGTTTTTCACATTTATATTTATGCTTGCTTTATTTTTGTTTGGGTTTATAGAAACCAATTGAGAACGATAATAAGACGTAGTCGCCCACCTTGTTTGCCTTTAGATATTGGGTTTAGTATAGCCACTTAGCTTATAGCGTTATTTTCTAGTTAAGTTTTATTTGTTACTCAACATTTTAGTTGCAAAGAAGTGTCTAAAGTATGGTTTTTTAAAGTGCATTTTTATTGTTAAAAAATACAGCATTTCGAGCTTGAAAAGTGCTGAATTTTGGATTCAAAAGAGGAAGAATTTGAGTATATAAATTGCAAGTTTTTGGGGCTCAAAACACAATCCTTTTTTTTGTGAGCTTTGAAGTGTAAAATTGCACATTTTGAGAGCTAAAAAATCTGCAGCTTTACAACAGCTTTAGTGCAGATTTTTTTTGTGCAAAAAATGTGTATTTTTGAAACAAAAAAAAAAGCTATGTTATGAGAGTATTATGATGAGCGAATTTGGGTTTAAAATGATGTATTTCTAGTTTTAAAAAGGGGTGCATATTTTAAAGTTAAGAAAAAAAACATCACCACTTTAAAGGATAGCAACTTAGGTATGAAAAATGTAAATTTTCTGAGGGAAAGAACCCTCTGTTTTAAAAAATTAAATATCCAGATTTCTGGATCGGAGTTATGCGATTTCAAATTTTAATATTTCGGTAAGAAGTGTAATCTTTCAAGAACTTGAAAGTGCAGGTTTTGAGTGTTACAAATTTCTATTTGAAGTCTTAAAATTGTTGAACCTTTTGTTGCTTGGCTTAAAATTTTATTTTTTCGCCTCGAGTCACTGGCCACAAGATTTTAAAAGAAAGAAAGGACTTGAAATAATTGTTCTTACATCTTCTTAAAATTTATTTTCTCGAAGTTTAATTTTTATTTCTTTTTTGTTATTCTACACACCATTATTAAATATTTTTCTAAACTCTTATTTATGTAAATGCCGCCAACTTTGTATATATTTATTTCCCTCATATCAGTCAGTTTTTAACCTCACAAATAGGTACTTAGTACATAGTTTCCTAGTAGGTCCTTAAAATTATGTGACGATTTCTAGACCCTTATAAAACTTAAGGTAGAAGAACAATGGTTTGGGATGAGGCCCAATAGTTGGGATCATTTTATACATCACCCCTTTTCGAAAATATATTTACCATTATCACTTTTTTTTAAAATCAAATATTACTATAATATTTTAATTTCTTAACATATTATTTCAAGATTTTAGATATGCCAACATGTTCAAAATACAAGGTACATACATATATATATATATATATATATATATATATATATATATATATATATATATATATATATATATGTCATACGCAAAAAGGTACAAATCTTATATTTTCTTTAGTTTTTCTCTATACGTAACTTATTATTTTGTTACACTTCATGTTATTTTTCTCATATCTGTTATCTCTTTTACGAAATTACTTATTTATTTTTATAACTTATAACTTTCATATACATATTATTTTACTACATATAATCTATTGTCAATTTTTTCCCAACATGTAAATAAATAATAAATATTCATATGTTTTAAACAACCTATGTGTACCTACCATACTTAAAGATTACAAACTTTATATAATATTTTAACATTTATGTATTTTCATTCAAAAACATATTTTTACACATACTACTACATATTTATACTCGGTTACTATCTCATTTTTATTTTTCTTTACATCTTAATTTTATATACAGATAAAACGACAAATTTTTCATATCCTTTAAACTCAACATTTATTTTTGATACATTTATATAAGACACATCTATATATTTTTTTAACATATAAAATTGTCATACATTTTTAGTACATTTATTTATTTATTTTTACCATATGATAAACATACTACTATTGATTTTATTTAATAAACGTATATATGTCGTACCTTGTATTTTACATTTTTTTAAAAACTAACGAGATTTACTTACCATTGATTTTAAAGAAAATAAATAAACAAGTTTTTTCCTAATTATATCTTCCTAAATTGAATTTAAGGACTATCTTCAGATAGGCTTTGAGGGATTCTTAATACCTTCCCCTCGAGTAACCAAAACTCTTACTCATAATCTCACTAGTTTCGCAAATCAAAACAGAGTTTACATTCACATATTTAAATAGTTTTCCTAATATTTTCCTTAAAATTTAGGTGGCGACACTAAAAAAAAACATTTTTTTCAAAATCAGAGTGTTAGTCATATTATGTTGTGAACTGTTTCGACTAGTTCGAAATGGGGTGTGACATTAGTCAAACCAAAGGACATAACTAGGAACTAATAATGACCATAGCGGGTCCTTAAAGTTGTCTTAGGGATATCACTTTCTTTTACTCTCAACTGATGATAGTCAGATCTGAGGTCTATCTTAGAAAAACAAGTGCACCCTGAAGTAGATCGAAGAGATCATCAATTCTCGGAAGAGGATATTTATTCTTGATAGTAACCTTATTCAACTGACGGTAATCTATGCACATTCTAAGAGAACCATCTTTCTTTCTCACAAATAAGACCGGAGCGCCCCAAGGTGAGACACTTGGTCGAATAAAACCTTTTTCAAGAAGATCTTTCAACTGCTCTTTTAACTCTTTCAACTTTGCTGGAGACATTCTATATGGCGGAATAGATATAGGATGAGTGTCGGGAAAAATATCTATACCGAAGTCTATTTTTCTCTCAGAAGGGACTCCGGGAAGATCATCTGGAAAGACTTTTGGAAACTCTCTAACAATTGGACCTGACTGAATAAGTGGTGTCTCAACACTAGAGTCATTAACTCGGACTAAGTGTTAGATGCACCACTTGGAAACTAACTTTCTAGCCTTAAGGTATGAAATGAAACGACCCTTAGGAACTGTTGAACTAATCATCCTCTCAATAATTGGCTCATTAGGAAACTGGAACTTAACAACTCGAGTTCTACAATCAACTGAGGCATAACAGGAATGAAGCCAACACATACCTAGAATGACAACAAAATCTACCATATCTAACTCAACTAAGTCGGCCAAGGTGTCCTTGTGATTTACAGAAATTGTATAACCACGATAAACTCTCTCAGCTAGAATAGACTCACCAACAGGTATAGAAACACTGAAGGGCTCAAGAAGTTTCTCAAGAAGGATATTAAAATTCATAGCAACATAAGGAGTCACAAAAGATAGAATCGCTCCTGGATTTAGCAAAGCATGAACATCAAAAGTAAAGACTTTGATCATACCAATGACAACATCTGGAGAATTCTCTTTCTCTTGGAGACTAGTGATAGCATAAAGATGGTTTGCCCCTCTGTCGGTTCCTGGAGTAGCTCATCTAGGTGCAACTCGATCTGGTGGAGCAACCGAAGAAACTCAGCATTGAAAACAACGCAGGTACCTTTTCATCCTCAACATTCCTTATGGTAGGACAACCTCGGACATCTCTTTGTAGAGGCATGATCTGAAAGATACGCTTAAGCACGAGTTAGAAAGAAACTTTTATAAAGATAAACTTTATCGCACAAAATGAGTATGAAAGAACTGAGGTAGTTTCTAAAAGTTGAAGCCTTCTAATTATATATGTGGCACACTTGATATACCGTGAGTTTACGGTATTTCTAATACATTTCACTTACAATTTGTGTGTGTCTAGGGCCGTTTTGTATTGGTTTTAATGTGTTTGTATCATATTTTGCAAGAAAGATGTTCAGGCGCGGAAGTAAAGAGACAGCTGAAAGAAATGCAGAAAAGGGCATCTACGGAGGTTATCTACGGACCGTAGGTCCATTGACGCTCCGTAGATGGTGGTCGTATATCATCAGGCAAGGCATGAAAGGCAAATCAGGGAAATCTGACCAAGTGTGGAACCACGGTGACCATTGACGGTCTGTAGATTGATCTACGAACCGTACTATTGATCCGTAGATTGATACTGCGAGGGTTCTAGTACCTGATTTTTGAAGATTCTAAGTGTGGAGCTACGGAGAGGGATTGATCTACGATCCGTCCTGCAGTTCCAGTCGTTTGCTTTAGAGAAGCTGATTTTTGGAAGCTGAAATATTTTCTAAGTCCTGGATAACGGAAGGGACTCACGGACCGTAGATCCATTGACAGTCCGTGAGTCAGTCTCGTGGAATGAAAATGCGTGCCTAAACAAACTTTCCTTATTTTGTTTCCCTTTTTATTTAGGACTTGTTTTCTATAAATAGGACATGTAAACCTCATTTTTGGGGTTGGATTTTATTACTTTTATTATAGTTCTTGACTTGGGAGATTAACTTGCAACTTTAGCAGTTATTAATTTCCTAAGATCGTTTTGAAGATTTCGGAGTTGCAATTTAAGTTAAATTTCTGAGTTTATTATTCTTCTTACGTAGGTTCATAATTCTTTCATCTAAAACAATGAATTGTGTTCATTTGATTATGGATAACTAAACTCCACAACTAGGGTTGTGGGAACCATGAGCGATTAACAAAGTATGAATAGTAAATAAGCAATTCTTGAATAGTGTGGTGATACATTGATAATTCTTCCGTTTAGAAGTCTTTTTAGCAGTTGCAAACGTTAGAACTCGCCTTGTTGCTACTTGCTGGACCAAGGAGGTAATCAACAAGAAAAGAATTATCAACATAGATTTAGTGTGATACTATCTAATAGGCTAGTGTCGATTGGTGCGAAGTAATAACTAAGCCAAACATCGATGTGATGTCTAATATGAGGTAAATGTAAGGGTTAGTAAATTATACACACGCGTCGGACCAAGGTGCGGGGTGAAATTCTCTAGATGCCGGACCAAAGATTTAGAGATACCTAACTTATCACTTTGCATGTAGTACACTAGGAAAGAATTGCTATTACTAGGATCACTGCGTTATGAGCTTGTGGGGAACATGTATACCCTAGTTAATTGTCTCATCTTGATAACAACCAAAATTGACTTTTGATTACTGATTACTTATTGAGTTCTTCCAATTTGTTTCACAAACCCCCCCCCCCCCTTTAATTAATTGTTTCTGCAAGTAAATTGACTAATTGAATATAATTGTTGGTTAAAGTAAAGTCTAAACCATTTTCCTCGTAAGATCGACCCCAACCTACAAGTTGGGTTTTTTACTTGATAACGATTGTTTATGCTTCTTTAGGGAGGTGTAATTTGAGGGTATCAAATTTTGGCGCCGTTGCCGGGGAATTTGGCTTTTAGATTTATTTTAACTGACACGCTAGTCAAATACATCCTAATTTTAATTTTTCTTTTTGTTTTTGTCTCTCTCAGGTTCTGACTCTAGTGTATGCCAAGTACACAGAGCCAGGGTGAACCACTTAGTCTTTACGATCCAGAGTTGAACCGAACTTTACGAAGAATAAATAATCAAGGAGTTCAAGTTAATCCTATCGGAGGCAATATAAGTGATGAAGTTGAGTTGCAACCTCTGAGGGTAGTTGGTGGGGACAACCGGGTTCCAGCTGAAAATCAATTGGGAGATGCATTGAGGGTGAAGGACCCACCAGGCCCACGACTGCATGACAACTATAGGGAAAACGTCAATATTCCTGACTCAGATGGGCCTCTTGTCTTACCCCCTTTGCCTCCGGGGCACACATTTGCAGTGACCAGCAGCTTGATGCAGATGCTTACAGCAAGGGGCTTGTTCTCGGGGTCACCGTCAAAGGACCCACATGCTCACATAGCCAAGCTAAGGGTGGTTTGCAAAAGCTGTGTAGATCGACCAGACTTAGATATGGATGTCATCGGGTTGTGAGTGTTCCATCTATCACTGACAAGCGATGTTGCTGTATGGTTCACTGAGCTTCCTTATAACTTAATCTATACATGGGATCAACTGAGGGATGTGTTCTTAGCAAGATATTATCCAATGTCCAAGAAGCTCAATCACAAAGATAGGGTCAATAATTTTGTAGCATTACTTGGAGAGTCTGTGAGTAGCTCTTGGGACAGATTCACTGCATTTGAAAGAGGTGTTTTAAATCACCGTATTGATGATGAGTTGCTGAAGGAATATTTCTATCAAGGTCAGGATGACAACAATAAAGCAGTGTTTGATACTATAGCTGGAGGATCATATGGTGAGTGCACATACGCGCAGATTGCAGAAAAGCTGGAGAAAATCTCTCGCAACAATAAAGCATAGAGCACTAGGAGGTCGGATACTGGGAGAAACACATTTGTCGTTCATACTATGAACAACCAGTCTGCGGATGAGATTCGTGAGGAGATGGCTCAAATGAGAACCGAGTTAGGGTTAGTATTGAAGCATGTGAGCGGAAGTGCGGAAAAGGTAAATATTGTGAACTACTTGACTAGAACTCCACCACCAATTGAAGAATGTTACTATGAAGATGATGCTTATGCGGTGAATGATCAGACAGGGGGTTTCCGACCAAACGCCCAAGGATCCAACATGGACAATTGGCACCAAGGTCAAGGAAACCAAGGTCGGAACTATGGCAATTACAACTGAGAGGGTCAATATGTCAGGGATGGGAACTTCAATCGCGACAACAACTACAATCGGAACAACTATGGCAACAGAAACGATCGGGGTGGACCTTATGTTCCTCCTCAAAATTTGGAATCCGGTACTAGGAAAGTTGGAGGCAATATGGTGCGTATTGAAGATATGATGCAGATGATGATGAGAAGGTTTGATGCAATTGATGAGAATGTGAAGGAGATGAGAAACGACTTGTTTGGTATTGGTCAAAATGTTGATGCCCATGTAGTGTCAATAAAGCATCTAGAGCAGCAGATGACTCAGTTGTCTACTACAGTGAACCCACGTCAACCTGGTACTCTTCCTAGCAACACCATCCAGAATCCAAAGAATGATGGTCATTGTATGGCAGTTACTACTCGAGGGGGTAAGTAAACCATAAATCCACCTATGCCGTCTGTGGTGGATGTTGAGATTAGAAAAGAAGATGATGTGGTATAGGTTAGAGAAGAGTCTGAGAATGTGATAGAGAAAGAAACAGAGATATCTCAGAAAGTGGTCCCCATACCTAGACCTCCACCACCTTTTCCACAGAGGTTAGTGAAGAAGACTGAAGATGGTAAATATCATAGGTTTATTACTATGTTGAAACAGCTTTCCATCAATGTTCCTTTGATAGAAGCTTTGGAGCAAATGTCTGGGTATGCGAAGTTTATGAAAGATATGGTGACAAAGAAAAGGTCTATGAGTTTTAAAGATGATGATAGATTGCAACATTGTAGTGCTATTGCTACAAGATCTCTTGTGCAGAACAAGGAAGACCCTGGTGCTTTCACGATCCCATGTACTATTGGGTTGTTACACTTTGCTAAGGCATCGCGTGATCTTGGTGCTAGCATCAACCTCATGTCATTGTCTATTTATAAGAAGTTGGGTCTAGGGGATCCAGAGCCTACTATGATGCGGCTACTTATGGCCGATCGAACCGTGAAAAGGCCTATTGGTGTACTCCATGATGTGCTAGTAAAAATGGACTCGTTCATCTTTCCAACGGATTTTGTGATTCTTGACTATGAGGTTGATTTTGATGTTCCCATCATCCTTGTGAGACCATTACTTGCCACAAGTCGTGCATTAGTTGATATGGAGAAGGGATAGATGAAGTTCAGACTGAACAATGAAGAAGCAATTTTCAATATTTGTAGGTTCATGAAGCAGAGTGGTGATCTCCAAACGGTATTTGCTATAACTTACAGAGTTGACAGTGGAACAGAAGTGCAAATGGAAGAGTGACTCGGTGTTGAGGCACTAGCAGCAGTTATGATGAATTTCGATAGTGATGGTATTGAAGAGTACGATGAGTTGGTAGCAGCACTAGATAGGTGTGAATATCGGTCAAAACAAAAAAAAGTATGAATTACACATGAATAATCGTGAGTCTCCACCCGTGAGACCATCTATAGTGGAGGCACCGAAATTGGAGCTTAAGGCTCTACCACCACATTTGAGGTATGCATTCTTAGGCAGAGATAACACTTTGCCGGTCATCATTGCGGCAGATCTAAATGCGAGATAAATAGAGTGCTTGGTGACTGTGTTAAAGAGGTTCAAGCGAGCTATTAGGTGGACTATTGCGGATATTATTGGGATTCCTCCTGGTATTTGTTCCCACAAAATCCAACTCATGCCAGATCACAAACCTAGTATTGAGCACCAAAGAAGATTAAATCCACCTATGCAAGAGGTAGTTAAAAAGGAGATCATCGAGTGGTTGGATGCTGGAGTTATCTATCCCATTGCAGATAGTAGTTGGGTATGCCCTGTTCAATGTGTTCCCAAGAAAGGTGGGATTACTGTGGTGCCTAATGAGAGAAACGAGCTTGTTCCGATGCGGCTCGTGACTGGATGGAGAGTCTGCATGGACTACTAGAAGCTAAATGCTTAGACAGAAAAGGACTATTTCCATATGCCATTTATGGATCAGATGTTGGATAGACTTGCTGGTAAGGGTTGGTATTGTTTCTTGATGGTTATTCGGGCTACAATCAGATTTCTATAGCTCCGGAGGACCAAGAGAAGGCCACTTTCACTTGCCCTTATGGGAATTTCGCCTTAAAAAAGATGTCATTTGGGTTGTGCAATGCTCCAGGAACCTTCCAGCGTTGTATGATGTTAATATTCTCTAATATGGTGGAGGACACTATTGAGGTATTTATGGATGATTTCTCTGTGGTAGGTGACTCTTTTGATCGATGTCTGAATCATTTGGTTGAGGTACTGAAAAGGTGTGAAGATTGTAATCTGGTGTTGAATTGGGAGAAGTGCCACTTTATGGTGAAAGAAGGGATAGTTCTAGGTCATCAAATTTCTGAGAAAGGCATTGAGGTAGATAATGCGAAAGTTGATGTCACGACCCAAGCTTAGGGCCTAGACGTGACCGGCGAATGGGGAACCCGAAGGAACCCCAAACAAGCCTCATAGCATATCATTACACATCCTTGGTCGCGGAAGCAATTAAAATGACCATAAGCGATAAGCATAATCAAGGGGAAATCGGGACTAAGGGAGCAAGAAAAAAAAGGGAATGATACATAAATACCATAGATGAGTCAAGCTCAAGCATAAAACACAACTTGTCCAACACCACCTCTAAACATGAGTACTTAGCGGGGGCCAAGACAAACCACCGGGCTCACCCTCATAGTCAAAACATAACTAAAAAGAAAAAGTCTTATACATAGCAAAAGATCATGAGCAACGTCCCCGGAATGGAGGACTCACCAATAACCTTGATAGGAAATCGTATTAGCCACGCGGAGGAGGATGGTCAAGCGGTGCTCTGGTCCCTACATGGTGACATCATGTAGGCATAGAGTATGCGTTAGTACGTTTGAATGTACTAAGTATATGGGATGCAATGCAATGCTACAATAGATGGACATCATAGGAAAAATGCATAATCATACCCGATAGATAGCATATTAATGAAATGATATGTATAATAATGCTTACATAAAAATCATATTTAGTGGGACGTAGTACATGTGTGGCGAGTGACCATCAATATAGTATTTTCCAAGGCCTACCACCCCCTTGGAGAGGCGAAAGAGGTACAAACCCCTCAATGTGGTTACCCGGGCCTACCACCCCCCGAGCTAGGGACCAAGGTACAAACCCCTCGATATGGTTATACGGGCCTACTACCCCCCGTACTAGGCAACCAAGGTACCAACCCCTCGATACGGTTATACGGGCCTACTACCCCCCCGTACTAGGCTTGGTCGACTCACAACACTATATTGAGAAAATCATATACATGTATCCCTTTCATCATCATTTCAATAATTGTATAATCATCCGACTCATAGGATGTACATTGGACCTTCCATTTCCTATGAATTCTATAAATGGCATTTTATCAAACACATGGTGGGCTATTGCTCATGTAGATAAAATCATGTCTTTCAAGAGTACTAAGTCCAACCAATTCCAAAATACATATAAATCAGCCCACCAACAACATACATATATATATCAACCTTCATAATTTGATCATGGAAGCATGAAAACCATAACATCACATAATAATTCCATTTCATGATAATATGCAAAAATAGACCATAATAGAATGTGTAGTAGTAATTCCATAATTCAAGAGTTCATAAATGATCATAAGGACCCATAAAGTTGAAGTAAAATAGAGGATAAATGGTTGGACTTGTGGAAAGGAAGGTTTCCACAATCAACCCACATACCTCAACTTTGGAGAATCCTTGATGATGATTGGAATGGAGAATTGATGCTTGAGATTGAGTCTTGAATCCGGAATTAGAACTTGAGATGTTTGAATTTGGTTGAAGATCTTGGTGGAATTTTGGAGAGTGTTTAGAGAGTGTTTTTGAGTGTTTTGAAGCTAGAAAGAAATATAACTAAGTATGGGACAATCCTTTTTTTTATAAAAGAAAAACGTCCCAGCCGCTACAGTAACGTAGCTTACTGGAAATTGCGATTCTGCCCGGACAGGTTTTACGAAAATGATCATAACTCCTTCATCCTAACTCGGAATGAGGTGAAACCAATTGCATTGGAAAGATAACTCGAAGTTCTTTAATTTAATAGGTAGTGGCCCTTCCAGTTCCTTGTGTGCTAAGAGATATGCCTCTTTAAAGTTGACCCTGAAAATCACATTTTTTGCGATTTTCGAATTTTGATACGGTTGCTCTAAAATTAGGGTTAGACCCATTTCCCACTCAATTTTACCCCCTGAATAAGAATATGAAGTCGAATTTCTGAAATCATGCACGAATTTTGAGATATATGGAAATTACAATTATAGGTGTTTCTGAAGCACATTTTCAGGCATTTTTGGGGTCGTTTCAATATCTCCCCCTTGGGAACATTCGTCCCTGAATGTTAAAGAAACGTACATGAGGGACACAAACATGGCAATATCAGCCCACATAAGGATGCAACAATGCACTTACATCTTATTTCAAAAACCTCAACATAGTTGTAAAACCACAATGAACTTGTCAATTTAAACATGAATGTATGCAATGACATGGGGGCTGAACTTAAGACCTGAGATTTTATAAAGGGCTTAAATTAATACCTTAGGCTTGAGTGGATTGGAAAAGATAAGGATATCGCCTTTGCATGTCCGCTTCGGCCTCCCAAGTAGCACTTTCAACTTGTTGATTTCTCCAAAGGACTTTAACGGAAGCCACCTCTTTGTTTCTCAACCTCTTCACTTGTCTATCTAAAATCTGGACCGGAACCTCTTCATAGGTCAAATTATCTTCAACAACACCCACAACATCAAGAGACACAATGGCATTCGGATCACCCACACACTTCCTCAACATAGACACATGAAATACCGGATGAACCAAATCCATCTCACTAGGCAATTCCAACTCATAAGCTACCTTGCCAATTCTCCCCATCACCTTATAAGGACCCACGTATCTTGGGCTCAACTTGCCCTTCTTACCAAAACGAACCACACCCTTCATGGGTGACACCTTCAAATAGACCCAATCACCAACTTGGAATTCAAGAGCCCTTCTCCTCACATCGGCATAGGACTTTTGGCGACTTTGGGCCGTCTTCAACCTTTCTCTAATCATCCTAACCTTCTCAAGAGCCTCCATAACTAGATCTGGTCCTAACAAGGCCACCTCACCAACCTCAAACCACCCAACCGGTGATCTACTACGCCTCCCATAGAGAGCCTCAAAAGGAGCCATACCGATGCTAGAATGATAGCTATTGTTATAGGAAAACTCAATCAATGGAAGATGATCCTCCCAACTACCCTTAAGCTCCAATACACAAGCCCTAAGCATATCCTCAAGTGTTTGGATAGTCCTTTCGGCTTGTCCATCCGTTTGCGGGTGAAAGGCCGTAGTAAGCTTAACTCTCGTACCTAGACCCCTTTGAAAGGACTTCTAAAAGTGTGAAGTAAATTGAGTACCACGGTCCGATATGATGGATAGAGGAATCCCATGCAACCTTACCAAGTCATGAATATATAACCTTGCATAATCTTCCGCCCCATATGTTGTCTTTACCGGTAGAAAATGAGCGGATTTTGTCATCCTATCAACCACCACCCAAATAGAATCAAAACCTTTTCTAGTCTTGGGTAAACCAACTACAAAATCCATATTAATTTCTTCCCACTTCCAAGTAGGAATCTCTATGTCTTGGGTCAGACCACCCGGCCTTTGATGTTCGGCCTTGACTTGTTGACAACTATGACAACCGGAGACAAATTTGGCAATGTCCTTCTTCATGCCTCCCCACCAATACACATCCCTCAAATCTCTATACATTCTGGTGGAACCGGGGTGAATGGAGTAGGAAGAATTATGAGCCTCCTCAAGAATTTTCTCCCTCAAACCATCAACACAAGGCACACACAACCTACCTTGGTACTTAAGGGCACCATCTCCCCCTTGGGAGAAAACTTCCACCTTGCCCTCTTTCACCAAGGCCTTCAATTCTAACAAGGAAGAGTCAAGATCTTGTTTTGCTATCACCTCATCAACCAAGGAAGACCTAGCACCATCAACAACGACCACACCACCATTACCAACCTCTTCCAACCTAACCCCCAACCTAGCCAACCGATGCACCTCCCTAGCCATTTCCCTATCACCAATATCAACATGAGCTAGGCTACCTATAGACACCCTACTCAAAGCATCCGCCACCACATTAGCTTTACTGGGATGATAATGCACACTCATATCATAATCTTTAAGAAATTCTAGCCACCTTCTTTGTCTCAAGTTGAGATCTTTTTGGGTGAAGACATATTGGAGGCTCTTATGATCGGTGAACACATCAACATGTACCCCATACAAGTAATGACGTCAAATCTTTAAAGCAAACACCACCGCGGCTAATTCAAGATCATGTGTAGGATAGTTCTTTTCATGCACTTTGAGTTATCTAGAAGCATAGGCTATCACCTTACCATTTTGCATTAGGACACAACCCAAGCCAACTCTAGAAGCATCATAATACACAACAAATCCCTCAAGCCCATCCGGTAGTGACAATATAGGAGCGGACACAAGTTTATCTTTCAAGGTTTGAAAACTCCTTTCGCACTCGTCGGTCCACTCAAACTTAGCCTTCTTTTGTGTCAACTTAGTCATGGGAGAAGCAATAGAAGAAAATCCATTCACAAATCTCCAGTAGTAACCCGCTAAGCCCAAGAAGCTCCTAATATCCGACGGGGTCAATGGCCTAGGCCAATTTCTAATCACATCGGTCTTCTTAGGGTCTACTTTAATACCATCCCCCGACACCACATGACCTAGGAAGGTAACCTCCTTCAACCAAAATTCACATTTTTCATACTTGGCATACAACTTCTCCTCTCTCAATCTTTGCAACACAACCCTCAAGTGACCCATATGTTCTTCCTCGCTATGCGAATAGATTAAAATATCATCAATGAAGACCACAACAAAGGAATCAAGGTAGGGTTTAAAGACCCTATTCATTAGGTCCATGAAGATAGCCGGTGCATTGGTCAACCCAAAGGACATGACCACAAATTCAAAATGCCCATACCTAGTCCGGAAGGCTGTCTTGGGAATGTCACACTCCCTCACCTTCACTTGATGATACCCGGACCGAAGATCAATTTTAGAGAAGTGGCTAGCCCCTTGCAATTGGTCGAACAAGTCATCAATCCTAGGAAGAGGATATTTATTCTTGACGGTGACCCTATTGAGTTGCCGGTAATCAATACACATCCTAAGGGACCCATCTTTCTTCTTCACAAACAACACCGGAGCACCCCATGGTGATTGGCTAGGCCTAATAAAACCCTTCTCCAACAAGTCCTTCAATTGTTCCTTCAACTCCTTTAACTCCGCCGGGGCCATACGGTAAGGGGGAATAGAAATGGGTTGAGTATCGGGGAGGAGGTCTATGCCAAAATCTATTTCCCTTTCGGGAGGAACACCGGGAAGGTCATTAGGAAAGACATCAAGGAATTCATTTACAACCGGAACCGACTCTATAGGAAGGGTTTTGGACTCCACATCCTTAAC
Organism: Solanum verrucosum; assembly: GCF_900185275.1. Taxonomy (NCBI): domain Eukaryota; kingdom Viridiplantae; phylum Streptophyta; class Magnoliopsida; order Solanales; family Solanaceae; genus Solanum; species Solanum verrucosum. Next base: position 1,147,513 of record NW_026020215.1, read on the forward strand.
CCTCACAAGGTGATAGAGACACCCCTTAGAGATCAACTTACGGGCTTTAATGCAAGAGATGAACCTACTCTTGACTACCATATTTTGGCTTTTCCACTCAAGAATGGGTTCACTTGGAAATTGGAACTTGACCCTACGGGTTCTACAATCAATGGAAGCATAGTATGCATACAACATCAAAATCGACCATGTTCAACTCAACAAGATCACAAGGCAATATTTTATGCAAGATGCAAATAGGACAATTCCTATAGACCTTCCTAGCAACAATCTATGCACCAATAGGAGTAGACACCTTATATGACTCACGCAACAATTCGGGCTCAACATGAAACTTTTTGGCAACAAAGCGGGTGACAAAAGAAAGAGAGGCACCCGGATCAATTAATGCATATACATCAAAGTCAAAGATTTTCAACATACCGGTAACGACATCGGGGACTTCATCGACCCCTTGCCTCCCATGCAAAGCATAAAATCGATTGTGCCTTGGGGCACCATCTTGTCGGCCCCCTCTCCCCAAAGGAACCGCATTGGCACCTTGTGGACGGACCTCCTTACCCTTGTTGCGATTTCGAGGACAATCCATTGCCTTGTGCCCCATTTCCCCACAACTATAGCAAGCACTGGTATTTCTCAAGCACGGGCCACCATGGTCCTTACCACACTTCGGACATACATCAATAGGACCCATACCACCAACACCTTGGGCCCTTGGAACGTCATTGGCAAACCCCTTAAGGGGCGCATGAGAAGACCCTTGGCCTTGATGAAACCGGCCTCCCCTTCGACTTTGGAACTTGCCCTCAAAACGGGCCCTCTTGGCCTCATGACCCCTCCTCTTCCTCAACTTCTCTTCCTCCATTTGTTCGGCATACACCATCAAGCGGGACAAGTCCATGTCACTAATCAACATTGCGGATCGGCATTCTTCACTCACTAGGTCGGACACACCCATCACGAATTTGTTCATTCTAGATCGTGAGTCGGCAACCAAGTGTGGAGCATATCTTGAAAGTTGGTTAAACTTGAGGGCATACTCCCTCACACTCATAGACCCTTGTTTTAAATTCATGAACTCCACCAATTTGGCTTCCCTAAGCTCAAGAGGAAAGAATCGATTAAGGAAAGCCGTTTTGAACTCTTCCCAAGGCACCACATAGTTTGCCCCCTTCTCTTCCTTCCATTGGTTGTACCATATTTGGGCCACCCCTTTTAGTTGGTAGGCCGCCAACTCCGCCTTATCTTCTGACCTCATGCCCATGATAGCTAATATCTTGTAGACTTCATCAATGAACTCTTGAGGGTGTTCATCTAACTTAGACCCATAGAATTCCGGGGGATTCATCCGCACGAAGTCTCTCACCCGAGATGCCGGGTAGGAGCCTGAGGGGCTTGGGCCCCGTGGTTGGCTTGATTAGCCATAGCTTGGGCAAATAAAGTAAGGGCATCCCGAAGATCCCCATTGGTCGGTTGTTCCTCGGGTGCGCGGGCTCGTTTTCCTCTTTTATTAGGCATGATCTAGCAAAGCAAAGAGCAACCGTTAGGGAAGACCTTAATTCAACTCTACAGCACGACTTAGAAAATGGAGAAGGGAAACATTTCCTAAAACGTCTCATAGCCTCCTACTCATAGTTGTGGTGCACAACACAACCATGAATCGGACTCTAATCAACGCGGTGGGTTGGACTCCGAGAATCTATCAACCTAGTGCTCTGATACCAAGTTTGTCACGACCCAAGCCTAGGGCCTAGGCGTGACCGGCGAATGGGGAACCCGAAGGAACCCCAAACAAGCCTTATAGCATATCATTACACATCCTTGGTGCGTAACTTGGTGTCGCCTACAAAAGCTGACAACCAACTCACATGGGACAGAGTGATCATGGTTGCAGCATTAGTAGCAGGATTGGAGATTGACTTTGCCCGCATATTGCTGGCAAATATTCACGAGAGGGCATTCAAGACCTCCACTACTTACCCCTTTCCATGTTTGATTTTCCAATTGTACAGGGTCTTTGGGGTGCCAATCTGGCATTGTGATAGGTTGATCCACCCTACAGGGACTTTGGATATAGGCCTCATTCGAGATGAGGCAAATGTGGCAGCACCTCGTAGAGAGCCCTAGGTTGAGGTACCTCCCTTGGGCGCAAATCTTGCAGACACGGTGGGGCAGGCACAGGGCGGTAACCCCATTATACCATATCACACCGATAGTATCCCGACCTCATCTTCCCAGGCCGCTAGTAGGGATCCTAGCTTATCCCGGTCCACACCACCGTTAGGAGTTGCCATTGTCCTGTTGGCCAGAGTACATATATTAAAGGCTCAGATGGCTACACTACTGCATCACATCCAGCCTTGGATGTAAAAGTCGATGGCCGAGTTCGAGGCTAGAATGGAGCGCAGGATGGAGGGCATGCTGGACCGAAAGATTCAAGCCGTTAATAAGCGTCTCGATGCCTTTGAATTGAGAGTCCTCGGACTACCAGCCCCGACCATAAATCTATCCTCTTTTCAGACTGAGTTAGCCAGTCTCCGGGCCGACGTTGATGTCATTCTTGCCACCCCTGCAGTTGAGCCTCAGGCTGCACCTACTGAGTTGGCTGATGATACGGTGTTGGATGCTTTATTCAGTGGGACCGCTGAGGAGGGGCCTGAGCCTACACATACCAAAGGTAAGAGGCACCGTTCTAGTAGCACTGAGGAGGAAAAAGACCAAAAGAGACAGCATAGGCAGGAGAAGGAGGCTAGAAAAGCATCAATTTTAGATAAAGAGTTGCGCCACCAGAGGGTGCGTGAGAGTGTTGCAGGGGCATTGAGTTCTGCCCCAGTTATAAAGGTCCCGTCTGTTGTGAGGGACATTGTGAGCACCATTGATGGTGCGGTTAGAGTGACCAAGAGCACTACTGAGGGTGCTATGATGGATGATATGGGCACTACTGAGGGTGACCCAAGTATGGTTCCAGCGGGCTCCGAGAAATCGAACTCACCCATTTTATCATGATTCTTCGACGCTATGCGCCACAGGTTTGCTTCACCCAATCCATTATCTTTTACTATTTTTGTATGCATTGGGGACAATCGCATCTATTTTGTTGGGGGTGGGGTAAATGGATTGTGAGTGATAGGGTGAAGTCTGAGTAACCCAACTCATAAATCCTCTCTTGGGGTTTTCTTGCCTGTGTTCATTTTCCCCAAGAGACTGTTTAATTTCTGTTGAACTGGCATTTGTTAGGATCGTATGTGTAGAAGCATGAAAAAGAATGAAGCATGATGGCTTATGAAAAATATACCCGTCCAAATTTTCTGATATGTGATAGAATTGGTAGGCTAAGACAAGTTGAATGTGTTGTCTCTGAGTATGACATGATAATGAATCAACTTGATGGCATGACTTACGCTGAAACTTGAACTGGGTAATCTGATCATCTGATAATGAAACTATGTGCCAAGAGTGTGTGAGAATAGTTGATTGTTCAAACAGTTTTTGTGAAAAACTAGAACTTGCCCGGTTAGTCCTACTAAGACAATTCACTCTAGAGGCTAGGAAGTGATCATAGGGGGTTGTTCTGATAAGTCCACAAATTGCCAAAAAGAAGGATCCAACCAAATGAAATAAATGCTCCCTTTGATCCAAATGGTTTGAGCCTAAAATTAGACCATTTCTTTCTAAACCCCATACTAACCTTCCCATAATCGACTATGTTGGCCCCGGTCCCTCCTTGGACATGTGCACCTCGACTTAGGCCAAAAGCCTAAGTTGAGGGTGGCTAATGTAAAAGTAACTTCAATCTTGGCCCTGACCCAACATCGGGTATTGTGCACCTCAACCAATGGAAAATCCATAAGTTGAGGGTGGCTATGAAAGAGGAAATCGAAAGAAACATGGGTATGAAAATAGTTTTGATGTTGAAAAAGAGAGGAAAAGATGTGACTTGTTGAAAGCTAAAGAAAAGAATAAAATGCAAGAAAAAGTTGAAAATATATAAAGAGCTACAAAGTCTAAAGTCACATCCATAGTTGAAGAAAATCAAGGGAAAGAAGGTAAAACAGTATGATAGCAAAAATAGGGCAAAAAGAGGTTGAAAGCCTAGTGTAATGTCAAGGAGGGCAGAAAGTCACTAAAAAGTACCCAAGTGTACCACACCTGACCCTGAGCCTACATTACAAGCCAAGAAAGTCGTATAGTGATCCTAGAGTCTAGTTTGGAAAGTCTAAGCAGTGAAAATAAGGGCAAACCTATGGTACTGAGCACTAACTGTACTTGAAGTTATTTATGAGTGTAAGTGTTGAATGAATCCTTGTACTCAAAATCATAGTCATTGTGTGAAAGAAAAGGGATTTCGTTTGAAGTAAGGGCACTAGTTACATTCTCAGAAAGTTGGTACTTTAGTGATAGTGAAACAGTGTATGTTGTGTGTTAGTTGGTCGATCATTGTCATGGATTGATCCACATGAATTAGCTTGTCGAGTCTAGGAGAACAAATTTTGCACCCGAAAAGTGAGTGGGATAGAGAGCAATGTGATTGCTTGTGCTTGAAATGCTTGCTTCTATACAAGTGTCGTTTAGAGTCTTAGTGTGTCGCTTGAGGACAAACAACGATTTTAAGTTGAGGGTGTTGATATACCATGAGTTTACGGTATTTCTAATACATTTCACTTACAAGTTGTGTGTGTCTAGGGCCATTTTGTATTGGTTTTAACGTGTTTGTATCATATTTTGCAAGAAAGATGTCCAGGCGCGGAAGTAAAGAGACAGCTGAAAGAAATACAGAAAAGGGCATCTACAGAGGTTATCTACGGACCGTAGGTCCATTGAAACTCCGTAGATAGTGGTCATAGATCAGCAGGCAAGGCATGGAAGGCAAATCAGGGAAATCTGACCAAGTATGGAACCACGGTGACCATTGACGGTTCGTAGATTGATCTACGGACCGTACTGTTGATCCGTAGATTGATATTGCGAGGGTTCCAGTACATGATTTTTTAAGATTCTAAGTGTGGAGCTACGGAGAGGGATTGACGGACCGTAGATCGATCTACGATCCGTCCTGCAGTTCCATCGTTTGCTTCAGATAAGCTGTTTTGGAAGCTGAAATATTTTCTAAGTCCTGGCTAACGGAAGGGACTCACGGACCGTAGATCCATTGACGGTCCGTGAGTCAGTCTCGTGGAATGAAGACGTGTGCCTGAACAAACTTTCCTTATTTTGTTTCCCTTTTTATTTAGAACTTGTTTTCTATAAATAGCGCATGTAAACCTCGTTTTTAGGGTTGGATTTTATTACTTTTATTCTAGTTCTTGACTTGGGAGATTAACTTGCAACTTTAGTAATTATTAATTTCCTAAGATCGTTTTGAAGATTTTGGAGTTGCAATTTAAGTTGAATTTCTGAGTTTATTATTCTTCTTACGTAGGTTCATAATTCTTTCATCTAAAACAATGAATTGTGTTCATATGATTATAGGTAACTAAACTTCACAACTAGGGTTGTGGGAACCATGAACGATTAACAAAGTATGAATAGTAAATAAGTAATTCTTGAATTGTGTGGTGTATGCATTGATAATTCTTTCGTTTAGAAGTCTTTTTAGCAGTTGCAAACGTTAGAACTCACCTTGTTACTACTTGCCGGACCAAGGAGGTAATCAACAAGAAAAGAATTATCAACATAGATTTAGTGTGATACTATCTAATAGGCTAGTGTCGATTGGTGTGAAGTAATAACTAAGCCAAACATTGATGTGATGTCTAATATGAGGTAAATGTAAGGGTTAGTAAATTATACACATACGCCGGACCAAGGTGCGGGGTGAAATTCTCTAGATGTCGGACCAAGGATTTAGAGATACCTAACTTATCACTTTGCATGTAGTTCACTAGGAAAGGATTGCTATTACTAGGATCACTGCATTATGAGCTTGTGGGGAACACGTATACCCTAGTTAATTCTCTCATCTTGATAACAACCAAAATTGACTTTTGATTACTGATTACTTTTTGAGTTCTTACAATTTGTTTCACAACCCCCCCCCCCTTTTAATTACTTGTTTCTGGAAGTAATTTGACTAATTGAATATAATTGTTGGTTAAAGTAAAGTCTAAACCATTTTCCTCGTGGGATCGACCCCAACCTACAAGTTAGGTTCTTTACTTGATAACGATCGCTTATGCTTCTTTAGGGAGGTGTAATTTGAGCGTATCAACGCTTCACACCAATAACTAGGACTCTAAAGACACAATTTCATAGACTCCCTAGGACTTTTGAACTTTGTGGTCTGATACCAATTTAGTCACAGCCCGAGCCTACACCCTGGGCGGGACTGGCCCTCTAGAACCATTGCTAGCCCCAAGCGAACCCTTGATCTGACTTAAGTCTTAGCGGAAGACTTACTCATAATAAAAGCACTTTAAAAAGTAACTATAACTCAAATAATAACTTAGAATGTTTTAGAAATAAACATTCAACTAGCAAAAGTGGCAACTCAAGTCTCAACATAAATGAAAGGGAATGTAAAGACTTATGAACTAATAATGTCTAACTATCAATGAAGCCTCTAATACCATAAGGGTTGTCGGGAAAAGACCCCCCAATCATCCTAACAACTGAAATGACAAAACATAATAAAGGGATTCTCCGGAAGCAAGGAGGCTCACCAACAACTCTAAAGCTCAACTGGATCAACGAAGCGCTAGATGATGATCCTGGTTACTTGTATCTGCATCATAAAAGATGCTAACCAAATGGCATCAGTACATGGAATGTACGAGTATGTGAGGGGAAATCTAAACAAGACATAAACTTTAACTGGAACTAAAAGAAACACTTACCTCGTCTCGATTCAACTCATCTCAATATAAAGCAGTAATAAATTTGCTATATAAAGAAAAGCTTTAAAACATGTAGATAACAACTCAGTGTATTGAAAAATATAATAATAACTTCGTTTTGTGTTTGAAAATACAAGTAACTCTGTGGGAGATTCTCTAACCAACAACCATTACTATGAGCTAGTGATGATACATCGTCTTGCACATGCTGTCGGAACTGTCCTATACTTTGTCGGGGTATAGGACTCTTCAACTAAGTGGATACACTAGTCTATGCTTAAAAGCATTAAGGAATCATCTAAAAAGTGTAGCCATTTCTACCCATATTGGCTACATGGTTTATGGAGACATTGAGTTATCTGAAATCGTCCCCATATCGGTGCTCAATACTACTCCCAAAATGTGACTAGCTCATATGATTAAAAACATGACTTTCTCTGTAGTTTGAGATTATTACTCAAAAATATATCTCTTAAAAGAGATGGTTCTCAGAACTGCTCATGAAAACTCTTTTGGAAATCGGTGTTTTCTCTCATCTTAAATGTGAAAATATTTACTATTGGGAATACGTAGTTTCGGTATATCATTTTAAAGAAAATGAACTCAGCTCTACCTTCCTAAACTCAATGCTTAAGTCTTAAACAAGTTTAAAAGATTTGTAAATGATTACTTAAAATGACTCGAAGAACTCTCAAGACTTGACTCTTAACTCTACCTTGAATTTGAATTATGAATTCAAGGTTATGATTTGTGATAAGAAGGATATCGTGATGATTAAGAGTGTTTTTAGATTGTTAATCATGAGAAACGATCAAAAAAATATTGTCTGGGATCAAGTCCGCGACGCGGCGATGCATTATAATATTTGGTCGTGAAATAAGTTTTGAAACATTGGAGTTCGCATTCTCCGTGATACGGAGAGCAAAGTTTCGCTTTAAAGGAACATGTCCACGACGCAGACTTGGTACTTTGTTTTCTATCCGACTTTTTCTTCCTTATTTTATAACCCCAATTCGCCTAGAATCTAATGGTTTCTTCCTCAATCACTTAGATTCGAATACTCAACATTAGTATACGATAATCTACTCAAAACTACCCTTGAAACACTAACACTTATCTCAAGAATTTATCAAAACCTCAATAATCAAGATTATGAAAGAAACTTCAACAAAACTTATCAAGAACTCAAATCCTTCAACTTTAAGAAACGAATTTTGTTGAAAATAACATGATTGGCGCGTGGGTGAACGGACCCAACGCTATGTGAACTCACATACCTCTTCGTGATCAAACCCTTGTTGAAAATCCACAAGAAAATCTGCGATTTCGCAAGAACTTGATGAACACCTTGACCTTTCTCCTCTTTTCTCTTCTTGAATTCTTTTCTAAAACCCTAGCGTAATTTAGGATAGTGTAAACTGAACCAAATCAGTTTAGACTCCTAATTAATTACTAAAACTGAATAAAATCTGATAGGGTAAAGAAAAAACCAAAATACCCCTCTTTAATCCGGGTAACTTTCCTTAAATAGATAGTCTGACTTCAAACAATCATATCTCCCTCATACGAGCTCAAAAATTAGCAAACTCGGTGGCATTGGAAAGAGGATTCCAAGTCCTTTTATTTGATATCTTATGGGCCACCTAACACATCATGTACTGAAAGTTATGATCGTTTGAAGTTGACCCAAAACTCATACTTAGCATAACTTGCCAAAATTTCCAACTTTTGCTCTTTCGGAAAATAGTTCTTTCTAATTCTAGTTCTTTCTTAGGCGGGATGTTACATACTCATATCTAAGCTCAACATAATAAGTGATATAATAAAAATACACTTTTAACTCTATTTTGGAGATTCTTTAACTGACAACCATCACTATGAGCTATGTGATGATACAACGTCTCGCCCACGCTACAAGAACTGTCCTATACCTTGCCGAGGTATATAACACTTCAACTAATTGGATCCACTAAGCTATGCTTAATAATCAATAAGGAATCATCTAAAAAGTATGATCCTTTACCCATATTGGCATACATGGTTTAGGAGGACTTTGACTTGTCTGAACTCGTCCCCATATCGGTGCTCAATACTACTCCCAATAATATATACTCATGCTCATATGTTTAAAAAATAACTCTTCCTTTGGTTTGAGATAATTGCTCAAACTACCCTCTTAAAAGAGGTAACTGCTCTTGAAATATCTTTTGAACTCATAACTCATTCAGAAATCTTAGTGTCTCTTTTATCAATGTAAAACTTGATACCTCTGGGAATACATAGTCCCCTTATACTTACTCAATTCATACTTGAAAACTCTTTCTCAAAAACATATCTAAATCATATTTTAATATGATCATTGATGACTCGAAAAGTCATACTACATAAATATTGATGGTATATCTAGATACCATACTGCTCATACATTGATGGCATACTCAATTGTCATACTAATCATGTTTTAGAAACTCTTTTCTCAAAACTCATCTTTACTTTCTCAAAACTCAGCTTAAGAACAAGTGTTGGCTTTAAAAAAGCTTTTCAAAATTAATAACTCAAATCATAGGGTTCATGTCGAATTATGGACATGAACGACTCAACTCAGGGATCTTAATAGCAATAAGGAAACTCAGTACTCAGAACTCAAGACTCAAGAACACTACTCATCTCAAGAATACTCAATTCATAGGGTGTGAAATATAGACATGAACGAATCAACTCAAGAATATTAATGCATGACATATAGAGATTCAATAATTAGGAATAGAATTTAAAAAAGAAATATGAACTCGAGAACTCAACGATCAACTCATCTCAAGAATACTCAAATCTAGGGGTAGAATCCTAGATTTCTCTTTTACTGATTTGAAAGTACGTAGATGTTGGACATGAGATACTAGAACAGAGAAAGGGGATAAGAGATAACTGATAGCCAAAGCTACAACATAATTGCATAACCATTCTTCTAACGTCTAATCCTTTTTAACAAATGCTCATTGGGTCTGGTTCCCAAATAAAAGTTTCTAATAGCCCATAGGCCCTTATAGAGTCAGCTTGGTTCACAACATTTGTCACCCCTAGTTTAAGTGTATTTTTGACACTTATCTCATAAAGAAATGTGTTATTCTTTTTTAGACTGACTAAAAAGGAAATTAAGTCATATAAACTAGGACAGAGGAAATATTATTTTACCAAATATCTCTAACTCGTTCTTTTGCCAACATTATAACCCGTAAAAGTCTTTTGATCTTATATTTTAAATGCTTCTATTAATGAATTATGACACTAAGGTAAGCCTATGATACACCTCGATCTGTACATGTTTTTTTTTTAATATTGGTAATACATTTGATCACATATTTGTACTATAGTTTTAAGAGTGTTTTCTCATTTGATCAAATACATATCTGATATACCTATAATATATAACATGATTAAAAAGTATTTAATTGTTTCAGATGCAAGTATAATACTTTTTTGAATACATAGATATTTTTTCTTTTGAATACATAGATATATAATAGACTTATAATGTATGTAAGATCAAATACGCTCACAATACTGCTGTTTGGAAGATGACGTTTTGTTATGGACTTATGGCCTGAAAAATGAATCTTGAAATTCTTCTTCTTTTACAGCAATTTTTCGAATGATCTTTTAATTCTTTTCTCAATGACTAGATCCTTCTTGCACCGCTCTTCAAATCTAAGCATTCAACAGAAGACTGGAGAGAGTTCGGCATCAAAATAGATGCTTCAAGATTTTGGCAAGATGAGTGTACAATTGCAAAAAAAAAATACAACTTCAATATAAATTTGATCGGTTTGACTCTTAGGTTCTTAATATGAACCATTTAAATTTTAAAAATTACAGGTCCAAAATATATAATACTATTAGTTTTAAATTTTAATAAACCCATTTGATTTAACTATATAAAATTTTTACAATGCTAAAATTTTTAGAAAATTTCAATGCAACACACTTGAAAATTGTGAAAGATTAAAGAAAAATAACAAGAGAAAAATTAGTTGCAACGTCAAAAGTGTAACCGATAACCACTTGGAGAGGTGTTACTCATAAGGACAAGAGGTACACCCAATCGTCATCGTATTATTATATGATACTTTGAACATGGGTTCACACATCTATATTTAATTATTTTTTTAAAATATAACATTATTATATATGATCTAGAGAGGGGAACATGGGTTCACATGAACCCTAAACACTAAAAGGAATCATCTTTAAAAATCACATACCAAAATGGATAAGCTAACTATAACTACTATCTTTTAACATTGTTATCTCCGTTAACTCCCAATTCATCCAAAACAATATTACATCAACTTTAAAGGTAGTTCGCCCACAAATGAGCGAACTACAATTCTTTTTATTTCTTTCTCAATTTTAAATGTACTATGAAGCCTTTTTAATACATAAAATCATGACTTTTTTCAATAATAAAAATAAAATAAAAAACTTGAGAATTTTTTCATAAAATAAATTTTATTATTTGCTTACAATAATAGTAGTAAAAAACCTTTGGTGCTATTCAATAATTATTCCGTAAATTGTTATGTGACCATCTATTTCACTTTGTACATGGTTGAGAGTATGATTCACTAGCTATGCATACGTGTGTTTTCACTTTTGTGGGTAGATCCTTAGTGGTGGATCAGGTGTACCGATCCTGCGATGTTCTCTTGGTAGAATGTGGGGATCAATGGGTCCAATTCTATTGTTCTTAAGGGTAATTTACAATCGCAATTGCTAAATCTAGCATTTTGATAGTGTTGTTAGGGGTTTGTATGCTTGGACATATCCCTCGATGAGTATCTGTTGTCTAAAGACCAATTTTTTGTAACTTAAGCTCATGGAAATTTATGTTAGGTGATGGAGATAATGATAAGAACTATGATTGTTGGATATTATGAGTGTGCATTGGTTGGTTCAGGTTCACTTCTAATTGTAGCGAGTGGAATTTTATCATGCTTAAGTGCTAAAGAATTCGTCCGGATGATTGTGTTAAGGTCCTTGATAACATGTTGCGGACGTGTGAACGATTAACTTTGGTGGTTGTTGGGAAGCGCTTTTGTTGTTAGTTAAGTTTACATACAATAATATTTATCACTCGAGTATTGAGATGACTTCATTGAGGCATTATATGCGAGGATGTGTAGGTATTCAATTGGTTTGTTTGAGGTTAGAGGTGTGAAACCCTTAGGGGGTTGATTTGGTGAAACATGCCCAAGATAAGGTGAGAAGCATCCAATCTGAGCTTCTAGCAGTCCATAGTCGACAGAAAAAGTATGCAGACCGTAAGGTGAGGACATGGCCTTTCAGGATGGTGAACAAGTTCTTTTAAAGGTGTCACCCATAAAGGGGGTAATAAGATTTAGTAAGAAGGGCAAGCTTAGTCATCAATATATTGGTCTCTTTTTTAGATTCTTGACTGTGTAGGGCCAATGACTTATAGATTGGCCTTACCCCTAGCTTATTTGGATTTCATCCAGTGTTTTATGTGTCCATGTTAAAGAAGTATCATAGGGACGGATATTACATTATAAAGTGGGACTCAGTGTAGTTAGACAAAGACCTTCAGTATGAGGAGGAATTGATTGCAATTCTTGATCGTGATGTCCGGAAGCTGAGGACCAAGGAAATAAAGTCCATGGAAGTTCAATGGAAGCCTCGTCTAGTTGAGGAAGCTACTTGGGAAATCGAGAAGGACATGCAAGACAAATATCCCCAGCTATTCGTCGATTCAGGTACTACTCTACTCTCTCTTTAGCCCATTTTTCCTAGTTTTTCACTCGGGGATGAATTATGGGTAAATTGGTATCTATTGTAACAACCTGTCATCGTCGTTATAGAAAATCCAATGGAGAAATATTTTGGGCCAAAAAACGTTTTGGTAGTAACTTGAAAATTCCTAGCCTAGTTTAGATTTGGATGAAATCGGAGTCAGTGAGGTCTAGGAAGATCTGATAGCGAATAAGAGATCTAATAATGGATTTGGTTACATAAGTGGATAGCTAAGACGTTAAGGAATCCGTACGACTTTACGGAATCAAATTGGGGGGAGTAGAACTCCTGAAACTGATCTTAGTGTGAGCAGGTAGTTTCTGAGTGTCATGGGATGAAGGTGTGTTATGAAATGGGGGTTTGAAACTCTTAATTTAACTCTCTGTTTCCATGCAAGCTGCCAGGGCGTAATTATTCCCACCAGGGGGGGCCGTTGTAGCGGGATAGGGTACACCATAGTGGGACAGACGCGACTTAAGTCAGAAATAAACCCCAAAAACGTCATTATTCTGCAAACTTCATTCTTAAGAGTTAGGAGACGACTCTAGGCATTTCTTGATTGTTGTCCACTGGTTTTGGTGCAAAAGATAAGATTCTTACTCCCCTAATCTGTTTTCGATCTGTAGAACTTAGATTCTTGGTTATTAATTATTGGGGGAGGATTTTAAAACTGGAATTGATGGTGGGTAAAAGCACTAGTTGCACCTTAGGATCAGGGGTTTGGCCTAGGGTTGATAATGTTGATTATAGTTCGGGCAACTAGGCCTCGTTTATTGATCCTCGCGTTATATTGATTATTTGTAGACCAAGAACAAGCGGAAAGAATCTGGAAAGGGAAGGATCAAGTTTCTTAGAAGGGTTCAAGTTTTGTTCGAGGTAGGTGATGGTTGTGATTTCATGTTTGTGTGATTTATGTTAGTAATTGCTCCATTATAATGCATGTATGTATTTAATGTTGCTCTATTGATCACATTAATCGTAAATGAGTATGAACGAATGATTGTATGCGATGAATCAACACTTGATTGTATTATTATAAGAATGTACATTGTGATTGTGGCTTGTTGAATGGAACGGGTGTCACGTACCGACATACATATTGAAACGGGTGTCACGATCCAACACACTAACTTGGAACGAGTGTCACGATCCAACACACTAACTTGGAATGAGTGTCACGATCCGACACACTAACAGTTTGGGTATAGAATCCATGAAAGAACCATTGACTTGTCATATAAATGTATTATTGAGAATTTGGAATTGTACATCGATCCTGAAATGATGACTGATATTGTATATGTTCGGTGTATGCCTGTTTTATTATGTTGTGATTACTTGTATATGTTTCACTTATTGGGATAGCCATGTGATCCTTCTAGTACACTGTGGTTGTGTACTGATACTGCACTTGCTCTTTCTTTGTTGAGTAAAGGGCATCTTTAGGCAGCTACTGACAGACCTCGTCTAGGAGATCAGTGATCCATCGAATTCAAGGGTGAGCCAGTTCTTTCAAGCTGCCATGAGTTCGCGTTATGTTTAGTCTATTTCTATTCATACTTAGACTAGTACTTTAGAAATTCTTATGTTTAGTTTGGGGTTGCACTCATTTCCTTAGACTTGTCGTTAGTAGATGTTTTGGTACATTGTCTTTCAAGCTCTAAGCATTATTTCCGCAATTGTTTTGTTAGACTTTCGGAGTTTATGGAAACTCATTATTTTTCCTTTAGACATTTAAACCTGGTGTCGTATCTTTAAATGCTTAGTTTCGTTAATTTGGTTAGTTGGCTTGTAGTAACGGTCTCCCACCGGAGGGTTAGTGTGGGTGCCAATCACGACGATCTGGGTCGTGACACAATTGGATACAAATTGGATATTAGCAGTAAACAGTTTTAGATTGAGATTTTAGTTTGAAAAAAAATTGCATATACAAAGTAATAAGAATTAAATATCTTAAAATTCTATTTAGATACCAATTGCATACATTGTTATAATTAGGTTTTCGAAATGGATATCAATTTGATACAATGTTAATTAGTTTAGATTGACTTACACAATCGAAATCTTAATCATATTTTGTATTTTCAGCTGAATACCAATTTGATACAAATAGACTTAGTTTTCCTAGTTGGATATCAATTTGATACCCAATTGGACATCAGTTTGATACTAATTAAATACCAATTGGATACAAATAGACTTAAATTTTCCAGTTGGATACTAGTTTGATACCAATTGGATACAAATAGCATACATTTGTATTTTCAGTTTGATGCCAATTAGATACCAATTACATACAATTTAACTTAATAATTCCAATTGGATACCAAATGGCTACCAATTGCCTACACTATCGGACTTAATTTTTTTCAAGTGGATACCAATTGAATATCATATGGATACTAAATGGTTACCACTAGCAGTTTAAATTTTTTAGTCTACATTTGAAAAACACTACATACACATAGGAGTAAGTAGTACACAAAAGAAATGTTTTGAAAACCAGAATTCTCTAAGTTAAAAGATCAATATATTCAAACGAATGTGTTTGATGTAATTAAACAACTAAATTACATTAAAAACAAATTATGACTAATTTTCAGCAGGATAATTTGAACATGTCTTTTTGTTGTGTCTCTCCCGATGACATGTGTTGCACGTAACTTTAGATCTCTTGAATTTCACATCAGCAGATCCTTCTAGCGTTCAAGTTGTGGTCTTTCTACCTTTCTTTTAGAAATAGGCTACAACAATTTAGGCGACGAGACGTAATTTGATATATATCATATACTATTGCATGGAAGAGGTTCAACAAGTATTGCATGTGTCTTCAAAATATTTCAAGCTATAAAAGAGAGAGCAATCAGTTGAAATCAAAATTGAATACTATTCTAATTCACTAAATCTAACAAAATTGCATAAAATTATTAATATACACAATACAAAAACACATTCTAAATTAACACTAACCTGGACATTTCTATACCAATTGCATACCAAGACTAACCATTGATTCATACAAAATTCATACCAAGAAGAGTATCAAATTCAAAATAAACACTAACCTGAGCATTTGAAATAAACACTAACATGAACATTTTTATACACATTTCATACCAAGCCTAAACACTAGTTCATACAGTAATCATACCAAGAAGAATACCAAATTTAAACAAGTTAATTGTAAACATTCTTTAATTATAAACTAAAAGTATATCAATTCCATTGCAACGATAACATTATTACTATTTCATACACTGTCATTTTTCAAGAAAACAGTATACTCAAATCATTCAAATATAATTCCAAAATCGCACACACCCATGGTATAGACAGTATACCAATTACAAATAAATTTTATGTATTTTCTTTTTTAACCAAATACCTTAAATTTAAAAAAAATCATACCAAAATTTATTCCAGTTTCAAAAAATTATTATGTAATCTGAACAAAAGAATGTTCATACAAAAAACATCACAATATAAATCTATTATACACAAACAAAATCAGAAAATTTCCTTTACATTTTCATTGTTTTTTTTTTTTTTTTTTTACGTTTCAATAATATAAAAATATATACAAATAATAAATCGCAATGAATACTAACCTGAAAGATCCCATCTATCACCATCTGTCCATTACAACAAAATGAAGATTATTGAACCAAAACTAATTGAAAGTAGTCGTGAGTGACGACAATTACAGAAAAAAATTAGAAGAGAGAACCGTTTGAACAAAATAAGAAAATCTGCTTTTTGAAATACTCTTAATTGATTTGAGATAAAAAAGAAAAACAAATATTCCTATTTTGTTTTGAATCTCCTAAATTTATGGCAATTATTAATTATCATTATTGTATTCAAATTTATTACTATAACTATATCATGTCAAACTCAAAAGAAATGAAAAACCAAATATGAAAAACTTTTGACATACCACGCTTATCTTGAAAAGCTCACTGAGCAATTTGACTTCCCCACCTAGCTACTTTAGGTTGGGGGGTCAAAAGTATATATATATATATATATATATATATATACTTTGTTTAAATAGGGCCTTAAGTGAATCAGACTAAGTACTTGTTCATCTTCTTCTATTTGCAGGTACACACTTGAGGATCAAGACTAGAATCTCTATTTTTTACCTTTTATTATTTTTTAAAAATCGATTTTTACTATTATTTTAAAGCTTTTTAAAAAAAATAAATGTTAGAACCTGAAATTTTTTATTGTTACAACTTGAAAGAATTATTATACTGTCATAACTTAAAATTATTAGTCCTATACAGTATTTTCAAAAACGTTTTTGGGGCTAGTCCCAGGGCGAGTCTCGGGGCGGGGTGTACCAAAAACACTCTGGGGCGTAAATTAAAGACGTAGACCCATAAGGCATAAGTCCTAAAATTTGAGGCGTAAACCCCAAGCATAAAAACGTAAATCCTGGGCGTCAAAACGTATGCCCGGGCATTTTTAATATATTTTTTAAAACTTTTTTTGCTTTAAATAATATTTTTATTATTGGTGTAATGATATTTCTCAAATAGTAATTATAATACGTTTTTTCTTCATTATTGATTATTAATACTTATCTCAAATAAAAATCATAAATAATTGAAAGGTTTACTTTTGCTTATTTTATTAGTAATAAAATTATAAAATTGAATATACATGAGACTACCCCCTAGATCCATTGGACTTACGCCCCGTGTCTCGGGGCTTATTTCTCGCCCTGTATTGTATAAAACGACTCGCCTCACGCCCCCACCTTTTAAAACACTGGTCCTATATATGTCATTTATATAATTTTCACTACAAAAAAATACATCTTAAATATAAATTTGATCGGTTTGACTTTTAGATTCTTAATATGAATCATTTAAATTTTTAAAGTTACAGGTCCAAAATATATAATACTACTAATTTTAAATTTTAATATACACATTTGATTAACTATATAAAAAATTTACAGCGCTAAATTTTTTAGAAAATTTCAATGCAACACACTTGAAATTTTTGAAAGATTAAAGAAAAATAACAAGAGAAAAATTAGGTGCAACATGAAAAGTGTAACCGATAACCACTTGGAGAGGTGTTACTCAAAAGGACAAGATAGATATAAGACTTAAATTTTTATCCTCACTTAGAGAGGTGGACCCAATCGTCATCGTATTATTATATGATACTTTAAACGTGGATTCACACATCTATAATTAAATATTTTTTTAAAAATATAACACTATTATATATGATCTAGAGAGGGGAGCATGGGTTCACGTGAACCCACAAAATCCCCTCTAGATACGCCCTTGCTTCTTGAACCCTAAACACTAAAAGGAATCATCTTTAAAAACACATACCACAATGGATAGGTGAACTATAACTACTATCTTTTAACATCGTTAACTCTCAATTCATCCAAAATAATATTACATCAACTTTAAAGGTAGTTCGCCCACAAATGAGCGAACTACAATTATTTTTATTTCTTTCTCAATTTTAAGTGTACTGTGAAGTCTTTTTAATACATAAAATCGTGACTTTTTTCAATAATAAAAATATTTTAAAAACTTGAGAATTTTTTCATAAAATAAATTTTATGGAAAAGGGCCTAAAATACCCTTAAACTATTGGAAATGGTACAAAACTACCCTCCATCAACCTATTGGCTCCCAAATACCCCTAACATCCACCTATTGGCTCCCAAATACCCCTGACATCCATTTATTGGCTCCCAAATACCCTTTCATCCACCTTTGATTATTAACCACTTTTATAGCGGATTATCATTTAAATAATTTTTTAAAAATACTTGGCAACCATCTATTGACTATAATTTAATTACTTAAATTAATTTACAAACTCATCCATTATACTCGATCCAAATTGACTACACTTTACTCAAGTTAATTATACCTGACCCAAATTAACTACACCCGCCCCAAATTACGTTTACTCGACCGATTAAAACAAATACCCTTTATTCCCAACATTTCACTTCCTCTTTCAACCTTACTTCCCCAATATATTCACTTACAATCTAAAAAACACACTTGTATCACCATAAAAAATTATGAGTGTTTTGATAATTTCTTATGGTGATACATGTGTGTATTTAAGTATTATTTTTTGAGATTGTAGGCGAATATATTGGGGAAGAAGGTTGATAGATGAAGTGAAATGTTGGGAATGAAGGGTGTATTTGTTTTAATCGGTGGGTAAATATAATTTGGGACGCGTGTAATTAACTAATTTGGGTCGGGCCTGAGTAATTTGGGTCATGTATAATTAATAATGAGTGAGTTTGTAAATTAATTTAAGTAATTAAATTGTATATATCCAATATTTGGTCGCCACGTACTTCAAAAAAATATTTAAATAATAATATGTTATAAAAGTGGTCAATATTGGACCCAAAGAAGGATGACAGGGG
Organism: Solanum verrucosum; assembly: GCF_900185275.1. Lineage (NCBI taxonomy): Eukaryota > Viridiplantae > Streptophyta > Magnoliopsida > Solanales > Solanaceae > Solanum > Solanum verrucosum. Next base: position 1,166,581 of record NW_026020215.1, read on the forward strand.
TATTTGGGAGCCAATAGGTGTATGGCAGGGATATTTGGGAGCTAATAGGTGGATGGAGGGTAATTTTGGACCATTTCCAATAGTTCGAGGGTAATTTAGGCCCTTTTCCGTAAATTTTATTATTTGCTTACAATAATAGTATTGAGGTCGACGGGGACAACGATTCCTATTATTTCTAGTTTCTCTACATAAACTACATTGTTGTGGCATGCGATTTGGTGCAATGTCCATTTCATTTCTACGATGCCTAGTATAGTTGACTCTGGAAATTCTCAATATTGTGTATTACAAATAAATTGAATGGAAAAGGTGGCCAATAGGACTTATCGCTCAATGAAAAATTGCAGTTTCAAGAGCAATACTCGATTGCAATTTCAATTGAGTACTCTTTTTTAAAATAAAAAAATTATAATTTATTTGGTGTCTGAACCCAAGCTATGGTAACGGTTACTGGGATTGATGATATCCATTTCTAACTACAATTAGTTTTCGTGTAGGGTAAATTAAGAGCCCGTTTTGACTGACTTAAAAAAAAGTAGTTTTGAAGTTAAAAATAAAAAGTCAAACTTAAATAACTTTTAGATCAAAAAATAAAATGTTGAGGGAGATCTACTTTTGATTTTTAATTTATTTTTAAGTCATTTTAAACTTAATTTAAGTTATTTTTAATCTCGTCAAACACTTCCTAACTTAATTTAAGTTATATTTTACTTATTTTGAGTTATTTTATATTTATCAAACACTTTCAAAAATAAAAAAATGACTTAAAAGTAAGTTTGATCATCTTTTAAGTCAATCCAAACACCCTTTAAATCTAGCACCATTAAAGTTTGTTTCAATTATAAAAGTGAATACACGTTTTCAATCAGTAGCGGATCCAGGATTTGAAGGTTATGGGTGCTCACTACATTTAGCGTAGAAGAAAAAAAAAACAAACATATAGCAGTGAGAAGAAAAAAAACCATATAGCAGTGTGGGACTCGAACCCTCACACTTGAGGTCGTCAGCGCAAGCTTTACGTTGCATCTGAGAACCAAAGCGCCCATCAAACCTTTAGAATAATGGGTGTTCAAGAATTAATTATATCAACTTTTCAATATTTTCAATGAACATATACAAATTTTCGTAGGAGTCAATGGATGCTCGAGCACCCGATACCCTCAACGTGGGTCCTCCCCTGTTTTCAATATTATCAAATTTCATTGCTATGTATGTATATTCAGTCGTTCGAATTCCAAAGAGACAGAAGACCCACCCAACACACACACTCTAAACGAAATCTAACATACGATGAGTCTTCAATTAATTTAACCACCACGTTCCATTCTCATGTCAAAGTACTACAAACACATTCCTATATTACGTGGCCCAATCACACCACTCCATATAAAGAATAATCTTGGGTATATGCCCTTCATAATCTTCTGTGACTAGTTACTCAATTTTCTTTAAAAAAAACAGATAAAAAGCAAAAGGGCATTCCATCTCTTCTCTTTTACTATATACTCACCAGTCAATACAAAGAATAATTGATCACATTCTTTAACTCTGCTCCGAATATTCCCTTTTTTAGTTCCTCCGCAGCATATACCTTTATTATTACTAGTATTGTTTCTCTAAACCTATATATTATCTTAATTGATTTAGTTTTTACTTGAACAAAAAAATGCAAGTTTTTCGTAGTATGAAGAGAGTCACTATCCCGTTTGACGATAAGACGAAAGGTCAGATCATTGGACGTGGCCAACAAGCTGATCAAATCAGCTACCACGCCGATGATGATGCTCTCGTTTTTGGTTTGCCGGATGGTGTTGCAGAGAATGATTCAGATTTTGATCACACGCAAGTATCAATGTACGATTCGAGAGAAGTGATTGAAGATGTGCCAATACCGGTCTTCTGTAATATCGATTTGGATTTATTCCAGAATTCTCTGTCGACTACGGTTACCAAGGCTTTGGAATTGTTTTCCTTTCTAAAGTCTAATAAGCCGATACTCCAGCAAAATGTAATGAAATATCTTAGGGATTTTGGTTATAATTCCGCTATATGCAAGACAAAATGGAGAGTTCAAGTGGATCAGTTAAGGGCGGAAATTACCAATTCATTGATGTAATTAGATCGGATTCCTCCAATCAAATGATTAATCGTTATATCATCGACCTTGATTTTGCAGCAGAGTTCGAGATAGCAAGGCCTACGAATCACTACAAGCGCATGTTGCAATCATTGCGGAAGGTTTTTGTAGGCAAAAGTGAAGAATTAAAGCAGATATTGAAGGTAATGAGCGAGGCTGTTAGGCGATCGTTGAGAAGCAAAGAGCTCCATATTCCTCCGTGGAGAAAACAGGGCTTCATGCAAAACAAGTGGTTAGGTGCTTACAAAAGGACAACCAATATCCTGCCGTCTCTAAACTTACCGCCGTTGAAACAGACTGATGTTGTTCAGTGTTGCTCTGTTGGGTTTAATGCTGCTGTTAACTGCTATTAATTGTTCCCGCAACAACTCGTTTATACTTGGATGATAGCTACAATATGTGAAAATTACTAATCAATATTTTTACTTCAAATGCTTATCTTATTCCATCCCATTTGATACATTTTTTTATTTTATCTTTATTATAATTAAAAAAGGACAAAGGGTCAAATATGCCCTAAACTATTCGAAAAGGTCTAGATATACCCTCCGTTTAAGTTTGGCTCACTCATGCCCTCGTCATCCAACTTTTCGTCTAAATATACCCTTATGGGCGTTAGTTGGCCTGCTGGACATATCCAACTCATTTTCCATTTCTTTAAATGCCACATGGAATTGTCATGTCATTTTGACTTTACCACATGACATTTATATGAAAATGGAAATGAATCAATTATGCCCCTAAAAAATTCGAACCCATGAACACCTAATCCAACCCAAAGTTTAAAAATCTATTTTTAAATACCATGTCAAAGTCATTTTATTGGAGTGTACTAATTTGATGAGAAATGTCCTTTTGTGATCATTAGGAAAAAGTTAAAGCTCTTATCCAATTCAGGTGGTAACTGGAGTCTGGAGAACCTATTGATCAAAGAGTATGAATTTCAAAATGTCAATCAGATGGTCCCAATATTATACTTACTAAACTTAAAAATAGTAGATTGAAAAAAAAAATTAAAATGGTGGATAAGATCCAAATAGATTTTTTTAAAATTTTTTTGAAGAGATAGGAAGTGAAGGGGTGTGGGAGGGGAGTGTAGAGAGTAGATGTCTAACCTTTTTTTTTTTAATTTTAAATTTAATATGAAATTCAAAATTAAATCAATCATGTGAGCTTATATATTAAGTAATTTCAAATTATTTTAACGGTAAAGGGCCTAAAGTGTCCTTAAACTATGAGATTTGGTACAATATTGTCCTCCATCCACCTTATGACTATAATCCGTCAGACATAAGGGTATTTTTGAGCCAAAAGGTTGACATCAAGGGTATTTGGGGGCCGAAAGGTGGATGGATGATAGTTTTGTACCAAATCAAATAGTTGAGGGGCATTTTAGGCCCTTCTCCGTATAAAATAAATATAAGGCTTCTCCAACAATTTAATGCGACAACATAATAATGTAACTTTACATAACTCTCATAATATATATATATATATATATATATATAGTAATTACTAACATGAAAAACACTATACAAGTGCAACACAAAGAGAAATAGAGTTCTTCTTCTAGGTTTTGATGTTTTGTATAATATGAAATTGTGAACTCAAAGTTGAAGTGTAAAATTGAAGGCTAAAGGGCAAATGCAGTAATTAGTAAAGTAGTGAGATTAATATTTAATATTTATGTAGGTGTAAAGTAGTAAACTACTACAATCTTAATGAGTTATTAGTTTACCCTATAACTCAATATTAAAAAATCAAAACCAAATCAATAACTCGATAATTTTTTTTAATAAATCATTAAAACTCGTTAATCCAATAACAAATCATAACATTTTTTTCGAGTCGATGTATTGATCAACTCCATTTTACACCCCCCCCCCCAGCAGTTTCTATTTAAACTGAGGCTACCATTTTAGCTTTTAAATAATTGCTTGTCAAATATATGGTGATTTTTTGCTATAATTTTTTTTATTATTATAATTTTATTAATTTCGACATTTAGGTTTAAAAAACTTATTTTTGAAATAAAGTTTTAACAGTCAAATAGGCTTTTTATTTTAAAATTTGTGTTTTTTTTCACTTGATATTCAGAGTCCATATTAGAGTCTCAACTAAATTTGAATCACGCATTGCAGAATTCATTAGGGGTGATACTTCCAACATGATTTTCTTTTTAATAGGGCTCAAAAACAAGACCTATGATTAAGGATGAAATAGTCTCATGACTGCACCACAGTCCACGAGATGTTAGAGCTCATAAATATGTTGAAGTACTGGTAATAGTTGTGCAGTTCCCTTTCCTTTTCCTTTCCAAGTTAGATATTACTTCCTTCAAGTTATATTATTTGTCTGCTTTTCTTTATACACGCTCTTAAATATTATAAATAAAAAGATTAGAGATGGACCGTCCCTTCTGTCATTATTATTTATGTGATGATAATTTATTAGGTATTAAATTTAAGAAAAAAGGCTTTTTAAAAATTAAATAAAAATAGGTCTAAAGAAATCATAAAAATTATATGTAATTATAAATCATAATAAAATGGATTCTTATTGTTACTAAATATAAAATATATTATATAAAAGGGTAAAAAAATGTCTTTACACTATGCGAAGTTGAACAAAAATATTATCAGTTAATAATTTGGTTCAAAATATCCCTGAAGTCCATAATTTGATTCAAAAATGTGCATATTTTTACTTTTTTTTTTTTATCACTATCTAAATTAAAATTAATGATGGAGTAACTATGATCTTATATATATAACATATATCATCAATTAAAAAAGTACATAAAGTTATTTGTTTTCAATTGATAAAATGAGATTTAAAGAAAAAAAAGTATTCCTACTTATTTATCAGTTAAAATCTCTACATTGTTTTGGTCTGTATTTTTCTTAAGCTGAGGTTCTATCATAAATATGTCTGTACTCCAAGGTATTGGTAAGGTCTTGGTAAACTTTACTTTTTCCAATCCCCACTTTTGTGGGATTACCCTAAGTATGTTGTTGTTGTTGGTTGTTGTTATTGTTGTTTCTGTTGTTGTTGCCATTTTTTTACCCATTAAGTATCAATTGGGATATTTCTAGACCAAACTATTAGCGACAGAGATATTTTGGATCAAACTATTGACTATAGAGACATTTTTTGTAACGACCCTTTCTGGTCATATGGTGAAAGATATGGATCAATGGTGAAAGATTTGCATCAAAAAACTTTGAGTAGTCACTTGAAAATTTTAGGTTAGGCCAGTCTTAGGCAGAACTTGAGTGAGGTGCGGTCTAAGGAAATTCGGAAATGGATTGGGTATTATGTCTAAAATTGGATCATATCTTCTAGTAGTTAAGACATTAAGGAATCCAAGGGCCTTTTGGAAGCGAATTTGGGTATGTAGAACTCTCGATATCGGACTTGACGTGAAGGAGTTAGTTTGGAACATCAAGGTTCAAAGGTGTGTTGTGAAACTGAGACTTTGGGGGAGGATTTATGAGTCTCTGCCTCCGTGCAAGCCGTTGTAGTAAGTGTCACACCGCTATAGTAAGATAAATTTATTCTCGCTATAGCCGGTGGGACGCTATGTCGATGTTGTTATAGCAGGTCGGGCTGCGATAGCTAGGTTAGTCAGGTTTTTGTGCATAAAAAGTCCCAATAACACTTATTTTTTGCAACTCCATTCTTGGGAAAAGGAAGGACGATTTAGGGCAACTTTCCCCAGTTTTTCCAACAATTCCTTTGGTAAAGGTAAGTTAATTACTTCCCTAAAATGTATTTTGATTCTTAAGCCTTAAAATCTAGAGTGTTACTCTCGGGGGAGGGTTTTGACTCGAATTAATTATGGAAAAAACACTGATTTTAGTAGAGTGATCATGGAATTGGCCTAGGGTTAGGATTAAGTAATAATTGAGTCTAATTAGGTCATTGTTCATTAATTATTTTAATTTGATACTATTTTAGATGAAGAACGAGCCAAGACATTACAAACTCTTGACTTATTCTTGTGGAATGTTTCCACATAGTTGTTTAATGATATAACAGATTTTAGCTTACAGGGACTTAATCTATTGTTGTTTAAATTGTTATCTTGGTTGTTAGCTTCTTTCTTAGTACGGGTTGGTTGGTAATTGGTTCTCCCATCGAAGGGATAGTGTAGATGTCAATCGCGACGATCTGGATCATGACATTTTAAGACCACACTATCAATTAAAGACATTTTTGTTCAATTTTATATGATCTAAAAGCATTTTTTAATCCTTTTATGAATATATTAATTTTATTATTATTAATTAAAATAATATCAGCTAAAAAATACTTCTATGATGATAATTAAACATAAGAGAGAAGAGTCATTATTCTACTATATATACACTTTAAATATTGCCCCACAAAGAAAATGTTGGTGTGACACTATTTGTTATCCTCTTAGATTCATTTTACTTGTGGTTCTTGTTAAAATTAGATGACTTACTCAATAAATATGGAGAGAAACTAATATGATGCAAAATAGAGTAGTATTTAATCGAATCAAATAATAAATAAAGATAATTTAGTCAAATTACCATTTTTGTTAAATCTTCTTAGAGTCAAAACAAAACATGATAAGAAAAAATAAATTGACGAGAGTAATATCTTCATTTTATGTGATGGTTCTATGATAAGTTGATGACGTTGCGTATTAACTTTCACTACTAAATATTGCTCGAAAAACGATAGTTAAAATCAATGGATAGAATCGGTATACTCGCCCAAATTGATGCCAAATCATCGTACTTAGGGACAATCGACCTTGTCCGCTGGTTTTGTCAATTTTAAAAACTTATGGATAAGGTTGGTTTTTTCAAAAATAGGTTCAGTTTGCAAATTTCTGTTTGACTTTTTGATTTTTGATTTGGTGAGAATGTTAATCCAAATCAAACTAAAATAAATTTAGTTTTGTTCAATTTTCACAATTTCAATTTGATTTGATTTTGGATATAACCAAGTTTAACAAAAAATGATACAGTTTGAGTTAGTTCATTCTGATCTATGAGATAAATTTTATCTCCAACAATCGTTGCTTGAAGTCAAAATAGAATAAGAAAAGTGACATAGATATTTAATCAAAGCATTATTTAAAACTATATTTATAAAACCTTTAGTTTTAAAACTCAAATTAGCAATAGTCTTGCAACACCCCATATTACAACAACATTAAAAAATTACAAATAAATTTGAGTCGTTTAACAATCAAAGCTTTCTCATGGCACACATGAGACAACAATTCTCGAAGATCTTTTGCTGAAACAAATTGATTGCCTTAACAATAATCTTCATTTTCACCTAGTGCAATTATCATAAACTACATATGTATATATAGTTTGGGAATTGGGTTTGGGTCACTCTAAAATTGGGCCATATTGACATTGGGCTTGGCCTCACAGTCACAATTAAGTCTATAGAGTTAGTATTACGGTATGCATCAGAATTAAATTCGATTTTTCAGTTTAATCGAATTTAATTAGTTAAAAATTGAAATCGAATTGAATAACTAAAATTATGAATTTTGAAATCAAAATCGAGTGATTAAACCAAAAAATCAAAAATAAAAATAAAAATTAGTTCGGTCAGTTTTTTTAGTTTGAACAGGAATATGTCCAACCCTACACCTATATACATGTATTTTTCCTATCAGATAAACTAAAGTAGGGAGAGAGGTTGTTAGTTCCTTAGTGTGAGTAAATTCTGATAAATGACACTTAACAAACTACTCACAATTCTCGCAGGCATGGAGATCCAATAAGGAAAGGATCCAAGCAAACAACACCAACATGGAAAGAGATATATTCTGATCCTTACGACTACTACAGAAAGGAAGGGCATAATCAAAGGGATTAAGAATCATTAACAGAATACTGACAGCAGATCAATCAAGCAAATCATGATTGATAGGACAAGATCAAGAAATCATAAATCAAGCCAAGAATAGAGCCAAGTCACCAGAAGAAGAAAGGAAATCAGATCAAGCCGAGAGTCAAGATAAATCCTCCAGCCAAGCACAAAATCGAGTCATATCTGTCAAGAAGGAAGGAATGCGATTTACCATGCACATATCTAATATGGACATGGATCAGCAAATCGCCTCAATCAAGTGATTCCTCAAATCCTTGATTGAAGAATAACTCCCTTGGGCTTTCCTTACAAGAGCACAAGTATGTTCATATATATACCTCCCTCAAACTTAGGTGTGAAGTACGCAACTTTACTTGAGCCTATAAGTGTAATCTTTTTTTATCTTTCATAAAACTTTGTAATCACGTGAGTGAAACAATTGAAAAGAAAAGAGAAAGAAAGATTTTGAGTGTAGGTTTACAAGTAAAGAAAGTGTCAAGGTAGAACATCTGATTTACATATGAGACAGGATAAATTCGTAGAACCTTGTACATCCTAGTTCACTTCAAAGCTCTAAAAGGAAACCCTTGAAACCCAAGGGGACTGGAAGTAGGCACCGCATTGGTGTTCCGAACCAGTATAAAACTCTATGTGTTCTTTACTTACTACATATTATTATTATTATTATTGTTTATCTACTCTACTAACGTGCAGGTGAGTTGACTGACCATTACAGAAAGTTGACTAAAGGAAATTTTAATTCACTCCCCCCCCCCCCCTTCTCTTGACTTTCAATTGGTATCAGAGCAGGTCTCACCATTTAAGTGTTTAACCACACGAGAACAAAGAGCCAATGGCACACTATCAAATTCATGGTGCTCTACTTCAAGATGGACATTCTTCACACCGACCACCATACTTCAATGGACAACATTACTCTCACTGGAAAAGATAGATTCAGAATCTTTATCTCGTCAAATGATCACCAAGCATGGATAGTGATCAAGAAGGGCCCAAAGCCTATTCCTAGATTGACTGACAAAGATGACACTGAAAAGCCATTTGATCCTGAATCATTCGATATCACAAAGGAACAATAAGAGGTAATTCAAACTAATGCTAGAGCTATAAGTTTGTTATATTGTGCAGTGAGTGGAGCTGAATATGACAAGATATTAACTTGTGAAACTGCGAAAGAAATGTGGGACAAACTATAAGTGACTTATGAAGAAACCACTAAAGTAAAAGAAGCTCGAATTAGTTCACTGGTAAATGAATATGAGTAGTTCACGATGGCCGAAGATGAAAACGTAGAAGCCATGTTCTCGAGATTCATCTGCGAACTTAAATCTCATGGAATGGTGTATTCAAATGGACTACAAGTCAGAAAACTTGTTAGAAGTCTTTCCAAAGCTTGGGAAACTAAAGCTACTATTCTTGAAGATGAAAATCTACAGAAAATGACATATGATGAACTTCGAGGCAACTTAATGGCCTATGAACATAATCATATTAACAGGTACAACAAAGATGATAAAAAAGAAGACGGTGGCATTCACAGCCGAGACAACTGAAGTTGGAGAAGAAACTGATAAATATCAAGATGAAGGAATTGGTCTTATAAATCGGGGAGTAAGACAAATGCTTAGATAGAGAAGACAAAGACCTCAACAAGATCCTAAAAACAGTGAATTCAAGAGATCATGAAATGATGATCGATGTTATTACTGTGGAAAACCTGGACACATCAAGCAAAATTATCCGGAACGAAGAAGAAACAATCGAAGAAATGAAGATCCAAAAAGCCTCGGAGCCTGGGATCAAGGAGAAAAAAACGATGATGATCATAATGAATTTGCTAATATATGTTTCATGCCACTAGGTTAAACAAGCGAGGTAAGACCTTATAACTGTTTAAATTGTAATGACTTACAAAAACTCCTTGGACATGGTTGATGATGAATTACAAAAGGTTATTGACGAATACAATAAAATTGCTCAAGAAAAGGACTGGCAGATTCTTCTTAAAGCAAGTCAGATTGAAGTCAACTTACTAACAGAAGAATTGGAGGAAGTAAAAATGCAACTGAATAGCATCAGAAAATCTCCCAGTCATAGTTCTGTTAGATCTAACAGAACTATTAGGAGAAATTCTCCTAATCATAGTTCCAACAGATCAAATAGATCCATTACTAACTCTCATATTCCTGAAACTTCTGTTAAAATTACTTGCTACATTTGTGGTGATCTTGGTCACAAATCTTTTAACTGTAGGAAATATTCTTGGGTACCTAAAAGAAACTAATCTTATTGTTTTGCAGGAGAAATCCAAGAAAACCTACAAAAAGGGAATGTGGGTACTTGACAGTGGATGCTCCAGACATATGTGCGGAAAGAAAGAAAATTTTAAAACTATCAAAAGAATCGATGGAGAATGTGTTAGATTTGGAGACAATGCTAAAGGAGAAGTAATCGGAGTTGGAACTATTACTTTCAGCTCATCATGTGATCTAGTCGAAGGGTATTTGGTTAAGGGACTAAGACATAATCTTCTCAGCATTAGTCAACTATGTGACGCTGGATTTCAAGTCACCGCTAGATGCATCATCAAACATCCTGAGAAAAATCTCACTCTCATCGGAGATCGGGTTAATAATATTTATGTCTTAAATAATGTTGATTTTCCATCTCTTACATATCTTACTGCAGTCTCAAGTGATCCATGGTTATGGCATCGAAAGCTTGGACATGCAAGCATGCATGCCCTCGAGAAACTATCTAGACTTGAACTGGTCATTGGTCTGCCAAAATTAAAGTTTGAGAAAAATCACATTTGTGATGCATGTCAATTGGGTAAGCAAACTCGTTCATCTTTTAAAACAAAAGACATTGTAAGTACTTCTAAACCCCTTCAGCTTCTTCACATGTATATGTTTGGTCCTACTCGAACTGCCAGCATTGCAGGCAAACGATATGCATTCGTAATTGTTGATGACTTCTCAAGGTTTACATGGGTAATTTTTCTCACTCATAAAAATGAAGCTTTTGCTAACTTTGAAATATTTTGTAGAAGAGTTCAAAGAGAAGAGCTTACTTTATTACAACTATTCACAGTGATCATGGTGGTGAATTCGAAAATAAAGCTTTTGAAGAATTCTGCGCTGAAAATGGTTTTTCCCAAAATTTCTCTTCACCCAGATCACCTCAGCAAAATGGAGTGGTAAAAAGGAAAAATCGTTCATTACAAGATACACCAAGAACAATGCTACTCGATCGAAGTCTTCCTGATCATTTTTGGGCAGAAGCAGTAAGTACTGCTTGTCACATTCTTAACATGTGTCTTATCAGGCCTATACTAAAGAAGACTCCCTATGAACTCTGGAGAGGACAGAAACCTAACATCATCTATTTTCATCCCTTTGGATGCAAATGTTTCATCCACAATAATGGTAAGAACAATCTTGAAAAATTTGACCCAAGAACTGACGAAGGTATTTTTCTAGGTTATGCTCCTATTAGCAGGGCCTTTCGAGTCTTTAATAAAAGAACTTTAAGTGTTGAAGAATCCGTCCATGTGGTATTTGATGACACTAATCCAAGAATGCAGGAAAGTGAAGCAGGTGATGATGAAATTGAATCATCCAAACCAACAGAAGATATTCCAAAAGTGTCCTTTGAAAATATCACTGAAGAACCGGCTACTCGAGCTAACAAAGTAAATATTCCCAGGGAATGGAGATACAATTCCAGCTATCCTGAAAATTTCATTCTGGGAAAACCAGATGACAAAATCTAGACAAGATCCTCTCTCAAGAAACAAGCTCCATTAGCTCTCATATCTCAAATGGAACCAAAATGAATTAATGAAGCAATGGAAGATGAGTCTTGGATACAAGCAATGAAAGAAGAATTTGATCAATTCGGAAAGAATCAAGTATCGACTCTTATTAAAAAACCTAAGAATTGTTATGTGATAGGAACCAAGTGGGTATTTCGTAACAAATTGGATGAAAATGGAAAAGTTATTCGAAATAAAGCCAGGTTAGTAGCTCAAGGTTACTCACAACAAGAAGGAGTCGACTATGATGAAACCTTTGCTCATGTAGCAAGGTTGGAATCTATTCGAATTCTTCTAGTGTTTGCTTCTTTCAATCGTTTCAAACTCTTTCAAATGGACGTTAAAAGCGCCTTTTTAAACGGTTTTATTAAAGAAGAAGTTTTTGTTAAACAACCTCCCGGTTTTGAAAATCCCTCTTGTCCTGATTATGTTTTTAAATTATCAAAAGCTCTCTACGATTTAAAACAAGCCCCAAAAGCTTGGTATGAAATATTGAGCACATTTCTTATAAAAAATGATTTTCAAAGAGGAAAAATTGATACAACTCTGTTTACAAAAAAATCTGATTCCTGCATTCTTATTATTCAAATTTATGTTGATGATATTATATTTGGAAGCTCTAATCTTTCTCTTTGTGAGAATTTTTCAAATCTCATGAAAGGTGAATTTGAAATGAGTCTAATGAGTGAGCTCTCATTTTTTCTCGGTCTTCAAATTAAGCAGTCAGAAAAAGGAATTTTTATAAATCAAGGTAGGTATGCAAAAGAGTTGATCAAAAAGTTTGGAATGGAAAAAGGTAAAGCCTTCGGAACTCCCATGAGTCCCTCCACCTGTCTAGAATCCGAAGCAACAAGAAAAGCAGTTGACGAAAAACTTTATCGAGGAATGATTGGGTCTCTATTATATCTCATTGCTAGTCGACCAGACACATGTTCTGCGTTTGCAAATGTGCATGATTCCAATTCTCTACAAAGGAATCACATCTCACTGGTGTGAAACGAATTATTCGATATCTCATTAAAACCTCTGATATGGGGTTATGGTACCCTTTTTCTGAAAGTTTTTGATTTAATTGGATATCCAGATGCTGACTTTGCAGGTGATAAAAATGACAGAAAAAGTATAAGTGGAACATGCCAGTTCTTGGGAAAATCCCTTATTTCCTGGCATAGTAAGAAGCAGACCTCCGTTTCTCTCTCAACTACTGAATCTGAATATTTGGCAGTCGGAAGTTGTGGCACTCAACTACTTTGGATGATGCATCAACTTTTGGACTATGATCTATCCTTCGAGGGAGTACCAATTTTTTGTGATAATATCAGTGTCATTAGTCTATCTAAATATACTGTGCTTCATTCCAGGGCTAAGCATATAGATATAAATCATCATTTTATTTATGATCATGTTGAAAATGATGATTTTATGCTTGAATTTGTTGATTCTGAAAATCAGTTAGCCGATATTTTTACAAAATCTTTGCTTGAGGAAATATTTTGTTTCCTTCGAAAGTGCCTTGATATTACTTGCTTTAATTAATATTCCTTATTCGTTTAATGTTTTTTTGTTTTTGATTTTCTAGATTTTTCAACCATAATTATGGCCTGCTCCGTCTGTTCCACTTCCCCATTACCTGTCTTTTCCTTTCTGACTTCTCCCCTTTCCTCTCTTAAATCTTTCCTTTTCCTCCTCTCTTCTATATTTAATTGTTTGTCTCTTTCCTTTCTTCCTCAACCAAATATGACGAGAACTCGTTTAATGGCCTCCTGGAAAACCGCCTCTCCTTCGAGCTCTTTCGAAGTAGACATCATATCTCTATCTTCTGATTCATCCGAATCGCGGATTTCTCCCTCTCCTTCTTCTTCTAAGAAGAGAGCTTCTTCCTCCAAGCAGAAGTCTTCGAAGAAACCTCGCCATCTTGTGACAGGATCCCTCTCTCCAAAGGACATGCACCGATTCTGGGGTATCGAATGTAAGATCAGGTATGACAATTTCAAAACTCATCCTATTGTTCCAGACCGTGATATCAATCTCAGTCAGCTAAAGGACTCCAATTGTCCGGTAAATACTTACTCATGGTTCAAAAGTTATCTCTGCTCTTTAGAAACACTGGTGTTGGGAAATCGCATCATAGTCAATGACCTCTTGTTTGAAGATGTTTTTGGTACGAAATTTTCTGGTGTGATTCCATATATGAATGGAATATGGCCTGATGACTTTGAAGTCTCTCTAGAAGGTTCCAAGAGAGCCGTCGTTGAACCCGACTCTGACCTTTCTGATTTTGGGCGTTTGTCTCTCTGCTTCGAGCATCGTATATTGGCTCATATAGTTGCAACCTCTCTCATTCCCAGGAAGGGATATTTGAGCAATATCTCTACTCGTGATGTGTTTATTCTCTATTGTTTACTTAGGAAGTATCACATCAACTGGGTTGAATGGTTCAAGGAATACATGTGGGAAAGTGTTGAAGACCCTAATCCATCTGCCAATCTGCCTTATCGACTTCTTATATCCCGGATTTTAGTGGATTGTCTGGTAGATATCTCTATGTTTACACCTATTGTTATTAATGCCACTTATGACTCTCGTACTTTTTCAAGTAGGGGATATATGCGTGTTGAAAACAAATGGATCAAAAAGGACTCTGCAAAGGCAATAGCTGAGACTTCCAAACCGACCAAAATCTCTACAGACTCGGCTGCCCTCCTAATACAGGACAATGATGAGCTTAAAACCATGATTTTTAGAGTAGAATGTGGATTGGAGACTCTCCACGATGCTATTAAAAAGGTATTTCGCTTACAAAAGGACACTACCACCGATGTCAGTAAAGCATTGCTATGATTGGAATTAATCAGGAAGGGATCTCCACAGTCAACAAATTGATCCGCCAAGTTGACTTTCTCAAAGGTGGAGTCAGTTCCTCTAACAATGATCCCGTTGTTACAATTCAGACCTCTTACTCCAGTCTCTCACGAAGCGTGGAATGGTCTTACAATTCATTTTGTGGGAAAGTCATCAACACCTTAAAGTATTTTTTGGGTGATCGCTAACCTCTGTCTTTTGAATGCTTATTTTAATTGCTCGCTTTGGATTTGTTTCAATAGGGGTCTGTCCCTAAAACACTCTTTTGGCCTGTTTCCTGAGGACTATCTTACCTCTAGACTACATTGTTTTAAGCTGTTTTTACCTGTTTATATTTTGTGCCTTGTTCTTTTTTATTATGCCAAAAGGGGAAAAAACTTGCCACCACATTTTTAAGACTGGGGAACCAAGTTCAAGTTCAACACATTCATTAGGCCCTCAAGACAGGGGGAGCTACATATATAGGGTGAGCTACACATACAGCCATATCTCAGTGAAATATCATTCTCTCTCCACACTCTATTTAAAATTGTGAATTAATTGTCATTATAAAAAAAAAGGGAGATTATTAGTTCCTTAGTGTGAGTAAACGCTGATAAATGACACTTAACAAATTACTCACAATTCTCGCAGGCATGGAGATTCAATAAGGAAAGGATCCAAGCAAACAACACCAACATGGAAAGAGATATATTCTGATCCTTACAACTACTACAGAAAGGAAGGGCATAATCAAAGGGATTAAGAATCATTAACATATGGTCTAATACTAGAAGCAGATCAATCAAGAAAATCGTGATTGATAGGACAAGATCAAGAAATCATAAATCAAGACAAGAATAGATCCAAGTCACCAAAAGAAGAAATGAAATCAGATCAAGCCAAGAGTCAAGATAAATCCTCCAGCCAAGCACATAATCGAGTCATATCTGTCAAGAAGGAAGGAATGTGATTTACCAAACACATATCTAATATGGACATGGATCAATAAATCGCCTCAATCAAGGGATTTCTCAAATCCTTAATTGAAGAATAACTCACTTGGGTTTTCCTTACAAGAGCAAAAGTCTGTTCATATATATATACCTCCATCAGACTTAGGTGTAAAGTACGCAACTTCACTTGAGCTTATAAGTGTAATCTTCTTTTATCTTTCATAAAGCTTTGTAATTACGTGAGTGAAACAATTGAAAAGAAAAGAGAAAGAAAGATTCTGAGTGTAGGTTTACAAGTAGAGGAAGTGTCAAGGTAGAACATCTGATTTGCATATCAGACAGGATAAAGTCGCAGAACCCTGTACATCCGAAGTTCACTTCAAATATCTAAAGGAAACCCTTGAAACCCAAGGGGACTGGAAGTATAGGCACCACATTGGTGTTCCGAACCAGTATAAAACTCTCTGTGTTCTTTACCTACTGCATATTATTATTACTATTTATCTGCTCTACTGATGTGCAGGTGAGTCGACTAACCATTACAGGAAGTTGACTGAAGGAAATTTTAATTAACCCCCTCCTCCTCTTGACTTTCAGAGGCGAGCAAGATAGTTTATGTATCCAAGAGACATGTGAATCACACTAGATATATGAGATACTAGATTTTGTATTTGACATATTAGATACAAGAAAAAAGGCGAGCGAGAGAGGAAGGTGGTGACTGGTGAGTGAGGTAGGAGAGAGACAAGTGAGAGATTCAGATACATGTGAATCCACTCAGATACAGTGTATCTAGAACAAGTTACACATAATTTTGATCTCATATATTCAAGATACATGTATCTGGACGCACAAAATGTATGTATCTGAAGTCAAAATTTTGGTAAGTTTTGTAATAATGAAAAGTGAAGGGAAGGGAGATAATATTTTTTAAAAAATTGATTTGGACTCAAGGTCCTTTATTTATTGGGAAAATTAGCAAATTAGTCACAATCCCTAACATAATTAGTAAAAACATCTACACTTTAAAATAATTATTAAAAATGTCAAAATGTCAATATTTTAGAAAATGATTTGTATCTTAATATAACTATTTTCCTTTCCTTTTATTTCTCAAAACAGTCCCACATTGGATCAATTTCTACACCACTAACCGATAAAAAACAAAAAAAAATACATTTATTATCCATTACCCTTCTTTCTAGGTTTTAACTCAAGTCAATATTCTCTCTCTCTCTTTCTTCACGTTTTCCCAATTTTTCTCTCATTCATTGTTCAAGAAAAATTAACTCTTCCTTTTTCTCCCAATTTGTTCAAGAAATCTATCAATTAATTCAAGAAATCTCTCAATTGATAAAGGTTATTTCGAAGTCACCAAAAATTTTGTGAGTTTTCTTCTGATTTTGTTTTCATATTCACCAAATATTTTTGTATTTCTTATTTTTTGTCCTTTTTTCAATTTTTTTGAGAGTTTGTTTAAATATTTGAGATTCAGTAGATTGTAGTAATCTACATTATTATTCATACATCATATATTGTTTGCTTTTTTATACATTCATATTTAATAATTTCAAAATTTTCTTATAGGGTTACTAATGCACAAGTGAATACGGATTCAAATTTAGATTTGGTGAAAACAAAATCAGAAAAAAGGAACATAGCAGAAGAAGCAGAAGAAGAAGAAGAAGAAGAAGAAGAAGAAGAAGAAAGAGAGTCAAGGTTGCAAAATTGTATTCACAACAAAATTGTATTTATATTAATTTTTGTTTGTTAATTATTTTTTTTTACTCAGCATTTGTAAGAAATACATTGTTCTGTCATGAAATACAATATTTTTTGAACTACAAATTTTGATTGTTGCTAAGATTGTAAATTTGTATGGTTTGATGATTGGAATACAAATGTATTGGAATTTTAAGAAAGAATATACGTTTTTGAAAAATATACAAAATCAATGTTGTATCCTTTCTGAATGAACACAGATTACATAAGTATATATGGATACAAATATTTTATTCATATTTTTATTTGTGGATACAAATATCATTCTAAATAACTACAAATCCATTTGGTATACCTATTAGAATGAATACAAACTAATAAAGAAATACAAAAGACATTATACAAACTGAAACATGAAAATCATAATGAATACAAATACACATATCATCATATTTGAATGAACACAATCAATTACTTTTGAAATTGTAACTGATGAGAATTTTAAATGATATGTTCCTTTTAAAAAAATATTTTCCCCATAATTTTCTCCTTTCTGTTATTAAATAATTGTATTCTTTCAACTCAAACAAATAAAAAATACATAAATCAGAATAATAACAAACTAAAATATTGGCATTTTTAATAAATATAAAAAATGTTGATTAGAGGTCCCATTAAATGCTAAAATATTGACATTTTGAAAAAATTTCTTTATTTATTCAAGCCATTGGGCTCAAAAAGTTCATAACAAAAAACAAACCTGGTCGGCCCAAAAGTGACAAACCAGGATATATTAAAAGGGAAAATTTTCAAAACAACAATATTTTAGCTTTTAATGGGACTCCATAACAATAGTTTCACTATTTATTTAAAATGTCAATATTTTAATTTGTTAAGGATTGAGTTATGTATTTATTTTTTTTTGATTAATTTGAAAGAATACAAATAATTAATAACTGAGTAGAGAAAATCATGGAACAAAAAATTTCAAAAAGGTAATTTTTAAAAAAAATTTAACATCAGTTACGTTTTTGAAAGAGCATATGTTGCCATTTTTCTTTCTAGCGTTTTTTTCTTTGTTCTTAAGAATTTCAATTTTTTTTTTGAAAACAATAGTTTGTATTTTATATCTTATATGAGTGGAAGTGTTGGAAAATTTCTAATGCCCTCTGTTTTGGATATTTAAATGTTTGAACTTCTTTGAATATGTGTTCATTCGAAATGTATTCAAATACCTAATGATATGTATAACTAATTTAAAATACAAAAAATGTTGGTGTTGATTTATGATGAATACAACTCTTCGGCATTCTAGTTCAAATACAAAAATAAAGGCAGTTGTGTGTATATACCAAAATATAAATACAAATTAGTTGTAGATAGAAATGATATTGAAAAATACAGTTGCGATGAATACATATATAATACATAGAATAAGTTTATTCAAAATAAATTGTATTTATATTTCAATATCCAATTTTGTTATATTATTATTTCACTTTAAATTTGCAGAAAGTATTTTCTAGCTTAGTTTTTATTTCAAATATCAGGTTGTATTTCAATATCATTTTGTATATCAAACGCAAAATGAATACCAATAATTTTGTATTCCCCTTCTTGTGATGTATTTGTCGCACAATTTTATATATTATGTATTCATAAAATTATATTGCTTTAGCCAAATAAAATACAAAATATGTCTTACTAAGTTTGTATTTCAAATATCAGGTTGTATTTCAGTATGATTTTGTAATTCAAACGAAAAAATGAATACCAATAAGTTTCCATTTCCCTTCTTATAATGTATTCGTCACATTCTATAAATTATGTATTCAATCATAATATATAGAATTGTGACGAATACATTATAGACCTATTTAAATTACTACAAACTAAAAAAGAAATACAATATTTTAAAATAAAAATACAAATGATGAGTTAAAGAAAAACAATTGACAAACAAAAATTAATATGAATACAATTGTGGTATGAATACAATTTTGTAACCTTCTTATTTGACTTTGTCTTTCTTCTTCTTCTTCATCTACTATGTTCTTTTTTCCGTTTTTTTTTCCATCAAAACTGAATCTGAATCCGTATTCACTTGTGCATTAGTAACCCTATAAGCAAAATTCGAAATTATTAAATATGAATGTATAAAAAAATCAAACAATATATGATGTATGTGTGCTAATATAGTTACTACAATCTACTAAATCTCAAATATGAAAATATAATTTTTGATAATTTGAATTTCGAAATTATCAAAAATTAGAATGTATTAAATATCAAACAAAATAAACATACATATGAATTTCTAGATTCTCCAAAATCTGAAAAATTTAAAGAAAATCACAAAAAAAATTGAAAAAATTGAAAATCATAACTATTTGATGAATAACTAAACAAAATCACATAAAAATTGAAAAATTCGACTGGAAATCCGTAATATATAGAATCGGTGATTTAAACATCAAATCAAAATGGATAATGGAAATTACCTTACCAATCGAGAAATCTTCTTGAATTAATAAATATCTTTCATTTAACAATAAAGAAGATTTCTTGATGAACAACAATTTAGCACCTTGAAGAAAGATAAACTTGAAACGTGAAAGGTGGGGAAGAAACGTGAAAAGTGGGGAAGAAACGTGAATGGAGTTGAAAAAAGGTTAATGTGTATTGGTTTAATTTTTTTTCTTTAAATGGTTATTGATATATAATTTGGTCCAATATAGGACTCTTTCCATAAATAAAATTAATTTTAAATACTAAAATCTGAATACATCTTATTTTATAAAAATATTGTCATTCTGCCATTTTAAATAAATATTTTAAAGTGTTGTTATTTTGACTAATTAGGTTAGGTATTATGACTTAATTGATAATTTTCCCATATTAAAAAACAAAAAAAACATGACCCTAAGAAATGGGTTTCCAAATTGATTCTTCAGCTCCTTCTTTCCTATCTCTTCCGCCTCACTAAGAATGTTCCACCTTGTGCCCGTCAATATTGAACTGCACTAACATTCCCCATCGATGGGTTTCTACTATGATGTCAATATCAGCTGACGAAGGTATTTGTCCTTATCTTTTTTTCATTTCTCAGTTGAATCGTCTCCTCCTGTAGGTGTACTACCCGCTTTGGATGCTTGGGCTTCTGATGAGTTCGGTCAAGAGTATGAACCCTGTAGACCAGCTCTGAAGATATATGTAAGTATGTGCTATCTCGCCTTCCATTTTTGTCCGCTAAAACTACTCTAATTTCCTCCTCCGTTCAGTAGTTGAAGCAGAAGAGGAGAAAACTAATTCGCTCCTGAAATTCTTTTTTTATCTCCTAGCTGGATGCACGCATACTAATTTGGTTCCCCGTCTTTCATGTTTTGCTGATGCATGTATAACTTTTTGTTGACTGTCATAGCTTAGGATGTATAGTTCCTTTACAGCTCTTTTACTCCTGATATAGAAATTATCTAAATTGTAAATATAGTTGTGGGACTCTGTGGCTTCTGTTCTATATCTAAGCATGTTAGTTGCTGTATCTAAGGGAGATAATTAGGTTCTCAACTAGTGAAATTTTTATAACTTACTCAAAAATATATGTCATGTTTATATTTTGTATACTATATATTTCATTGCATTAAGATTATATACAATAACGATGACATACCCATTGTAATACCATTAGTGAAATTCTGAGAATATAATGTATGCACACCTTATTCTTATTATTTTTGGGGTAGAGAGAGAATTACGTACATGAAATAAATATAATACACGTGTCATATATAGGCTTAAGTCATACGTAGCCCCTTAAAGTTGTCCGCATAATTCACTTAGACACTTTAACTAAGACTAGTACCTATTGAACACCTCTACCTATTTGGATTTGAACCTTTTAAACACTTTTTTGACAATCAGCTAAAAGATATAAATGTGTGTAATACACTTGCGCTGACATGGCAAATTGACAAATCAGTGACGTACATGTGGCGTTTTGAGGAAAAAAAAAAAAGAAGAAATAAAGGAAAAGGAAGTTGCAGTGGAATCAACTACAAAACTAATGATGAACAACTAATTCATCTCATGTCTATGGAGTGGAGACATCAACTTATCTCTGAGCAATCAAATGATTTAACTTATTGATGATCAGTAGGGAAAGATTCACAATTCAAATGATTTAACTTATCGATGGAAATTCTTGATTTCAAAATGCCATTCCGTCCGGCCACCATTGTTGTCGTCACCTTCCAACCCTTTTAATTCAACGATTTTATTTTTCAGATCTAATTTTTCTAAAAGTTGAAAATAGCAAATTACATATATATAAAAATTAATCAATACATGAACCACCTATAATTTTTTAGATACCAATGAAATCATTGACTACATAATCATCTAAGCAAAGCATGGAGAAAGGTAGAAGGAGAGGTGATTTCTTTTCTTTTTTTTAGATCTGATTTATTTGAGTACAGATTTAAACTTTTAAAGAAGAAAACAAAGAAAGGAACTTTTCCGATGAATAAGATTGGCGATGGGGGTGGCAACATCGGCGGCAGCTATGGAAAAGGTGGTGGCGTTGAAGAAGTTATGACTAATGAAGAAGGAAGAAGAAAGAGAATAAAAAAAAAACTAAAAGTACCCTTCTGACGCGCTAAATGTAGGTGATTTGCACCTTCCTTGCCACGTCAGCAAAAAGTGTTCAATAGGTACTTGTTTTGAATAATAAAAGTGTTCAATAGGTACTAGTCTTAGTTAAAATGTCTAAGTGAATTATGCGGACAACTTTAAGGGGCTACGTATGACTTAAGCCGTCATATATATGACATGATATACAAGTGACATACGTAAGACTATTCTCTAACTTCAAAATTCAATATGAAATTTGATTCAAAACATCACCAAATTCGCACCAAGTAGTCTCAAACTTGGGATATAACTTCCACAAGATGTTTCAAAGCTTTTGGAACAATACCAAATCGAAAATGATTCCGATTTCACACACCCAAATTTCAACTTCATAATAATTTGAACAATGACAACTGACTCTGGTTCTACAAACTCCCTAATATGGGAACCAACAAAAGGTAAGAAAATCAAAGAGAATTTAGAAGAAGGAAGTACAAAACAAACAAGAAAGAGAAGTTTTTTAAAATTCCTAATTTTATGAATTTTGTTAAGAGGTTAAATATATTATATGAAAATTTCGTTATTATATTTGAAAGTGGAATAATAGTATGTGATTTATTTCCTATAGCCATCAAGGATCAACAAAAACGACGTGCCACTTTGGGATAAATCTATATAGCCCATGAATCTATATAGCAACAAAAACCCGTGAATCACATGAATCCTCACGGGTCTATCTAGACTTCTGTCATTATAAAGCCCAATAAAAATTTAATAGGGCTTCTTACCTAACTCTACATGTGATCACAACAAAATCTCCAACAAAATGGCTGTGTATGTAATATATAGGGAAACTTTCAATGAAAGCAAACATTAGGCCTTAAATAGGACTCCTTAATTATAGTTTTACTAATTACAACTCATAAATTATAGATACACTTTGGTTTGCTACATATTTTATTCGTTGTATTTTTTTGCGGATTTTGGAGAAAAAAAATATAAATACAAACTGATTTGTATCAAATAAATACATATTAGGAGGAGAGAGGCGATCCCAGATCGAAAGAGGGAGAAGAGAGGGGAGCCAGATCGAGAAGGAGGAGAGAGGATGAATACATGTTGTATTCTTTGTATAACGAATACAATTATACAAAATACAAATACAATTGATACAAAAATACAGACATAGTTTTTCAAATACAATTGATAAAAAATAGGGATAATGCACAAGTACCCCCTAGACTATTACCGAAATCCCAAAGACACAACTTAACTACACTAAGATCCTCCTGAACTCATTTTTTTGTTTGTAATTTTGTACATCTTTTTGACTTACGTGACATCCAAATATTTCACATGCGCCTCAACTACGTGAAGTCACAAAGTGTGCTACGTAAGCCAAAAGTTGTATAAAATTACAAAACAAATGAGTTCTGTGAAGGGGGGGGGGAGGGGTAATAGGATCTTAGTTTAGTTAAGGTATTTTTTTGGGATTTCGGTCATAGTCTAGGGGGGTATTTGTGCCTTATCCCTATAAAATACAAAATTCTCACCTATATTGGATTGAATACAATTGATACATAATATATTTGAATGAATTTCTTCTTATTGGCAGGAGAGAGAAAGAAAGAGAGAGCCGGGGGGGAGTTTGCTATAGAAACAACATATAGTGGTTTTTTGTAAAAAAATTTTTAACTATAGCCGTTTTCCATAAATATGTTAGCATTTTTGCCTTGTTCCATATTTCTTTTATATTTATAATGTATCGATATTGTATAAATAGGTATATAATATATACATAAGATGTATCGATATTGTATAGATAGTATATAATTGTGTATATATGATATATAACTATTTATCAGAGATGTATATACATTCATCTTCCTCATCGAGCTTAATTTTTTTCAATCCTAACCAACTCAAATCTCATCTAAACAATTCAAAATTTAGGTATGAGCTCCCTTGATGTTTCTAAGTATTTTTATTTTCATGTAGCAATATCCCTTTATTCTTCATTCTATATTTTATTAAAATAAATCCTTTTTATCTTAGAAAGACTTGCAAATAGAAAGAAAATATGTCAGTACTGTATATTTAGCAGAGTGACACATTTGAAGATTGACCAATGCACTTCAAAAAAAATAAAATGGTATGAATATTGTTTATTGTATGACAATGCACTTTGAAGTTTTGCCAAAATGGAAAAAATATGCCAACACACTATGAATATGAACTTGTGTCTAAATATAAGGAATGTTTACGATTCAAAACTCTTGTTTTGTTACTTCGATATAAAAAGCTTTCAACATATCCATGTTGAGACATATGTATACTTTGTTATCATAATATGTGGTACATTTATGATTAATCTTTGATTTTTATTAAATTAGAGAAATTTAATATATTTTTGATGATTTACTGTTTTTGATGTTTAGTGATTATTAAAATGTTCATTGAATCAAAATAACTTAATAATCATTTATTTTTTAAAAAAAAATTCGGCCAAACTTATTGCGTAAGAAGTGCATTGACGTGCAATATTTCTTACTTCAAGGTAGACTAAAAACAAATAACGGTCTAGCCATGGAAGATATATAAAGAGTGACAGGACGTTTGGTGTGAAGGATAACATCAAATGTTTTGGGATTAAATTATATTATTATTTAATTTGTTGTTTGATTGATAAATCCGAAATATTATGTGGTATTCTGATACTAATAATTAGAACCGAGATAAGTTATTTCTTCCCTTGGGTGGTATAATAATTCCAGGGGCGTATGCAGATGGTCACTGGATTCATGTGAACTCATGCTCCCCTTTCGAAATTATATATAGTAGTGTTATACTTTTTATAAAATATTTAAATATAGAGATGTGAACCCACACTTGAAGTATCATATAATGCAATGATTATTGGGTGTATCTCTCTAAGTGAGGTTAGAAATTTGAATCTTATATCTATCTTGTTTTATTTTTCTTTCTGAATTTGGATAACATCTCTCTTAATAGTTATTGGTAGCACTTTATATATATAGCTTTAATCTTTCAAAATTTTCAAGCTTGTTACATTGAAAATTCCTAATTATTTTAGCATTGTAATTTTTTAATAATCAAACAAAATGTGTGTGTATATTCATATATATACACTATTTGAATAGATAAGAATTAATTTTGAACCTATAATTTTATAATTTTAACAATTTCTAGTGATAAAAATCTAAATGTCAAACCGATCAAATTTATACCTTAGATCTACCTGTCCGTAATAGTGCACCAATCATCTCAAAATCCTGAATACACCTCTGATTATAATCTCATCATCATTTATCATAGAAAAAATTTAATAAATGATAAAATTATCCTTCAAACCCTTTAGCTTTTAAAATGTATTTCACTTTCCTATATCTATGATAATTTTATGACGATTACTTTTAATTTTCTTTTTAGAATCATTTTCGTTTTTTTTTCAAATGAGATTTTTATTACCACTTAGAAGAAGAGTTGCCAAAGGGTGATTATGCCTGACCCTTTGCTACAAGATGTGAAATTCTAGATTGGCAAAAAAGTCTTTCCGCCTACTAAGCAAAATAGAACTAGAAGTGACAAATATAGGTGAAGATTTTTAAAGGGCTTTGAAAATAAGATTCATTTGGGTTAAAGGTCAAACCAAGATTAGTTTACACTATCGATTATATCAATTATATTAACACCTCCAAAATTGACAATAGTTGAATATAAAGAAAATTCATCAGAATTCATACAAAATAAGTAATCAAGCTAAATAAGAGGGAGGTTTTATTTTTAAGAATGAATAACTAAAGCTCTACAAAAAAATATATACAAAAAGCTAAATAAAGTAGATGATACTTTTGTAAACAAACAACTTATTTTTAAGTAGTAATGAGTATTATTTTTAGTACAACAAACCAAACAGTCAATAAGAAATAATATTAGAATAACTAACTCAATATAACTAATCCCAGTATAACTTATCACAACCTAACTCGTACTATTTTTAAATTCCACACATATGAGTCTAAGAATTAATATTCATACTATTTTTAAACTCCACACATATGATTGGAAAAAAGATGAATTCACGTCTCAACACATGCACTAGTTGGCTTCTATTTAGAGTTTAAAAAAAAAAAAAAAAAACAAAGAGTCATCCAATGGTTTTGAAATGCTTGGAAGGCGATGAATGGCTCAGCGTGTGGCCCTATGAGTTTCAAACATATTAAAAGTTCAAAGGATCAAGTTTGGATAAGTTTTGGCAACACACGAGTTTGTCATGGTGGAAGACATGTTTTGTCATACAAATCAACTTCTGTCTTTTGAGAATTTCGACTTTATTCATATATAACGCGAACCATGCCAATGTAATTGGATATATCAAGTGGCAACAATTTCAAGCTATGTCACGAGTTCAATAGTAATGACTGCATTTTACATAAGTATTTTATACTTACTGAAAATGTTACAGTCGAATTTCTATGAGGGCAAGAGCATGCAATCTAATTCTTTTGAAGTTCGTTTACTAGTGATTGATTTAGCAATACGCGAAATAAGTAAAGCGAGATAAAGAGTAAAAACTACAAATTCGAGTGTTTTGATGTATTCACAGGCTCATTCCAAGGATGTGAAACCACTGTGCTATAACAGTTTCTTATGTTAAGAATATCCAAAATATATTATTTAATCATTTCGTGTATCATTTTACTTGAATATACAACATTTTTTTTGGACGAAAGATTGAACACCCTGACCACCATACAGCTACGCCAACTCTAGCCTTAGCTTCGAGGGTAAAGAAAACTTCAGTAAAGAAAAGATCAGCTTATTGCGGAAGGAAACAGTGTGGTGTTGTTGTATTGCTAAAATTCAGAATGTCTTACAAATTTATGAAAGTAAATTATTTTTAGGTCAATGTCGAGGCACTAGACAAAAAGGAAGCTCTAATTGAGCCCTAAAGTACTAAAACCAATAATCAAGGGACACATGGTAATGCCAACCCATATTAATGCCATGCTCTGGACCATATAGGTTCTACCGCACCTGCCCCTTCTGACACTGTCTCCTTTACCTCTTTGTCCACGTCACTGGAGTACGACCTCTCCTCCAACCTTAAATGTGTTTCCAATTTATTTTTTAAAGATCATTTTCAATCTCATTCTATTTTACTCTTTTTTAAATATACTATAACATTTTAAAAAATGTATAGTATTATTTAACATATACTATTTTCATTCCGAATTAATAATATTTTAAATATTTTTTTTTCAATTTTCGTCACTTTACCAGATAATTTGATATTATTAATTTTCACTATGAAGAATGCACAAAATTTAAATGATAAAATGAAAATTTTAATTTAAATATACAATACATGACATAATAATTTAAATACAAGATAACAATACAATGCATAACATAATGATTTTTAAAATCACAACAATAATTTAGTAATTCGGTAGGTTGTTTTCAGATTTAACAATATTCGGAAAAAAGATAGTGTATGGTATAGAGAATTGTTGTGTTTGTGATTGCGGTTGTGCTTGTTGATATCTTTTTTCAATTTTTCGTAGTTGTTCTTTAAAATTTAGAATAAAATATAATTTTATACTAAATAAAGAATTTTTAAAAAAAAAATTTATATTACATGAAAATTATATAGGGTGATTATTTTAAATAAGAAAGAACGGGTTTATATCATGAAATAAGAAAATGAAATAGAAATAGAAATAATAATATAATATTGAGGAAAGAAAAGAAAATTCTATTTTAGAAAGTAAAATAGAGAATTGAGTTGAAGTTGATTGTCAGAAAAAATAGATAATTATATATTTGGAGAGTAAAATAAAGTGTAGAGTTGGAAATGCTCAAATGATGCCTTTTCAAGGAATTGATCTTCTCGTACCTTTGTGCTCACACATGTGAATGCCAAGTATCTTTATCCGATTCTACCCCATACAGTTAGTCTGCCGTTTTTCGATTATGGTGTCAAGCACGACGGGGAGACAAAGAAATGAGAAATTTGATGGTTCTTTACTTCTCTTCCTTCCTTAAATGAGAAAAAGTGATAGTACTATCTCTTATAAACCTTATGACTAAATATTTCATCTATGGCGTACCTCTCTAGACAACACGAAAACCCTTCTCCTATAATGTAACACACTGAAACTTCTAAGCAAAGGTTTAAACCATTTCTCGTAAGATATAGATCAAAAACCGGTGATTCCTAATTGAACATAAATGTTAAGATAACTTCTTAAGTGTGGAAAGTGTATCGTATGTGTTTCACGGTCATAAGGGACATCTAACACTAAGTTGAGTTCAAAGTCTTTCTACCGGCTAAATTTTTTGCAAGAGCTCATGCAAGGATCAACTTCAAATAGTCATATCTCTTAGCATATAAAGGGTTAGGTGACCCATCACCTATAATAATAGGTTTTTGAGTCTTCTCTCCAACGCATCCAACCACTTGTCAATCCGACTTTTGAGTAAAAAATTATTTTCATTTTATTGGACAAATGTCAAATTCATGCGCTCCGTGTGCCTGGTAGCGTGGGTGCACCACGCCAAGCCATTTTTCCAGTAGTCATGAGGTTAAATTACTCTATTTATTAAGGTAAGTTAGTGGATCATTAGAAAATTCATCTTGAACGACTTAAGACTTATTTTCTCTCAAATTCTCTCCTCTCCTCCTTCTCCAACACCAAGGTATGTTCCACCCATGTATCTCAGGTGTTTCCAAAACAATCTTAATCTCTAATAACGAATTCTTAGCAAGACTCTAACATCAAATCTTCCTTCTATATCTAGTGAAAATAAGAACTTATCTCAAGGTTCAAGAAGAGACTTTTGGGGTTTCTCTTCAACGTTAGAGTTTCAATTGGAGTTATTAAAGGTATGTAGGACTCTATGAGGAATTCCTTTCATCCTCATGTCCAAAATTCCTCAGTTTCATGAATTAAATTCTATAGTTAGGGTTTATAAACCCACTTTCAAATTCACCATTTTTATGATCTAATTGTAAGATTTTCTTGAATTATTTACTCATGATTATGGGTTATTGACTATTATATTTCTTGTTTATGCTTAACAACATTTTCTATTGCCATTCTTATTAGCTCTTGGCATGATTTTTTTACGATCCTTGAAGCTTATATTTCAAAGCATGATTTTTTAGCCTTTATTTATTATAAAAGCTATTTTGAGAATCTACAAGTTATGCATGTTATAGAAAACTCTCTCATGATTTTGAAAGATATGTTTTAGAAAGATATTTTAGCATATGATTATAGAAAGAAATATGTGTTTCGTCTCATAGATTTGAGCATAGTTTCACAACAAGATATGTTTTAGAAATAGATTTAATTTTAAGCAAAACTCTTTATAAGATTTTATAAAATCTTAATAGATATGTTTATGAGATATATAGATGATATGTTTTGGGAGTAGTATTTAGCACCGATTGAATGAGGGTTCTAGATAACCCAAGTTTCAGAACTACGTGCCACCATAGAATTGTGTTTCATTACTTTGTTGGTTGATTATTTAGCATTGAGAGACTCAAACTAGTGGATCCACATTAGAAAGACAAGTCTTATACCCTGACAAGGTACAAGGCACCCTCCCAACTGGAGTATTCATTGGTGCATCATGAAATCACATAGTGTATGTCGGTTAAGAGAATCTCTCATCTAAAATGTTTGACTCCATTTTATATTTTATTTAATATCATCATTTTATAAGATTTCAAACAGTATGATTTCAGATACTATGATTTTCAGATATGCATCCTTTCAGTACTGATTTCAATAAATATAGTCTCAGATTTGTATGGTCCCTCTCACAACTTATGATATAGATACTAATTCAACTATATAGTTTTGTTCCTACATTACTCAGTATTTTCTCCATATTGATCGCATACCTCTTATGAGCTAGATTTTTATGTGATGTAGATACGAGTGATCATTCTCATGCTCGTGAATTAAGAGTAGCTATTCATAGTTCAACAGTTGGTGAGTCCTCCTCATTCGGGGACATAGTTTAGTTTTTTCTATCAGTAGTTTTATATATCATAATTTTTAGATATGCATCCTCTCTTTTGTTCTTTTCACCATACAAAATGTTTTACGAAAGGCTCATCCTTCTTGACCCCAACATTGATCATCAGTGCTCTCTCCATGACCCGTCAGTGAAACACCTCAAATGTGGAAAAAAAAGGGTTAGTCCACAACCCTAAAACAGACCATGGACCCTTCACTGAAGCCTAAACGACTCGTGAAAGGACCAAGAACCGTTTAAGGCAAGTGGACTAGCCCTACAGGGCTGCCAAAATTTGGGTGACCTGGACGGCTCCTTAAATGGCCCATCAAGAGGTGTACGACCCATTTAGGGCCAGTGGCCCAACCATCAGGGCAACCCTAAAAAGGGGCTACCTGGACGGTTCCCTAAATGGTCCATCAAGCCCTAAATGGTCCATTTAGGGGTGTATCTAGGGTCACTAGTATACTTTTAAGCTAGGGTCATTTTAGTCTTTTCTCTAAGTGGTTGGTACTTAAACTACGTCGTTTTAACCCTTATTTCAATACCTATATAAGTGAATTAAGTCTTAAAACTATCCATTCTAAATCATTCACCTAATTCCTAAATTTCCCTCCAATATCACCCCCAAAATCCTCTCAAGAGCGAAGGAAGAAAAAAGCTAGGGTTTGGTTTGAAGAACTCCAATTCACCATAGATTGTGGGCATTGATTTCAAAGGTATGTTAGTTTTCACCTATGGAGTCCTTTCCTCCATAGGGTTCCTAAATTCTTCAAGTTTTATACGTTAGATTCTCAATTTTAAAGTTAGGATTTTATTCAATCTTCATGGGTTCTTTTCAATTATAATTCAATTACATGTTTCTTATTTTCTAGTGCATGAATTGAAAGTATTTACATGATTTTGAGTTGAATTCATATGAACCCATGCATAATCCATGATTTTTAGACTATGAACATATGATAAAGCTTATGAACTATGAAAGATGAATTTATGAAGAAATGCATGCTTTTATGAAGTTGATATATATGATTTGAGGATGTTTTGAGAGTAAAGAATCAATAATATTGTTGTGAAAGGTTTTCTCACATACTACTAAGAACATGATTAGGAAAAGTTTTATCACAAAAGAATTATAAGGTTGAAAGGTTTTCTGACCTAAGTTGAATCAAGATTACAGAGCTATTCTAAATGAACTTTAACTTGGATTGGTTACGTAAATGTGCCTTTCCATGGATGATATGATGAATGTGATTAATGACTATTCCATGAGACTTATACTTAGCACCAGAGGATATTGAGATGAAGGCTTTCCCTTTAGTAAAGTCTGGGTCTCTAGTAGCAATTCCTTGTCCCATAACTATGTGTCACCATAAAATGTTGTCTTAGACAGATATTAGCTAGTGGAGCCACTTTATCTCAGACTCATGAATATTACCTTGACAAGTAAGGACATCCTTTTTTGGTGTGGGATAGACACTTGGTTCCATGTTATAGCTCACATGTTTTATGTCAGTGATATGGTAAACTTCCCACACTAATGAACTAAGGTTAATTTTAAAGTATCTCATAAAATGTTTTAAAGATATTTAGCTTGAATTTACCATGATTATGACTTTTGTTTTCTAACTCTTTTATCTTATGATTTAGTTTGGTCATTGCATGTCATGTAAAGTCCTTTTAGCATGATTTCATAACTCTTATGCATTGGAATCATACTTAGTACATGAAATGCATACTTGTGCCTACATTGTTTCACTAATGTAGGATCTGCCGCTCCTACCTCTCACACTTGTGGTTAGTTAATCTTTTGGTGTTCAAAGATTCGTGAGTCCTCATGTTTCGAGGATCGAGACACTTTTATTGCTCTTATTATTTAAGTTTTCAGACTTTTTATATGATGTATGAGTTACATCCCAATCACTTTCATCATGATGTAATAGATGACTTGTTGAGACTTATGTTAGAATTATGCTTTGTCAAACTTTCTTATGATATAAGACTATGACTTTGAAATATTTATTTCTATTATCTTGTATGATGTATGCTAAGTGGCTTGTGTAGTGCCTTTTGAGATTCTATACGCCATGTTACGCCTAGGGTATACTTTGAGTCATAACAAACTTGGTATTCAGAGCACAATGTTTAGAAAGGTCCTAGAATGTCTTATAAGCCACGTCGAGTAGAGTCTTGTTCATGAGTGTGAAGAGTGCCACAATTATGAATATGAAGCTATAAGATATTTAGCAAACTTCACTTCTTTCATCATTCTAAAGTCGTGCAATAGAGTGTACCTCTATATGTCTCTCTCCTAATCTTTATTCGATGCTTTTTAGGATATGGCCCCTCGAAGAGCATATGTTAGAAGGAATGCGGGTGAGAATGTGGAACAAGTAGCTCCTCAAGTTCCTTAATAAGCTTCTCTAGAAGCCTCTCAAGTTTTGGTCGACCTTTTGGCCGAACAAGTGGCTAATGCGGAATTCTAAGATGTTTTTCAAGTGTTGACTCCAGATATTAGGGGTCAAGTCAATAGGAAGGTTGTGGTCCGCATGAACCCAAATATTGGTACGGTGGAAACTAGAGTGAGGGACTTCACTAGAATGAATCCCTCGGCATTTCATGGTTCCAAGGTTTAGGAAGATCCTCAAGAGTTCATTGATGAAGTGTATCAGATTTTGATGATAATGTGAGTTAAACCGGTGGAGAAGGTAGAATTGGCCTTTTATCAACTTAAGGGTTTTGCTCAAGTTTGGTTTAGCCAATGCAAGAAATAAAGGGCAGTTGATGCGGATCCTCTTAATTGGGAAAAGTTTAAAGTTGCTTTCCTTGATAGTTTTTTTCCCCTTATGATGAGGGAGGCCAAATTTCTTGAGTTCATTAATCTTCTTTAAGGAAATATGAGTGTGAAAGAATATATTTTTCAATTCACACAGTTGTCCAAATATACTCCTTCTATGGTTGCCAATTTTAGGGCAAGGATGAGTAAGTTTGTTTCATGTGTGTCCAAAATGGTGGTTAAGGAATATCATACCGCCATGCTCATTAAGAAAATGGATATCTCTCATTTAATGACACATGCTAAACAAATATAAGAGGAGAATCTTATTGAAAGATCTAGGGAGGCAAAGAGGGAAAAGACCGATGATGGTGACTTCTCACATTCGAGGTTCGATGGACATGGTCGTTCTAGATTCCGACAAAAGTTCTCCGTTGAAGGTTCTTCTAGTGCTCAAGTTCCAAAGTTCAACAAAAATAAAGTGTCTAACCCTAAGCCTTAATAATGGAATGGTGGTGTATTTTGTTTTTCTACCTGTATTAGGTGTTGAAGGAAACATGATGGTAAATACTTAGATGGTATAAATGGTTGTTTTGGTTGTGGTAAGAGTGGTCACAAGATAGGGGATTTTCCATCACTTACTGCTAAGGGAAGAGAAGGTATGCAAGTTCTACCTAGTGGTTCGGGTTCAAATGCTCCAAAGGAAAACATATTTTATGCACTTCAAACTTGACATAAGCAAGAGGGTTCTCCAGATGTGGTCACGGGAATGTTGAAAGTCTTTCATCTTGATGTTTATGCTTTGTTTGATCCTGGTTCTACTTTGTCTTTTATGATGCCATATTTGTCTATGAGATTTGATTTTTCTCTGGATGTATTATTAGATCCTTTTTATGTCTCTACTCTTATTGGTGAATCTATTGTGTCTACGAGAGTCTATAGAAATCGTCTAGTCTCCTTTTCTCATAGAGTCACTTGTGTTGATGTTGTAGAGCTTGATATGTTAGATTTCGATGTCATTCTTGGTATGGATTGACTCCATTCTTTTTATGCTTCTATTGATTGTAGAACCCGAGTGGTCAAGTTTCAGTTTCCAAATGAGCCTGCCTAGAGTGGAAAAGGAGAAATTATATGCCTAAGGGACACTTTATTTCTTGTCTTAAAGCTAGAAAAATGATTTCTAAGGATTGTGTATATCATCTTGTTCGGGTTAGGGATATAGATTTTGGAACCCTTATTCCTGAGTTGGTCCCTGTTGTAAATGAGTTTTCGAAAGTGTTCCCAAATGACCTACCCGGTATTTCTTCCGAAAGGGAAATAGACTTCGGTATTGACCTTCTCCAAAAAAACTTAAGCTAAGGCCCGAACCATTCTTTATTTACATGTAAGGTCATATCGGGTGGTTCTTAAATTAATCATATGTGTAAAGGTCAATTATTTAGTGTGAGAATGGATTTAGATTTGAATTAAGGTCACTAGAATCCCCTAACACAAAGTTGAGTTGAAAGCTTCCATACCAATCAAGTTTTGATGTAAGATTCTACTTGGGTCAACTTCAAACAATCATATCTCTTAAAATATAAGACGTTACATGGACCTTAACCTATCCAATTAAAGGTATTTGAATTTTATTTCCAACACTATCAATTTCGCGTCAATTTGAGTTTTGAGTAAAAAGTTATGCTCATTTTAGTTATATGATACAATCCAGTGATGAATTTAGCCGACGAGAAAACATTAAAACGGTGCGGTTTTCTCTGTTTAACTCTAAGAAAATCCTAAGAAAATTTCTTGACTAATTAAAGGCCCAAAACAATAATATTTTCATCTCTTAACCCCTCATTCTCTTCTCTCTCAAACCCTAAGGAAAAATCAAAGCAGAAAACTTCTATTCAAGATTCTTTCAATCTTTTTAAAGATTCTTCTTCAAGTAAGTCCTTCTCCAAGAATTTCATTCTTTCCAACTCAAATTCCTTCATACAATTATAAATTATTAATGAAAATCCTAATTCTTGGCTATAGAGTTTTCAATAAACTAATTCAAGAATCTCAAGAAAACTTTTCTTGATTGTTGTCCTTCAAGCTAGGGTTTCAAGGCTTCTAATCAAGTTTTTCTTCAAGATTCTCCAAGAACCTTATTCTTTTAGGTATGTAAGGCTATTCATAGTGATGGATTGAGTTCGTCCTCACACTATTCAGTCAATAAATGTTTAATATAGGGTTATACCTTTATTTTCGAGAATTCTTTATATGAGTTATGTTATTGATTATGAGTTCTAAATCCGTGTTTCGGATTGACACCCGAACGAATACGAAGCTTGGTTTGAAACATGATGAAATAAAATGCTCATCAATTGAGTATGTCTATTCCTGCTCAACAATGTAGTTAGAAAGTCAATTAGAGTTGGTGATTAGAGGTAGGAGACCATGATCATAAAATCGACCATGTATATCAATAATTTGATAACCTTAGTTAATTCATTAAACAATGGTAGACAAGCCAAAAATAAAGATGTACTAGCTAGCCGACGAGGCCGCAACTGAAGACATACATACTTACATACAAATATATATACATGCCAAGTCTATGGGCTGGAGATTGAAACTTATAAAAGAAAACTCAAAATATTGTGTCCACAAGCGCCTCTACAAGTAACATAAGCACTGTCGGGACAAGGCCTCGACTATACCCAAGTTGTATATCAAAAGTAAACATCCTCTGATAGACCCAAGATAAGATGGAGCTTACCAACTCACAACTGAACCCTAATCCTAGTGGGTGGGTCGATCAGAATCTCTCCATGAACCTGCTCACACGAAACAAAAAGTAGTGTCCCTAGGCAATGGGATGTCAGTACGAATAAAAATGTACTGATATGTAAGGCGGAAAGTAGAGTCATAAGTAGATGTTGTAAAAGGGTAATAGAGGTACCACCTAAAACTGAAACTCAAATAATCTCCATGGCTGACATTTGACCTCCTACTATTTAAATATGTATGGTATGCTTGTATAATCGTATGTCGTGAATACGTGTATATATATATATATATATATATGCAAATGCATGACATACCCAACCAAATGCTAGCAATGGTGGTGCTTCTCGGTAGCTAACCAACATCATATTCACCAACTTGTGGCCATCAGTATCTCATATGTATAAATATAGGCAAGAGACTCCATACCTCCCGATTATAGCTCGGGAGTAGAATGCATAGCATGTCATGTTAGGACTCATAATACATATATGTTACTGTTGTCATGTTTCCAATCTTGGACCGTTTGTGCTCTTGTTCTCATAACCCCGTAATCACTTTCGTATTACATGTAAATGTCTCATGGAACCTCATATATTTTTCCGAATAAGCTTGAATCTTAACTCGACTTTTAGAAAGATAACCTCACCTTAAAGATTTTCATAAAAAGCTTAAGGTGCTTCACTTACTTCCTTTACTTAGTTCCTGGATAATTTATAAAAGAAAGTTTTTTTGAAAAATCAAGTGTTCTAATAGTTTAAACATTTAAGTCATATTTGAGAGTTTTGAAAATCTTGAGTTACTTAAAGATTTTTCATAATAAACTTTAGCGGGGAAAAAAGGACTGGTTACAAATAATAAATGTCTCCCATAATATTTTTTAAGTCACAACACCCAAAGAAGAATAAGAATTCATACATATGGATATATATTCAAGAAAACCGATAAAATGACGTGCAAATGTTGAATACCCCAATTATTCGAATGAGTGAAATATCAAATAATAGCACCATGAAAATAATTCAGCTGAGATCCCAATGCCTTTCACAGAAGGTCTTTCTAACAAGAGAATAGAAAAATATCACATTTGGCGTTTTAGAAATTTCCCAGGACTCGTGCTAAAATGAAAGACAGAGCTTAGCCTTAACATACCTTTCCAATGAACGCTCGAATACCCGCAGTTTCTTCACGAAAGTTGTTCGTTTCGTCCTAAGCTTCGCAAACATTATATATATACAGCTGGTACACACCTATAAACAATTTATAATTGATCTTAAATCGACAAATTTTCCATATGGCCCTAACTTGGCAAAACGTCCGTAAAACTTCGTAAAAACAATCATAAAAGAGTCCCGAGATGATTACCTTAGCAAACCAAGTGTAAAATTTGAAGAAACACCAATGACTACCAATTTATATCTTCAAAAACTAGCTCCAAATGCAGCTAACAGAAGGGGAACATGATTGTCACGTGAATAGATCATGTTTCTAGGCACGAGATAACCTTTAATGGTAGAAAGCGCTAAAAAAACTAACCATCATCATGCAAGAATTCCATTAGAACCCTCTCTTCAGCTTTCTCTGTGGTTAGGAAGTGAAAAGAAATATTTTTATGGGTTAATTAAACGCCGAGTAGTCTACATACCATATTTTTTACCTGACCCAGTTCGCGATCTGGATTCTGCCCAGGCAGTCCGCTGTAAAACACTCATAACATATCACTCTAATGTCAGCTTTATACAGAGTTTTATGTGTTGCAAACTAGACTCGTAGGCTTTCGATTTGATAGCTCATGGGCCTTGTAACTTTTCATAATTTGGGAGAAAAAATCCGAGACATTTGACCTGAAGTTCAAAAATTTTAATTAAAGAAAACTTCGAAAACTTTTGCTGACCTTTGTTTCGCTAATTTTTTTTACTTCAAAATTTAACATACAACCATTGAGCTATTATAATACCTCATAACACATATTTTTAGGATGCTAGACAGTTATAGGCTTATCCCCAAGGTATGGGTTAATTTAAACCTTTCAAATGGGCGAAGTGCTACCCGAACGATTTCTTTAATCCCAAACCTTTGTTTGAGGGGTTCCTTTGACCTAAAACTTTAGTTTAGTTTCTTGATATTGCCACCCATTTGCAATCCTCTTCTCCAATGTACCTTACCAAGTCATATACACGTCATATAACCACGCCACACTATGTCACATATATAATGCAAGAATAGAAAAAAAAATATGGGATCTCGCAACAACCAACACCATCATCACACTAATCACTACAACACCAACCATAACCATCACCACCAGAGATAACATTTTTAATCATTCAATATTCAGAATTAGGGACAATATCTTAATCATTCAAATATATTTCTTCATATCCAAATGTATTAATCTTGATGAAAACAAATGAAACCTCATCACATGATAAAAATAGAAATTAGGATGGTCATATTTTATTAGGGGTGGGCATAAACACCGAAAAACCGAATCGAACCGAATTATTTTGGTAATTCAGTTTCGGTATTTCGGTTTTTGGTTCGGTATTCGGTATATGGTTTTGTATTTTTTGGTATTTTGGTTCAGTTTTCGGTATGTAATTTTTGTGTAATTTGGTATTTCGGTTACCGAAATATATTATATTATAATATATATTAATACTATATTAATTATTAATATTAAAAAATAAATATTATAATTTAAAATTAAAAACAAAAGTTTGTCTTTTCAAACTTTTCAACTTTATAGACCCACTTCCCAAAAGGCAAAAATTACCGTTCCCACTTCCCACGTCTAGCCGTCTACAAACTATAGCAGCGTCGACCGTTCCGGTGACCAGCAACACGCAGTAGCCGCCAATCGACCAGCAAGCAGCCGCAGCGCAACAACGACCGGTAAATTTCAATGTTATAACAAGGCTAAATTTCAATGTTAACGACAATTTATTATTTTGAATCATACAATAATTTGAAAAATAGAGTAAAATAAGCAAAAATAAATAAACATAAATAAAATAAACAAAAAAATTACAAAATTTTAAAAAGCCCACTAAGCAGGCCCATAACAAAAAACCGAATTAACAAAAACCGAACCGAAATAACAAAAACCGAACCGAAATAATAAAAACCGAACCGAACCAAATTATTTCGGTTCGGTGTTCGATACACGTCATACAAGGATCGAAAATCGAAAAAACCGAAACCGAACCGAAATACCGAATACCCAGCCCTATATTTTATCTCTAATTAATGAAAGTTAGTCTCTAATCATATTTAAGTAGGTATTACTAAAAAAAATATTGTACTTAGTGATGGATTAGCGAATAATCCACAGCTATTAATAGGTTTATTTGGAGATCTGAATTAAACATATTCCAAAATAAACTTCATTCATTTTGTTATGCTAGTGGCACCTTCATTAATTATATTTTATTTGTAGTATTTGGTAAGGTGTCCTGTCCTACTTCAATTTAATGATGAATTCATAAAAGTTGCATCTGGCTGTGCCTTTGTACATGACTGAAAAAGACAAGATTAGATGTCGGAGAGAGAATGACACGTCAAGTACGGACACATCAATCCAAGTTGGCACTACTCACTCAACACTCATTGCACCTTCCCAAATTCTCAAACTAATAATGGAGTATGTCCACACCCACCATTAATATCATCTACTTTTACCGTTTATTGCTGCTTCGTTTCAATATATGTGATATATTTTAAATTTTAAAATTTAAATAAATTTATTTTTTATTGTATATTTTTTATATATCTTTTAAAGATTTTGGATTGTCAATTATTGTGATTTATAATACTTTTTACATAGTATACGAATATATAAATTTTTTTAAATTTTTTTTGAAAGATTTCATATGCAAATTTCTAGTCAAACTTAAATTGTTTAACTCTTTAAAAACGAAATGTCTCATGTGAATTTGGAATGAAGAGAGCACTTGTTATATTTAAATTTGCCATATCTAATAATTTTTTTTTAAAAAAGTTAACATAATTATTTTATTACACCATTTTTATTAATTTATATTTAGTATTAGGTCTTGAAAATATAATTTGGAGGATAAGTTATTAATAGTAAGGTTGAAACATGAAAAAAATAATTGTATTTATTTTTTAATAATTTAAAAATAATAAATAAAAGTAAAAATTTATTTTTTAAATAATAAATAAGTAAAAGTGCACCGATAAAGTATTTATTTATTTTTTTCTCTCCACATATTTAATTTTCTTTGATAAGGAGTAGTTATTTTTTTTTTATTGATGGGATATCTTTGGTTGAATTTTTTTACTTCACTATATTATTTTATTTTATTTCACTATATTATTTTATTTTATTTCACTATATTATTTTATTTTAATTTACTTTATTTTATTTTATTTTATTTCACTATATTATTTTATTTTATTTTACTTTACTTTACTTTATTTTATTTCTCTAATTTGAACTTGCGTCTATATATATATAATCACACCGAATTTAATCGAATCTACGCGTTTTGATTCAGTTCTTTGATTAGTCTCTCTACCTATCGAATTGAATTATTATTTTTCCCATGTGAAGTAAAACAATACTTGATCATATTGATGTTCTCTATTCATGATTGAACTATTGAATGAAATTCTTCTAATTATATTCCTCTTTAAATCTAGTGTTTTTAAATGGAATTTATGAATTATATTCGTGAATCTTTTCAATATTGTTTCGTACTTTCTCCCTCTGTTTTAATTTATTTGTCATACTTTTCTTTTTAGTCCATTTAAAAGAGAATGGATG
Organism: Solanum verrucosum; assembly: GCF_900185275.1. NCBI lineage: Eukaryota > Viridiplantae > Streptophyta > Magnoliopsida > Solanales > Solanaceae > Solanum > Solanum verrucosum. The sequence continues at coordinate 1,206,952 of NW_026020215.1, forward strand.
AAATCGCATAATTCAAATAATTGAAAGTTAAATGTGCATAGTCAAATAATACAAGGACTAAAACTAGAATCATGCAATAATACATGGACTAAAACCACTATTTATCCTTAATTTTAACTTTCTATATGACATGTTTAGGACTACCAGATCAAAATACATTTTGTTAAATTTAATTTATCTTTAGTTTAAGACCATAATACTCCTGTATAAGTTGTAATGTTTCAAAAAAAATATTTATTTTTTAAAATTTTATGTTTAATCAAAACCAAATAAATAAATTGAAATGGAGGGAGAACCAAAATTAGAAGTTCATTTTACAATGTATTTTCTTTTTTATATATATATATATATATTATTATTTGTAAGAAGTAGCTAGAATGAAACTGTGAAAACCTATCGAGTCTAGAACTGCTTTGATTCTATTGAGCTAGATGTTACTTGGCATAATCTCAAAAAGTGCCTATCTTCCATTTTAAATGTTATTCAACTGGATACAATGTTAAATTAAATTTGATTTATAATATTATATTAGTGGCATATAGTAGAAGTTATTAAAAGTAAAGAGCTATACATATAGTGGGAAAGCTAGTTTAATTTTTTAAAGATATTAAAAAGATAAATATTAAGTTTTTAATGTCATTTTATATCGTAGTATGTCCATCCCTAGTTCCCTACCTGCGTTTCCACGAGACAAATATTTTTAAGGTGTGGTCTTCATGAGGTGAATTACAAAATGAATTTAAAATGACAACAAAACAAGGAGGAAAACAAATAAAATGTTTCAAAAATACATTTTCCAATCCTATATACCCTATGAATTGATGTTTGCTTAGGAATCACATTCATTGCCAATTAATTTGGGCCCCCTTTGTATCATGATCATTACATGTATCCTATTTTCCAATGCATGCATGAGTCTAATCTTTTAATAAATTGGATATCATTGAGCTGTCAAATCTTATTACCAAAAAAGAAATTAGAGTTTTGTATATAAAATAGGATCTTGATTTTATTACCATATACGTACCTATGTTAATGCGTACCATGCATGTGCAAAAATTCATTTATTATGACATGTTTTCAATTCATTAAAAAAGAGTAGTAACATCAAGTAAATATTTAATTTTCTAAAATCCAACTGTTGATCACATGCAATTAATCCTATGAATATATAACCATAAATAGTTGAAAGTAAATAGAGGATCAAGTCAAAGGTATATCACGTACGCAATAGGAATGGCAAACCAATTGGTCTTGACTAATATTGTATCAAAGGCATGGCAGGAGCTAAAGTTTGGTGAATATATAGACTGTTTGACTATTGAGAAGAACCCTCAATAAGTGTACAAATTTCTGCCAAATTAGGTTACACTGACGGTGCCTTTTAATAGCTTACACGAGTTTTCATGACAACCTCTCTTTTTGATCATTCGTACAAAATAAAGTTACACTTGAATATTCTCCATTTAATAATTGTAACAATCAAATCCGCCGTTTTTCAAAGACACCTCGTGCGGAGTTCCAAAATCTTTATGAATTACGTTGCCAATGTAAAATTGGGGTGACACGAAAAAATCTCCGTGGGTTTTATTTGATCTTTAGTTAATTGATCAATTTCAATTAGATTCAATTACATATCTTTCAATTGATTTTATATAGACCCATGCATTATTTATGATTTTGACGATGAATCTATGAAGATATGAATATGATTTATAAAATTTATGCATAATTTATGATTAAAAGATGTTTATGATCTAAGGTTGCTTTTAAGATAAGCATCAAAGAAATTGTGAAAGGTTTTCTCACATATTAAGAAATCATAATTTGGTGAAAGGTTTTCTCACACATACATGATTCATGATTCAAGGAACCACTCTATGATGACTTTATGATTTGGATTGGTATGTTGATTATTGCCTATCCTAATGTTATGCTATGACAATTGACTTTATCGATTCCGTTGGGATTTAACTTAGCACCGAAATAATTTTAGGTGGAGGCTCAAATAGGATAGTCTCTAGTAGCAGCATGTAGTTTCAAACTACATGCCCCCTAGAATTGTCTTAAATGACCCAACTAGTGGATTCACAAATATCATATCCTCTCTCTTCTCAGTGTGAGACTTACATATGATTCCATGTTATAGCTCACATGGTCAATTGTCGGTTAACGATATTATCCCACACAAAGCAAACTAAGTTTCTCTCAAATGTTTTATGAACCTTTCATTATGTTTTAAGATTTATTGACCATGTTCATGATTTTTGGTCCTTTCTTAAAGGATTCTCAAGATATTTTAGCTTGGTCATGCATACCATGTTTTCCTTTATGCCCCCTTATGATCATGTTTCAAATTTTAATGCATTCCCCATATTTAGTACATTTCATGTACTAATGTGTAGTTATGCCTACATTGTGTTGTAATGTAGGGTCCGATCTTCTCCTCCTCCCGCTCGTGGTTAGTTGATTGCTTGACCGTGAAGACTTGCTGAGTCCTCATTTTCTGAGGATCGTGTTACCATTATTATGTTTTCTTATGTCTTTAGTTTTCAAACGGTGTACGTGGTGTATTAGTTACATCTCAACCACTTATTTTGATTTATTAGATTGGCTTGTCAAGACTATGATTAGACTTCCGCATTTATGTCACACTCTTTTATGATATGAGATTTCTAACTTTAATTCTCATTTTTATATTATGTTGTGTTGTATGTATATCAAGTGGCTTGTGTAGGGCCTCTCGGAATCTCATACGCCATGTCATGTCTAAAATGTACTTTGGATCATGAAAAACTTGGTATTTAGAGCACAAGATTTTAGAAAAGGTCCTAGGATGTCTAACAAGCCGCGTTGAGTAGAGTTTTATTCACGAGTGTGAAGTGCACCACATTTATGAATAAGAGGCTACAAAGCGTTTGGTAAACTTCACTTCTTTCACTACTATTCAGTCCTCCCATATAGTCACACTCTTTTTATGATATGAGATTTCTAACTTTAATTCTCATATTTTATATTATGTTGTGTTGTCTGTATGTCAAGTGGCTTGTGTAGGTCCTCTCGAAATCGTATACTCTATATCACGTGTAGAATGTACTTTAGATCATGAAAAAATTGGTATTTAGAGCACAAGGTTTTAGAGAAGGTCCTAGGATGTCTGACAAACCGCGTTGAGTAGAGTTTTTATTCATGAGTGTGAAACGCGCCACATTTATTAATAACAGGCTACAAAGCATTTAGGAAAATTCACTTCTTTCACTACTCTTCAGTCGTGCCATATAGTTCATCTCTATAAAAGTCCTTTCTAACTCTTATATGATGCTTTTCAGAATATGTCTCCCCGAAGAGCTTATATGAGAAGGAATGCGGGTGAGAATGTGGAGCCTGAGGTTCCTCAACTTCCGATTGATCCTTAGGCCGAACAAGTGACTCCTGTCGAGTTTCGAGTCGATTTTCAAGTGTTGGCTCATGCTGTGATGGACCAAGTTAATAGAGAAGTCGTTCTCCCGTGAACCCAAATATGGGTACGACGACAATAAGGATAAGAGACTTCACTAGGATGAATCCTTCAGAATTTCATGGTTCTAAGGTTGATGAGGTCCTCTTGATTGGGATAAATTTAAATGTGTTTTTCTTGATTGATTCTTTCCTCTTGAGATTACAGAAGCAAAGGTGCTTGAGTTCGTTAATCTACGTTAAGGAAATATGAGTGTGAAAGAGTATTTTTTGAAGTTTACTCAATTGGCTAAGTATGCTCCAACAATGGTTGTCGATACTGAGGCAAGAATAAGTAAGTTTGTGTCAGGTGTTTCCAATTTGGTTGTCAAAGAATGCCAAACCGCTATGTTGATTATGGAGATGGACATCTCCTGTTTGATGATACATGCCCAACAAATTGAAGAGGAAAATCTCAAGGAAAGTTCAAGAGAGTCCAAGAGGGAAACGACTAGTGATGGTGACTATTCTCATTCTAGATCCGATGGACATGTACATCCTCAACTGCGGAAAAAGTTTTCCAGTTAAGGTTCTTCCAATGCTCCGAACTCCAAGCTAAAAAAAGATAGAATGTCTAACCCTAAGCCTCAGGGAAGTGGTGGAAATAGATCTTCTACTCCTGGTTTCCCAATGTGTGGTAAAAGTCACTCGGAAAAATATTTAGCATGTACGAATAGTTGCTTTGGTTGTGAAAAAAGTGGTCACAAAGTGAAGGATTGTCTGTTGCAAGCTAGAAAGGGTAAAAATGGTAGGCAAGCTCAGCTTAGTGGTTCTGGGTTGGGTGCTCTTTGTCAGAATAGATTCAACGTTCTTCAGACTTGACATGATTATAAGGGTTCTACAGATGTTGTGACCGGTATGTTGAAAGTTTTTCATTTTTATGTGTAAGCCTTACATGATCCGGGTGCTATGTTATCATTTTTTACTCCTTATGTGGCCATGGGATTTGATGTTGGTCCCGAAATCCTTTCTTGTCCCTTTCATGTCTCTACTCCCGCTGGTGATTCTATTGTTGCTAAGAGAGTTTATAGAAATTGTCGTATTTCCGTTTCTCATGGAGTCACTCATGTTGATCTTGTAGAGCTTGACATGTTAGATTTTTATATTATTCTTGGGATGGATTGACTTCATGTATGTTGTGCTTCTATAGACTGTAGGACCCGATTGGTCACATTTAAGGTTCCAAACAAACCTATCATGTCATGGAAAGGGGAAATTATGTTCCTAAGGATTAGTTCATATCTTGTCTAATGGCTAGGAAAATGATTTCTAAGGGTTGCATTTATCATCTTCTTTGGGTTAGGGATACAAATTCCAAAACCCTACTCTTGAGTAAGTTCCAATTGTAAATAAGCTTCCGGAAGTGTTTCCCGATGATATTCCTGATATTCCTCCAAAAAAGGAAATAGACTTTGATATTGACCTTCTCCCAAATACACATCATATCTCTATTCCTCCTTATTGTATGGCCCAGATAGAACCTAAGGAACTAATTGATCAGTTGAAAGACCTATTGGATAAGGGATTCATTAGATCGAGTATCTTACCATGGAGTGCTTCAATATTGTTTGTTCAAAAGAGGGATGGTTGCCTCTAAATGTGCATTAACTATCATGAATTGAATAAGGTTACGATTAAGAATAAGTATCCTATTCCAAGGATAAATGACTTATTTGATCAACTTCGAGGAGCGAGTTACTTCTCTAAGATTGACCTTAAGTTAGGTTATCACCAATTGAGGGTGAAGGAAAATGACATTCTGAAGATGACTTTTCGAACCCGGTATGGTCATTATAAGTTTTTGATGATGTATTTTGGTTTGACTGATGCCCCAGTGACGTTCATGTATTTGATGAATAGGGGCTTCAAGCAATATCTTGAAATGTTTGTAATTATGTTTATTGATGATACATTATTTTAATCACGGAGTGACAATGGACATGTTGAGGATTATGTTGAAAATTCTCAAGGATCATGAACTATATGGTAAGTTTAACGAATATGAGTTTTGTTTGAGGTTAGTTGCTTTCCTTGTCCATATTCTCTCCGGTGAAGGTATTCAAGTTGATCCTATTCTCTCCGGTGAAGGTATTCAAGTTGATCCTGAGAAGACCGAGGCTGTTAAGAATTAGCCTAGACCTTTGCCCGCTTCAAATATACCAAGTTTCTTGGTTTTGTCTGGTTATTATAGAAGGTTTTTTAAAGGATTTTTCTCTATTGCTTCAAGGCAATTTAAGGTGCACGAAAAGAATTATCTGACTCATGATTTGGATTTAGTGGTTGTAGTGTTTGCTCTAAATATTTGGAGGCATTACCTATATGGTGTTTATATAGATGTGTTTACTGACCACAAGAGTTTGAAATATGTTCACTTAGTAGGATTTAAATCTTCGCCAAAGAAGATGGCTTGAGTTATTGAAGGATTACGACATGAGTGTCCTTTATCATCCAGGTAAAGCGAATGTGGTGGCAGATTCTCTTAGTTGAATGTTGATGGGTAGTGTTGCACATGTTGAGAATGGTAAGGAAGAGAGTTAGTTTGTGATGTTCATAGATTGTCCTGATTGGGTGTTCGTTCGGTTGGTTCCAATGAGGGTGGAGTCATTGTTCAAAATGGTTCAAAAATGTCTCTTGTATCGAATGTGAAAGCTAACCATGATCCAATTATGGTTGACTTGAAGAATTCAATTTTCGGAAAAGCCACTAAGTTTTTCTCCTCGGGGAGATGGTGTCCTTCGATATCAAGGTCAGTTGTGTATTTCAAATATTGATGAGTTAAGAAATCAGATTTTGACAGAAACTCACAGTTCTCGATATTTTACTCACTTGGGAGCCACCAATATTTATCGTGACTTGTGGGAGGTCTGTTGGTGGAATGAGATGAAGAAGGATATTATGGAATTCGTGGCTAAATGTCTGAATTGTCAACAAGTGAAAGTTGAGCATTAGAAACCAGGTGGCTTGGCTCAAAACTTTAACATTTCTACATGGAAATGGGAAGATTTGAATATGGACTTTATGACGAGTTTTCCTTGTACTCGACGTGATTTTGACTCGATTAGAGTTATTGTGGACTGAATGACAAAATCAACTTACTTTCTTCCCGTAAATACTTCATTTTTAGTAGAGGAGTATGCCAAGATTTATATTTGAGAAATAGTAAGGTTTCATGGAGTTCCCTTGTCTGTTATCTCCGATCGTGGTACTCAATTTACTTCTCAGTTTTGAAAGTCATTTCAGAAGGGTCTTGGTACGCAAGTGAAACTTAGAACGACTTTCAACCCACAAAGCGATGGACAAGCTAAGCGTACTATCCAAACCTTAGAAGATATGTTAAGAGCTTGCATGATTGATTTCAAGGTAAATTGGGATGACCATTTGTCTTTAATTGAGCTTGGTTATAATAATAATTATCATTATAGTATTGGGATGACTCCATTTGAGACTCTTTATGGTTGGAGGTGTACGTCTCCTATTAGTTGGTTTGAAGTTGGTGAGGTGTCTTTGATAGGGCCTGAGTTGGTGCATGAGGATCCAAAAAAGGTTCGATTTATTCGAGAAAGGTTGAAAATGGCTTAAAGTCGACAAAATTCTTATGTTGATGTTAGAAGATGAGAGCTTGAATTCGATGTCTATGATTGGGTCTATTTGAAAGTATCACCTATAAAGGGTGTAATGAGGTTTGGAAAGAAAGGGAAGGTTAGTCTCCGATGTATGGGCCCATATAAGATTTTGAGGCGTATTGGTAAGGTTGCTTATGACTTAGAGTTACCTAATGATTTAGCATTGTACATCCAATATTCAATGTCTCTTTGTTGAAAATGTGTGTTGGAGATCAGACGTCTATTGTACCTTTAGAAGGTTTGGGAGTTAAAGAAAATCTTTCTTATGAAGAGGTCCCGGTTAAGATTTTAGATCAATAAGTTCGGAAGTATAGGAATAAAAAAGTTGCTTTCGTGAAGGTTCTTTGGAGGCATCAATTAGTTGAGGGTGATACTAGGGAGGCCAAAATCGATATGATGTCCCAATATTCTCATCTCTTTCCCTCCGCTCCTAAGATAGCTAGAGGTTTTAGTTTCTCATGGTTCATTCTTTTAGATTCATGTGGTTTAGTCATTATCATGTTTCCATATGCGTGCATGTTCATGAAAATCTTGATATTTTTTTTGTGTTATGATTTAGCTTGGGATGATTCTCTATGTTTATGTGCATTATGATGAGATTTAAATATATGTTGGTTTGTTAGTTTCTCTCCTACTCTATTCGTACTAGCTTGAGTCCCATTCGAGGACAAATGTTTCCTAGGGGGAGATATTGTAACACCTCGAAAATTGAAAAGTTGAAAGGGAAAGAAAAGTATAGATATTTGGCACTGATATAGTGACTATGAGTCCTATCTACGAACCATAGGAAGTCCTACGGGCCGTAGAAGGGAAGTCATAGGGTTGAATTTAGTTTTTGGAAATTTCAAATTTCTGAAGTTTGTCCTACGAGTAGCAAGGACGAGCAATAGGAATTTTTACAAGCCCGTAGATGGCACTTGTTGAACTAATCTTGACTTAGTGAAATTTTGGACTTGAACTTGGGTTCTATGGAAGGGGTCTACAGACTATAGACTGAACAACGGATTGTAGATTGTACTTTTGGAACTTGAAGAAATTTTGAATTTCTGAAGTTGGTTTTATAGTTGACTAGTACAGACCGTGGGTCCAAATGGTAGAAGCCAGCTAACAGTTATGTTAAGGGTATTTGAGTCTTTTCCTATGCATTAAATACCTATTCTATGTCATTTTGACCCTAATTCTAAGACTTATAACAACCTGTCAACTTTTAATTCTACCCAAACCCTTTCATTTTCTCAAATCCCCAATTCCCATCCAAGTTCATCCTCTCCAAACTCTCTCAAGCTTTAACGAAGAATTCTAGGGTTCAAGTTTCAAGTTTCCTTTTCCTCCATTGCTTTTGGGCTTTGACCATCAAGGTATGTGAGAATTCACCAAATGGATTCCATTCATCCATTGGGTCCCAAAAGATCTTAATTCTCCACATTCAATTTCACCCAATTTTGATTAGTGTTCATGCAATTTCCATGAGTTTTATTTGAATTTTAGTTAATTGTTCAATTTCAATCTTTCTATGTATGTTTAGATTCAATTACCTATCTTTTAATTGACTTTATATAGACCCATGCATTATTCATGATGTTAACTGTGAATCTACGAAAATATGAATTTATGAAGATATGAATATGATTTATGAAAGTTATGCATGATTTATGATTTAAAAGATATTTATGATCTAAGGTTGCTTTTAAGATAAGAATCAAAGAAATTGTGAAAGTTTTCTAACATGTTAAAAATTCATGATTTGGTGAAAGGTTTTCTCACACATGCATTATTGATGATTCGAGGAGCTACTCTATGATGACTTTATGATTTGGATTAGTATGTTGATTATTAACTATCCTAGTGTTATGCTTTGATAACTGACTTTATCTATTTTGTTGGGATTTAACTTTGCACGAACTTGAGGTGGATGCTTAAATAGGGTAGTCTCTAGTAGCAACCTCTAGTTCCACACTATGTGCCGATGAAGGATTGTCTTAAATGACCTAGCTAGTGGATCCACAAATAGCATATGAATAAATGATATGGAGTTCTACCTTGGCAAGTAGACTCTCTCTTTTCTGTATGTGCGTTACATAGGATTTCATGTTATAGCTCGCATGATCTATTATCGATTAAAGCTTATATCCCACACAAAACGAACTAAGATGCATTGACCATGTTCATTGTTTATAATCCTTTTAAGGCTTCTCAAGTGGTTTTCTTTTGTTCATGCATATTAAGTTTCTCTCAAAGGTTTCATGAAGCTTTCATTATGTTTTAAGATGCATTGACCATGTTCATGATTTATGATCCTTCCTTAAAGGTTTCTCAAGATGTTTTTATCGTGGTGATACATACCATGTTTTCCTTTATGTCCCATTATGATCATGTTTCACATTTTCATATATTTCTCTATACTTAGTACATTCCATGTATTAATGCATACTTGTGCCTACATTATGTTATAATGTAGGGTCCAATGCTTTTCCTCCTCCTGATCATAGCTATTTGATTGCTTGATCATGAAGAATTTGTGAGTCTTCATGTTCTGAGTACCGTGTTACCTTTATTATGTTTTCTTATGTCTTTAGTTTTTAGACGTTTACGTGGTGTATGAGTTACATCCCAACTATTTCTTTTGATGTATTAGATTGTCCCTTCAAGACTATGATTAGACTTTCGTGTTTATGTTAAACTCTTTTATGATACGAGATTTGCTACTTTAATTCTCGTATTTTCCATTATATTGTGTTGTATGCATGTCAAGTGACTTGTGTAGGACCTCCTGGGAATATCACGTATAGGGTGTACTTTGAATCATGACAAGGCAGAAACTCGAAAATGCTAATTATTTTAATTCTCATCCTCCACTTCAGTGGTAAAATAGACGAGGGTTATTTCAAAAACTCTTCAAAAGTTGCTCCAAGATTGGGGAAAAAGGAGAGGAGGGATTCTAGTACATGGTCAACCTATAGATTTACGATCTAGATTTATCAGGATTTTCTCTCAAGAAGCCTGAAGTTTGTGTTCAGAGTTCTTCAATAGTTGCTTGACGTCCAAGTAGGCTAGGCTTTGAATTGAGTAGTTAGACCTGTCTTACTTACATCGTAGATTGTTGGAGATTGTACATATCACTTCTATTCTCTCAAACTAAAACTGCTCACCATATGAAAAATGACAATCACTATGAATTAGTTAATTTTGCTACAACATCAACCATTTGATGAGGTTTAGAATTTTCGAATTCTCATTGTTAATTCTTTTCCTCAGTTTTATACCGTTTTAGCCAAATAAGTTAAACATGTGATATTTTCTAATGTTTGAAACCGTTAGAAATCAATTCAAACGAAAGAACTAACAATGCATATCTGTACACTATTTAATTTCTATCAGAAATAATCCTATTATTGTCAAATCATCATGGATTCCATAACCCTTGTGTAATGACCTGATCCATCGTTATTTAAATAAACCTCGTGTGGAGTTATAAGAATTCCTAAAATTCGGTGCCAAATTCAAATTTGAAGAACATGTTGGAATTATCTAAAATTGAATTGATCCAGGCTGACATCAGTTCGCTATAACGGGAAGCAACCCTCTATGGAGACGCCTCTATAGCTCCTACATGACCGCTATAGTGTGGCTGACGAAATCAAACCCTAATTTAAAGCGATACCTTTTATTTTCCCCCCCACTTTCCATGGAGAAAACATGTGAGGGTTACTCCACAAACATCCTCAAGCCACTCTAAGGCCGAGTACAATGGAGGGGAGGGGTTTTAGAGTAAAAAAGGTGAAAACCCAAATATTTTTGATCCAGTTTATTTAGGATTTGCCTTGTAACACCTCAGAAGTTGAAAAGTCGAGAGGAAAGGAAAGATATAGATTTTTGGCAGTGAAGCAGGTTCTACGATTCTAAACGACGGACCGAAGGAATTCCTACGGGCCATAAGAAATGAGTCACAGACTTGGAGATGAATTTTTGGAAATTCAAGTATCTGAAATTTGACCTACGAATGGAAAAGATGATTAGTAGGATGCTTGATGAGTCGTAGATGGGTTCCGTAGAAAGGTTACAAACTTAGTGAAATATTTGGGTTAAAGTTGAGTTCTACAGCCTACACCCTGGACGTGGCTGGCACTCGAAGACCCGAGCCTACACCCTGGACGTGGCTGACACTCGAAGACCATTGCTGGTCCGCAAGCGAACCCTCATCCTGGCTGACTACAAGTGGAAAACTGATTCAAACATACAAAGCTTAAAAACTGAAATAAAAGTTCATAAAACTTAAATTAAAACTTTAACTCAAGTAAAAACTTTGAATAATAAAATATATTCAACTTGCCCCAAAATTGGCAACTTAAGTCTTTGAAATATTTAATAAAATAAATAAATAATACAGTCTTCTCAACTATACTGACTATCTATGATGCCTCTAACTGATAAAGATGGAAGTCGGGACAAGACCCACGACGTACTGACTAAACTGAAAAATAAATGAAATCCTTCGGAAATAAGGAGGCTCACCATAGCTAACTCAAACTCTCGGATGTATCAATAAAGCTCCCGTTGATGATCCTGAATACCTGTGTCTGTATCATGAGAAGATGCAGGCCAAATGGCTTAGTACGGGGAATGTACGAGCATGTAAGAGGAATTCTAAAGCATAAACATAAGCTTGAAAATTGATAAAACAGGAAACATACTTACCTCTTCTCAAACTTACACAACTCAAGGAGTACTTAAGGATATTCAAAACTACTCAACTTACTCAACTCAAAAGTACTCAAGGATAAGATACTCAACTCAAAGATATGATAATTGACTCTGGGTACTCAACTCAACATGACTGAACTCATTTCAATATAAAGCAATTTAAAACAAGTGCAATATAAAGAAACAAACTGTTTAAAAAACATGCTGTCAACTATGTGTGTATGCAAGGATACAACATAACTCTGAAATGTATGTAAAAATACAAATAACTGTGAATATAAAAATACAATAACTTTTGTGGGAGTTTCTCTAATCGACAACCATCACTTACGAGCTATAGTGATGATATAACACTTTACCTCGCGCTACCAAGGACCATCCTATAACTGTGGTTTACTCTTACTAAGATCTGCGTCTGATGGTCTGCTCTTACTATATTCAAGCTTAACCCAAATCCTTAAGTTTGGATTTTCTACTTTTCTATAGGGAGTCTCATTTCAAACTATTACTCTTTACTTCTACATTCAATCTTAGCAGTCGAACGACTCCATGAACTCCTACTAACCAACTCATTCAGATCCAACTAAGGGCTCTCATTTAACTATTTCTCTTAGTAAAGCCTAATGCTCTTCTGCCTCATTGTTAAAAACCTTAGATGGAATTATCACACCATCACTAACACGATAAGAACATTAACTTCATTTTTTTAACATCACTCCATTACAAAAAGGACCTCTAAAAAGATATCCCCCAAACTCTTTGAATTCATTACCATCTTAATTTCAAACACTTGACTCGATTTCTCATCTTGTCATCTCCCCCTTAGGTCTAAAGCTAACACTTGAAAGCTATGGACATATTCCATCATCTCTAAATGGTCTACCTCTTCTTTTAATCTAACACTTGGGAGAAGTTTATCTCATGCCTACCAAACTCTCTATAAATGGTACTAGGACCTCCTTCTAAGGTGTTTCCCTTAACCTCTTCTCATTACACCTCTTAAAGTTCTTGTTACTCTTGTGACTTAGCCACACTTCACTGTCCTTATCTAAAGGTTAGGGTCTCTCACTTGTACCACTCATATCTATTCCAGCTAACATCTCAATTCCTGAAGTCTTCTAGATCAAATCTCAAGACTAACATCATCACCCTCATGTTGTCATTCTTTTGATCATGACACTAATCTCAAATTCAAGCTTAATGTTTATTACTAAACCCGAATATCAATATGATTGCTCCCCTACCATATTATACCTCATTACTTGATCAGTTCTATATCCTTCTGAACATCATGACCCTCTCATACAAATCATAAGCCTAGCTTAGAGCTATCACCTCATGAATACTCTTTCTCTTCTATTCACCACTTACACTTGGTCATTACAAACACAATGACACATCCTCATAACCCTTTTCTAGTTAAGGTATACTCTAACTCATCTTGACTTGCAACTCTTACTCTACCTCCTATCCTGAGCTCTTCACAACTCATCACTTCTTAGTCTACCCATAAGGAAAAACTCCTCATCAAAACTTATTGGGTGCATGACTATAATAACATAGCTTGCCAAAACACTATCCCCCTTTCTAAGATTACTAAACCTCTGTATACTTTCCTCTAACTCTGGGCTCTTTCACTACTACTGCTCATGATCTCGTAGCTCATGCTACCTTTTTGGGTGAAAATACTACCCAAACACTAAGCATACCACCTTATAAGGATCTCAGTTGAAACAAGGCTTAAGAAAAAGAATACAACTTGCTTTTAGCTCAAATGCACGATTCACATGAATACATGTGCTTTCCTATGAAACTGAACACTTAACTTACTCTTGGGCTTCTCTCAAGCCCCTCTAGAGTCTCAGGACTTTCTCAAGACTTTTGTTAAGAACAACTCATCGACAAAGAACTGACTCTGCTTTTCAACCACCTCTAGTATGATGGGTAGTCGAACGAATCTGAGAAACACACTAGTTATAATAAGTCTATATGACATAGCTCTATTGCACGATTAAGAGTATGAAAGAAGGGAAACTTTTCTTAAATGTCCGCAATCTCTCATTTATAGAAGTGGGGCCCTCACAACCATAAACAAGATCCTACTGACACGACTTCATAGACACCCTAGGACACTTAAACTTTGTGCTCTGATAACAAGTTTGTCACGACCCGAGCCTACACCCTGGACGTGGCCGGCACTCGAAGACCATTGCTGGTCCTTAAGCGAACCCTCATCCCGGCTGACTACAAGCGAAAAACTGATTCAAGCATACAAAGCTTAAAAACTGATATAAAAGTTCATAAAACTTGAATTAAAACTTTAACTCAAATGAAAACTCACAATAATAAAATATATTCAAATTGCCCCAAAATTGGCAACTTAAGTCTTTGAAATATTTAATAAAATAAATAAATAATACAGACTTCTCAACTATACTGACTATCTATGAAGTCTCTAACTGATAAAGATGGAATTCGGGACAAGACCCACGACGTCCTAACTAAACTGAAAAGTAAATGAAATCCTCCGGAAACAAGGAGGCTCACCATAGCTAACTTGAACTCTCGGATGTATCAACGAAGCTCCTGTTGATAATCCTGAATACCTGTGTCTGCATCATGAGAAGTTTCAAGCCAAATGGCTCAATACGTGGAATGTACAAGTATGTAAGAGGAATTCTAAAGCATTAACATAAGCTTGAAACTTGATAAAACAGGAAACATACTTACCTCTTCTCAAACTTACACAACTCAAGGAGTAATCAAGGATATTCAAAACTACTCAACTTACTCAACTCAGAAGTACTCAAGCATAAGATACTCAACTTAAAGATATGATATTTGACTCTGGGTACTCAACTCAACATGACTGAACTCATTTCAATATAAAGCAATTTAAAACAAGTGCAATATGAAGAAACAAACTGTTTAAAAACATGCTGTCAACTCTGTGTGTATGCAAGGATACAACATAACTCTGAAATGTATGTAAAAATACAAATAACTGTGTATATAAAAATACAACAACTTTTGTGGGAGTTTCTCTAACCGACAACCATCACTTACGACCTATAGTGATTATACAACACTTTACCTCGCGCTGCCAAGGACCATCCTATACCTTGCCATCGGTATAGGACCTTACTTAACTTAGTGGATTTACTAGCTTAACTTACGTGATCATCTAAAAAGTATGACCCGTTAAATCCCATGTTGGTTACATGGTTCGTATGGAGATTTGAGTTAATATGAACTCGCGTCCCCAATTTGGAATCGATGTTCCTTTATTGAAAACTAGCCCAAAGGCTCTCTTGGAATCATGTTCCCTTTTCTTGCTCAAATGTGTAAAAAAATTTATGAACTCTTAGGGAATACTTAGTTCCCTTATAACTTTTGAGAAATGTATTAAACTCTTTACTCTTTGCTTAACTTGAAACTTTCAGTCTTAAAACGAAGTTAAAACGTTTATACAAGACTTTACTCTTACTCTTTACTTAACTTCAAAGCTTGAGTCTTGAAACAAAGTTAAAATATTTGTAAAAGACTCCTTAAAATACGGTTCATGCCGAATTAGGGACATGAATGACTCAATGCAAGGTTTTCAATAACCATAGATAAAACTCAATATTTGGAACTTAAGAACTTCAATGATCCTACTCATTTAAAGAATGTTCAAATCAAAGGGTTCATGCAGAATTATAAGCATGAACTTCTTAACTCAAGAACTCAAAGATACTTCTCAAAAGGGCTTAGGAACTCAACACTTAAAGGCTTAAAACTTGAAGATACAACTTCTCTGAAAGATGCTCAACTTACGAAGTTCATGCGGAATTATGGGCATGAAACAACTCAACTTGATGGTCTACATAACAACATGGACTCATGTATATGACTCTTCTCATTCTGTTACTTACTTTCTCAGAACTTAGTTCAAATCTATAGTTAATCTCAAAGGATTCACAATTGAACTCAAAGGCTTACTTGAACTTTACTCTTATTTCTCTCTTGAATGTGAATTATGAATTCAAGAGTTTTGGTTCATGATATGAAGGATCTCATGATGACAAAGTAGATTCATGAATACATTCTCTTCATCCTCATACTCACTTGCTCGAGTCTTGAAACAAGTTACTGGCAATTATAGAAGACTCCTCAAAGACTCTAAGGGACCTTATCAAAAGGTTTGAAAGAACTCTCAAACTTGAATGTTAACTCTACCTTGAATTTAATTTATGAATTCAAGGTTATGATCATGTTAGGAATGATTTTAGGTGTTTAGAAGTAGCTTAGAGTAGTTAGAATAAAAAAAGAGTGAAGGTGCACTTTAAACGAACTCAAACGGGGCAACCGACGACAAACTGGAGGGGGCAGGCGACCCTGGCGCTATGGGTGCGTGGGGCGACAGCCCCTAAACTTCAGAGGTGGGTTTGGGGCGCTCTGGCAGGCGCATCGCGCCAGGCCCCCAACCCAGAAAGTTCAGCAAGTTTCTTTTCTCGTTTTCTCACCCTATTTCACCTAGAATCGAATGGTTTCTTCCCCAATCACTTAGAATTGATTACTTAACATAAGTACACTCTAATCTACTCAATACATCCCTTAAATCACTCACTTTGATCTCAAGAAATCATCCAAAACCCAACACAACAAGATTTAGAATGAACTTCAAGAACACCTATCAAGAACTCAAATCTTTCAACTTCAAGATTGAAATTTGCACTGAAAATAACGTGTTTGGTGTGTGGGTGAAAACACCCAACACTATAGAAGCTTACATACCTCTTAGGGATTAAACCCATGGCGAAAATCCGCAACAAGATACAAGAATCTCGACGAACGCTTGATCCTTTTCTCTTTTCTCCTTTTTTCTCTTCTTGAACTCTCAACTAAAACCCTAGGCTAATTTTAGGATTATAAAAATGAACCCAATAGGATTAGACCCTTAAAATATTAATAAAAATGAATTAAATCTGATTGGGAAGGAAAAGACCAAAATACCCCTCTCTATTTTCGGCTAACTTTCCTTAACTGGGCAGCCTAACTTCAAAAGGCCATATCTCACTCATTTGACCTCGAAACATAGCAAACTCAGCGGCGTTGGAAAGATAATTCAAATAACTTTCCTACAGTATTTGATAGAACACCTAACTCATCTTGAGATAGGAGTTATGATCGTTTGAAGTCGACCCAAAACTCATACTTAGCTTAACCTGCAAAATTTCAGATTTTGCTATTTCCAATTTAATTCTTTTTTGAACTCAAGGTGCTACATCTAGTGACCTTAACATTTAAGAAATTTTAATTCCTCGGTAAAATCTCAGTCACTACGATGAACGGTTCAAGTCTTAGTTCGAAAAAATTTCTGGGGTGTTATAGATGGGGTCTGTAGACCATAAAAATTTAGACAGATTGTAGGAGTGTGGCTGCAGAATTAAGGTTAATTTTGGGTTTCTGAATTTGGTTCTACAGTTGACCAGTACGGACCGTAGAAACTTATACAGACCGTAGGTCAAAACAGAAGAAGTCATCTGGCAGTTATTTTAAAAGGGTATTTAGGTCTTTTCCTATATATTAAATGCTTATACTCTGTTGTTTTACCCTATTTCTAAGTCATATAACTGTCATGACCCAAAGTATACCCTCGGTGTAACATGACCTATTGAACTCCGAAAGGCTCTACACAAGCCACTTAGCATACATCACACAAGATAATAGAAATAAAGATTTCAAAACAAGCATTTTCATATCATAAAAGAGTTTGAAAAAGCAGAAGTCTGAAGTCGTCTCAATGAGCCATCTAATATATCAAAAGAAAATGGTTGGGACGTAACCCATACACCACATACATCATCTGAAAACTAGAAAGAAATAAAGGAAGTACATGTGTCTTGGTCCTCGAAACATGAGAACTCACCAACTTTTAAAATCCGACAGGATGATCGACTTGCCACAAGTGTGAGAGGTAGGAGTGTCGAACCCTACATTAATGAAATAATGTAGTCAAAAGTATGAATTAGTACATGAAATGTACTAAGTATGGAGTAATATGTATAAATAAACATGCTAGCATAAAGATTTTAAATAAGTAAGGCATGACCAACATTTGAACATTTAAAGTCTTAAAAGAAGCAACAATGTATATATCATGAGAAATGGTCAATGCATTTAAAATAAGAGATAAGGAGGTTTTAAAGAAACATATTCGTATTTGTGGGATATTAGTTTTAACCGACAATAAGACCATG
Source organism: Solanum verrucosum (assembly GCF_900185275.1). Taxonomy (NCBI): domain Eukaryota; kingdom Viridiplantae; phylum Streptophyta; class Magnoliopsida; order Solanales; family Solanaceae; genus Solanum; species Solanum verrucosum. The sequence goes on from NW_026020215.1 coordinate 1,225,013, forward strand.
AGAGCTATATCATGGGATCTAATATATCCCTCATACTGAAAGAAGGGGATTCTACTTGCCAAGGTAGAATCCGTACACATAATCTTTTGCTAATGTGGATCCACTAGTTTGGGACTAGATGCTACTAGAGACTACCTTATTTGAGCCTCCACCCCAAAACCCTCTCGGTGCTAAGTCTAATCCCAACAATTTAGATAAACTCAAATATCATTATAACATAGAAAATACAATGATCAATACCAACCCATACCTTAAATATCAAAACATAGAATAACTTACAGTAAATATCATATAAATTACATTAAATCATGCAATAGAAGGTTGAAACAACAATTGAATCATGATTGGATAACACCCATGGAAAATTAAGCACAACCCTAATTTGATCCATTGAAAGTGAATTGAGGAATTTAAAACCTTAGGGATCCATGGAGGAATGGACTCCATGGGTGAATACCTACATACCTTTCTACTCAAAGCCCAACATGAATGGTGAATTGAAGACCTTGGAATGAACCCTAGACTTTTCTTCTTCCTTAGCTTTAGAGTTGGGTTTTGGGGAAATAGGATAATAAGTTTAAAGTGGGTAGATTTAGGACTTTAAAGTCTTTATATAAGACTTAAGATACATGCCAAAATGACATAGTATAGGCCTAAAACATATGGGAAAAGACCCAAAAGCCGTTAAGAAATAACTGTCGAAACCGGTCTACGGGTCCAACCTACGGACTGTAAAACTTTCTACAGTTCGCACTGGTCAACTATAGACCAGGTACTGGGAACTTAATATTTACCCAACTTTGAAGGGACCCTTCTGCGGTCCGTAGTACTTCCTACGGTCCATGAATCCTAATCGTAGATCTCAATAAGAAGTTTATTGGAGATTTGACATCCATTGTTCCTTTAGAAGGTTTGGGAGTTAATAAAATCTTTCTTATAAAGAGGTTTTGGTTGAGATTTTGGGCTAGCGAATTTGGAAGTTGAGAAACAAAGAAGTTGCTTCTGTAAAAGTTCTTTGGAGAAATTAATTAGTTGAGAGTTCTACTTGGGAGGCCGAAGCTGATATGATATCTCGATATCCTCATATCTTTCCATCTGCTTCTATTCTAGCTTGAGGTTTTAGTTCCTCATGGTTCACTTTTTTGGATTCTTGCATTTTAGTCATTTCATGTTTCTATATGCATACATGTTCATGAAAATTTGATTTGTGATGTTATGATTTAGATTGGAATGATTCTCCACGTTTATGTGCACTTTGATGAGATTACATTCATGTTGGGTTGTTAGTTTCTCTACTACTCTATTCATGCTATTTTGAGTCCCATTCGAGAACTAATGTTCTCAAGGGGGAGATATTGTAACACATCGAAAGTTGGAAAGTCAAGAGGAAAGGGAAAATATAGATTTTTGGCATTGAAGTAGGTTCTACGAGTCCAACCTACAATCGTAAGAAGTATTACGAGCCGTAGAAAGGGAGTCTTATACTTGGAGATGAGTTTTTAGAAATTCAATTTTTTGATGTTTGACCTACGAATGGATAGGATGGGTCATAAATGGGTTCCGTAGAAAGGTTCATGACTTAGAAAAAATTTTGGGTTAAATTTGAGTTCTACGAATGAGATTTAAGGACCGTCGGAATTTAGATAGAACGTAGATGGTCTCATGGGAAGTATGGTGAATTGTCCATGATTTTTGACTATGAACTCTTAAAGGCATGAATTACAAAGAAGCTATGAATCTATGAATGATGATTTCATGAAAGTTATGCATGATTTATAAAAAATAACGTTATATAGCCTATGTAGCTTTAAGATAAGCATCAATTTATTGTGCAATAATTTTCTCACATATGCATGTGAAAGGTTTTCTCACATTAAGGAATCGTGATTAGTGAAAGATTTTATCATGCATGGTTTAAGGAGCTACTCAATGATGTTTTAAGCTTGGATTAGTAACTTAACTATATTTTTTCATGTATGATGATATGCTTGTGTTTATGACTAATTTTATTGGGATTTTTACTTAGCACCGAGAGGATATTGAGATGAAGGCTCTCCCGTTAGTAGAGGCTGGGTCTCTAGTAGCAATCTCCTTATTTCTAACTATGTTCCCCCTAAGGACTTGTCTTAGAAAGACATGGCTAGTGGATCCATCTAAGCTAGAGTTAAAGGTATTTTGTAACACCTCGGAAAACTAGTAGGTGAGACTAGAGCCTCACGAGTGTGTTATTGAGTTTGATGTGGAGTTTTATGTTGTAAAATGGTTTCCCGATTTGGGTTGAGGGGTTTAGGGTTAGGGGTTAAACATCAAGGTACAACCCCCCAAGGACCAACCGAGGGTCCTTGAGGAGGACCCTAAAGCCTAACCCCACGGCTACCCCAAAGAACAAAAAACTGTCAAAAACTTAAGACCTACGGATGAGACCTACGCCCCGTAGGTCCATCCACACCTCGTGGGGTAGGTCCGTAGGTCAAGGCCCAAGATGTCAAGTTGCTGAACCCACCCACGGATCTGTAGGACAGGGCATGAGTGCACCCACGGTCCGTGGGTCAAGGGGCGTGGATCACACCTGGGAATCTGCCTAGGCTCGGCCAATTAAGGGGCAAAGTGGTAAATTCCTAGGGTGGTTAGTTTAGTTAGGGGTTGGTTTATTTTAATTATTTAGAGTTATTTAAGGAATTTTAAACTATTAACTACCCTTTTACAAATCATAATCCCCCAAAACCCAAAAATAGAAACCACCCCCTCTCCAAATAATTTTCTCTCTAGAAACATCCATTGGAGAAGAAGAAGTCAAGGTTTGAGGCTCAAGAGTTCATCTTTTTTCTTCAATTTCATGGAGGATCTTCAATCAAGGTATGTTAGTTTTCATATATGGGTAGCTTTCACCAATAGAGTCCCTTCAAAACATGATTTCAAAGCTTCCAAATTCCCCCAAAATTTAGGGTTTCAATCTAAGTCATAGGTTCAATTTCAAAACATTTTCAAAGGTTGATTTATGATTATTATGATTGAATTGAGGAATTAATGTTGTTTTATGATGAAATCCCCCCATGAACCCATGATTCCCCCAAAATACTAAATTGTGAATTTATGATATGGGCTTATTGATTATGGAAGCATGTTAATTGATTATGTCTATATTGATTGAGTTATTGAATCGTGATATTCCCCTTATCTAATGTAGAATTATAGATGTTTGGGTTGGGATTGATTCCTAGCCTTGGAGGGAAAATTATGAAGGATTGATGTATAATCATGATGCTATGTATATGCTTTGTGATTTCAGTGAAAGTAATGTGATCATGTATATAATTCAATTGTGTTATTATTGAAAGGTTATTCTCAATTATACACTTATGAATGATGATGAAATATGTGAAAGGTTTCTTCAATGTAATGATACATCTTGAATTGGTAAGTTTAGGACATCATCTTCTTGTGTTAATGAAAGAGACCTTGATTATTGTACCTTGAATTGGTAGGCTTAGGGCATACTCTTCTTGTGTAACTAATGTATCTTGACTTAATGATCATTGAATCAGTAGACCTAATGGTGGTAGCCCTTTCATGTAATGAATAATGTAACTTGAATCGGTAGACCTAATGGTGGTTGCCCTTTCATAAATGATTAATGAAGTATTCTATGGCTATGTCATGAACCGGTAGACCTAATGGTGGTAGCCCTTCATGATGAGTCTATGAATTACTATAATGATTAACCTTGAATCAATAGGCCTAATGGTGGTAGCCCTTTAATGTGTGAAATGATGAACCTTGAATCGGTAGACCTAATGGTGGTGGCCCTTTCTTGAGGATTCAATGAGCTATCCTAATAATGTACCTTGAATCGATAGACCTAATGGTGGTGGCCCTTTCATGTGTAATAATGTACTTTGGGTCGGTAGACCTAATGGTGGTGGCCCTCTCAAATATAATAATGTTAACGAAAAATGAACTACTCTATGAGAATGTAAGCTTAGCACCGAGTGGATATGGAAAGATGGAAGCTCTCCCCACCTTAGGTCAGGTTTCAATGAACATCTTTCTTATCCCATAACTATGTGCCCACATAGGTCATTATCTAATGGATCCACCTAAGCTAAAATGTTACCGGTTCTACCTTAGAAAAGTAGACCAACTCTTTTCGGTGTGGGACATGACAGTGGATTCCATGGTTTCCTCTCACGGTCTCTGTCGGTTAATGCTTATTCCCATCATGTGAGTTACGTGCTATGGTTACTCAAGAGGTTCTATGAAGTGTGGGTGGTAGTATGTGATGCCATTCATCATTGCACGAGTAGGCTTTGAGAGGGCTATGATGTGTTTCTCTAATGTCTAATGAAATGAATGTACTCATAACGATGCTAAATGAGAATGTTGACTTAAAGGCTTAATGTAATGATGAATGTTTCACTTGGAAATGTTAATATGAGTTGCTTTCCTTGTCATGCCTTATTGAATGTGAATGTTCCTTGTCTATCATTATTGACTAAAGAGGAGAATGAAGAATGGTAAGTATGTTATGGTGGCCTCAAAGTGGTACTTAGTATGAATGGCATTATGGGATGTCATTCATACATTGCACAAGTATAACTTAGAGTTAGTTTCATGATGGCTCTGTTATGTTCTAATGACTTACATGATGAATATGCTTATGTCTTGTGTGTTTTTACTAAAGATGCATGATGATTCTCAAACTTGACATAAAGCATGGTTTCCAACCAAAATGTCCTTTTTAGCATGATTTTAGCATGGCTATCATACTTAGTACGTATTTGTGCTAACCCATATTTCTTCTACATTTTTCTACAAAGTTTAGGATTTGGATTTGAGTTCTATTCTTGAAAGATTGGTTCCTAAGGTGCAAGGAGTTGAAGATTTGGTGAGTCCTCATAGCTTCGAGGACAAACCCACCATTTCCTCTATGTCTTTTATGATTATGTTTAGAGCTTTTGTATGGGCTGCGTCCCAAAGTTTTAGTCTTATGGTTCTTGATGGTTTGAGACAAAGTATAGACTTCCGCTCATGTTTATAAAAGACTTCGATTGTAAAAGAAAAAGTTTTAAATTTCCACACCATATTCTATTGTCTTATGTTATGAATGCTATGAGGCTTGTATGAGGCTCTTTAGATTCTTGTATGCAGTGTTACGTCCGGGGTGTAGACTTGGGTCATGACAAACATGGTATCAGAGTACAAATTTTGGGATGGTTCTAGGATGTCTCAACCACATCTAGTAGAGTTTTGTTCATAGTGTGAAGCGCGCCACATTTATGAATATGAGGCTATTGGATGATAGGAAAACTTCACTTCTTCATTCTCTAAGTCGTGCTATAGAGTTTAACTCTATAATGTCTCTCTCCTATTCTTTATCCGATGGTCTTTGGGAGATGACCACTTGAAGGACTTATGCTACAAGGATTGAGGGAGAAAAAGGTTAGTAGTGATGCCAATTATGGCGATGTGACTAGATGAGTCTTGATATGATAGGTTTAGATGATATCCTTTAGTATAAATGGGTTGTATTATGGTTATGGGTGTTTGTTAGTAGAAAGTTATGATGAGTTTTGAGGCCTGTTGAAAGGTTTGATAAATAGGGTATTTTAGAAATGCCTAAATGTGTTGAGAGGGTAGACTCCTCTAAGAAAGGTAAACGTGTTAATTCACCTTGGTTTAGAATCAGCTTGTGTGATGGGTATGAAGACATAATGATGACTTGCTTCGACCTTAGAATTGAAAGAAAAGAGGATTAAGAGTCCATATAGGCTTACTCCTGATACGCTAAAATTACACCTCCCTAAAGAAGTATAAGCGATCATTATCAAGTAAAGAACCCAACTTGTAGGTTGGGGTCAATCCCACGAAGAATATGGTTTATACTTAACTTTAACTTACGATTATATTAGTTTAGTCAACGTATTTCCGAGACAAGTAAGTAAAGGAGGGGGGGGTGTTTGTGTAACAAATAATTGATTGTTGTTTAGAGAGTAAGTGAGCAAGATTCGAACTTTAGTTATTATCAATGAGAGAAAGAAATTAGGGTGTATGTGCTCCCCATAAGCTCATAACGCGGTAATCCTAGTAATAGTAATCCTTTCCTAGTGTATCACATGCAAAGTGGTAAGTTATGTATCCCTAAGTGCTTGGTATGCCAAATAGAGAATTTCACCCCGCACATTGGTCCAGATATGTGTGTATAATTTACTAACCCATACCTTTACCTCAGATTAGACATCACATCAATGTATGGCTTAGTTTTCACCCTCTTACCAATTGACATTAGACTATTAGATAGTATCACAATAAATCTCTGTTGATAATTCTTTTCTTATTAGCCACCTCCTTGTTCTGTTAAGTAGCAATAAGGCGAGTTCTAACGTTGGCCACCGTTAAAAAGACTTATAAATGAAAGAATTATCAATGCATGCAATAACACTATTCAAGAATTACTTAGTTACTATTCATACTTTGTTAATCGCTCATGGTTATCACAACCCTAGTTGTGGATTTAGTTACCCATGCTAGTAAGAACACAATTCATATTTTTAGAAGAGGAATTCATGAACTTACATAATAAGTAGAAGAAACCCGTAATCTCCAATTGAAATTCAAAGCAAGAATTTTATAAACCAAAGTTAGGAAATCAAATTGCTAGAGTTTGCAAGTTAGTTTCCAAGAAAATATCAAGAACTAAAAGTTAACAATAACGTCTAACCCCCAAAAATGAGGTTTACGTACCCTATTTATAGAAAAATATGTCCTAAACAAAAAGGAAACGAAATAAGGAAATAAACTTTTCTGGACGTGGCTTCAATTGAAGATACAAACCTACGGACCGTGGACTGACCTACAGTCCGTAGGTCCCTTCCGTGGCTCAATACTTAGACAATTTCTCAGAAGTTTTGGAACCTTCAACTTCTTATTGCAATCGACGGACCTGTAGAATGGACCGTGGGTCGATCCAAGGTTTTTGGGTCCTCTTCTGTGGCTACATACTTCGACTTTTCAATCAAGTACTGGAGCTTCAACTTCCAGTTGCAATCGATGGACCTACAGGATGGCCCATAGGTCGACCTACGGTCTGTCACTCTCCTCCGTAGCTCCACACTTGGTCAAATTTCTGTGAATATCAGTCCACACCTACCCACTGATGGACCGTGACTAGACCTACGGTCCGTATGTCACTTCCGTGGATGGCCACTTCTGCAGAATTTCAGTTGTATCTCTCTCGACCTTGTCCAAGCCTATTTCCTACAAATTTAGCACAATAAACATTAGTTCTATCACAAAATGGCCGTAGACACACACAACTCTTAAGTGGAATGTATTAAAAATACCGTAAACTCACGGTATATCAACACCCTCAACTTAAATTCGTTGTTTGTCCTCAAGCGACGAACTAAGACTCTAAACGACACTTGTGTAGAAGCAGACATTCAAACTCAAGGAATCACGTGGCTTTCTATCCTTACTCCCTTTTCTAGTGCAAATCTTTTCTCTTTGACTCAACAAGCTAACTCATGCAAATCAAGATTTGACAAAGATCGACCAATAGACACACAACATACATTTTTTCGCAATCACCAAGGTACTAATTGTTTGACAATGTAACTAGTGCACTCACTTCAAACGAAATCCTTTTCACACAGAAGATATGAATTTAGAGTTTTAGGATTCATTCAACACTCACGCTCAAAAGTGACTTCAGGTACAATTAGTGCTCAATACCATAAGCTTGCAATTATTTTCACTACTTAGACTCTCCAAACTAGTTGCTAAGATCACTATAGGACTTTCTTAGCTTGTAACGTAGGCTCAGGGTCAGGTAGGGTACATTTGGGTACTTTTTAGTGACTTTCTGTCCTTCTTGACACTACATTGACTTTTTACCTCTTTTCTCAACCTATTTTCAACATCCTTGCATTTCACTTTCTTTCCCTTGACTCTTTTCAACATGGATGTGACTTTTTGACTTTGAGACTCTTATTTTTCACTTTTTTAAAAAAATTATTTTTCAGCACTTTTATTTACAATCTTTTTGCTTCTTTTGCACAAAGTCACATTCTCTTCTCTCTTTTCTTTTTCTCTTTTGAACACCAAAATCTTTTCATACCATTTTTTTCTTTCGATTTCCTCTTTCATAGTCACCCTCAACTTATAGATTTTCCATTAGTTGAGGTGCACAATATCCAATATCGGACCAGGGCCAAGATTGAGGTCACTTTCGCATTAGCCACCCTCAACTTAGACTTTTGGCCAAAGTCAAGGTGCACATGTCCAAGGAGGGACTGAGGCCAAAACAATTATTTTAGGGAAGGTGAGTTAGGTGAATCAAAAGAAACGGTCTATTTTAGGCTCAAACATTTGGATCAAAGGGAACATTGATTGCATTTGGTTGGATCATTTTAGGCTTATGTGGAATAATTTGAACAAGGGCCTATGGTCACTTCCTAACTTCTAGCCTAGATCATCTTAGCAGGACCAACAGGGTAAGTTCTAGATTGGCACAAACTGTCTGAACATTCAACTTTTCTCATACACTCTTGACACATTGTTTCATTATCAGATTATCAGATTACCCAGTTCAAGTTTTAGCTTAAGTCATGAGATCAAATCGGTTCTTATCATGTCATATTGAGATCCAACATATTCAACTCATCAAGACTACAAATCTAGCACAATTCCACATTTTTGGACATGGATAATTTTTTCTCATGCTTTTCATGCCATCATGCTTTCATTTTTCTACTTACTCCTACACATACATTCCTAAACATACGATTTAACAGAAATTAAAACAGTCTCTTGGGGGAAAAGAACACAGGCAAGAAAACCCCAACAGAGGATTATGAGTTGGGTTACTCAGACTTCACCCTATCACTCACGATCCACTTACCTCACCCCCAACAAAATAGAGTGCAATTGTCCCCAATGCACAAAAAGTAAATAATAAAGGATCGGGTGAAGCAAACATGTGGCGCATAGCGCCGAAGACCTATCAACAAGTGGGTGGGTCTGGTTTTCCGAAGCTCGCTGGATTAACACTTGGGTCACCATCAGTAGTGCCCACATCTACTATCTTAGCACCATCAAAAGTGCTATCATCAACTCTTGTCGCACCATCAGTAGTGCTCACGCCAACTCTCACTGCACCATCAGTAGTGCTCAGGCTGCTAGAGGCACCAACACCTACCTCCTTAGCCCTCTGCTACTGCAACTCCTCATCAATGATAGATGCCATCCAAGCTGCCTCAGTCTCTTGGCACTCCTTCTTGCTAACTCTCCTAGCCTCAGTATCATCAAAAGCCCGACTGGAGCGGGGGCGCTTTCCAACATGATGGGAAGCAGCAGGAGGCGTCATCTCATCCCCGAATAGAGCATCAAACACCGTGATATCAACAAGTGCCATGAGGGATGACTCAGGCTTAGTCTCTGGTGGAGCTAAAATGGTGTCTAGATAATCCCGGAGACTAGCTAACTCGTCTGGAAAGTAGAGACATATGTGGTGGGGGCTGGTCGCTCTAAGACATGTAGCTCAAATGCATCAAGGCGTTGGTGAACGACTTGAACCTTTCAGTCCATCATCTGCTCCATCCGCTGCTCAACCCTAGTCGCGAACTCCTCAATCGCACACTGCATCTATGGCCTCACAAGCTGAAGCAGGGTAGCCATCTAAGCCTTCAATTTCTGGACTCGAGCTAAGGGCACGACAACAAACCCTGAAGAGAGGGTGGCTCTAGAGGAGCTAGGGAACTGACTGACGGACGGAGAATGGGAGGCTGGGGCATACTCAGTAGTGGTTGGAGGTATCTGTTCCGTATCTGCTACCAAGTCTACTCCCAATAGAGGCACCTCAACCTGCGGCTCTTTGTGTGGTGCCGCCACATTGGCCTCTTCTCGAATCAAGCCTATATCGAGTGTCTTGGTCTCCTGGATCAACTTGTCTCTATGCCAAACTAGCATTCCAACATCCCTGCGTAGCTTAAAAATAAGTCATACGAAAGGGTAAGTGGTGGTGGCCTTGAAGGCCCTCTCATGTATCTCCGCAATGATTATGTGGGCAAAATCCATCTCAAACCCTGCAACCATGACTTTGCGGTCCCAAGTAAAAACATTATCTGCCTGCATAGGAGACACCCTGTTTTGCACCAATAGTCAGAAGAATTTGGCCACAAAAGTCAAGGTTGCCTTCTTGATGCCTACACCCAGGGTGTTGACCCACTCGGCGCACTCTCCGTCTGTTGCAAGGTGACGGGCCAACCAGCGAAATAAAGTCTCCCTCTGCTCTGCATTCCTTTAGAATTCACCGCTACTAATGATGTCCCAACGATAATCAAACTCGTTCATGTTGATAGCTAGAGTGTTGCCCGGACCATAGAGAAATCTGCGGATGGTGGTCTTCAATATATCGACCGCAAACCCATGCACTAGTGTAGATGTGAGAGGAGATTGTGCAGCGGGCTTGGCCCGCCTTTTAATGGAACCTTGGAGGGTGGCTGCATAGAAACCGTATAACTCCCTGAAGATCTCCTCGCTGAAGGACCTTGGGCTACGTGCCATCCACTTGCACCTGTGCCGTTGGAAGAGAGCTTGGATGTCACGAATAGTATGAAGGCTGCCTGTGAGCACCCGGCGCTCCTCGGTAACAAATCGATCCATCTTCTCTTTGTCATTCAGCATCCTGGAGTCGCGGTATATCTGCCACTGGCCACTCATGCACCATCTGTTGGGATCCCAAGGAACTGGTGCAGGATCGGCACTCGAAGGCATTGGAATGTTATCTGCACTATAAGCCTCAGAAGATGAGGCGTTGGCACTATTAGAACTGGAGCCGGATGCGGAGGCAGAGTTGGAGCCGGTGTTGGAATTAGAGGCGGACTCAGAACCAGTCGGTGAACCGTTCAGTGTATCCTCATCATCATACTAGGAGGTAGTGACTACGTCTGAAATCACCTGCCGCGCTTGATTCCTCGTGGTGCGGTAGGAATTGTCCTAGTAGTGGGTGGGACATATGCGGGGTTAGTCTCCACATTGGTATCTTGATCAAGTAGCCAAAGGATTACGTGCCACTGATTTGGACTTGCCCCTTGCAGCGTAGATCAGAGCTTTCCTGGGAGTCATAGTACCTGTGGAAGCTTGCTTAGTACTAAAATAAACCAATAACACACTCGAAAAATTTTTAGACTAAAGAAAAAACCAAAACTAAAACTAAAAAAGTTTTGTACAATAGCATCAGTGTCCACCTACGGTGGGTACCTACGGTTCGTAGGTTGACCTACAGTTCGTGGATCCCCTTCGTAGGTAAAAGATCCCAAAAAATTAGGTCTTTGATGGGAACTACGGATGTGCAGACCTACGGACCCTAGTCCACCTCTGTGGTTTCTCACTTAGAGGATTTTTCATGTGCAACAGATCCACAGACCTAATCTACGGTCCGTGGACGGGGTCTCGTGGGTCAGGTCTATACCATGTATCAGACATGCCTCCTTTTGAAACCATTTTTTCAACAATTCAAACAATCAACCTAAGTCTAATCATGTATTTGATCAACACAATTTATGATAGTTTGTCATCCCTAGGGTTCCGATTACTCGTTATTTAAATTTTGTAGCATACAAAACTAGGAACCCTAAGTCGAAACTGCTATTTAGACTATTTGCCCTAAGTTATTTGATTACAACAACAACACAATCACATTCTATCATCCCAAGGGTATTTCTAACTATAGTTTATCATGCATTTTCATACAAAAACAACCCAAGCTCAAGACCTACTTCGTGACTTCATGTATTGAACAATGAATACCGAAATTGAGATTTAAGGTGAAGTCGTTTACCTTACAAGTATTGGAAGTGGGTGATTGTGTGATGCAATAGATTCCTTAGACCTTTTGCTAGCCTTTTGACCCAAACCCAGACAATGGAATCGCTGGGAAAATAGAGATAAGGATTTGGGAAGAGGGAAGAGTGATAAGGGAATATGGGGAAATGAATGAGGAGTGATCTATGGGATTTGGGAGTTTAATGGAGTGATTTTGGGAGAGGAATGGATTAGAAATGGTTTGGAGGGAGTTTTGAATGTGGGGGATAAATATAAAATGAAGGATTTTATTTTAAAAAATGTCCGGGTCGGGTCGGGAAAACCATAGGTTTGGACCCACGAGACCCCGTCTATGGGCCGTGGGTCAACCTACGGACCGTGGGTGGGGTCCGTAGGTTACTTAACACTTACGAAAATTTGAGGACTTACATGGGGATCTACGGACACCATTCACGGTTTGTGGATTGAACCACAGACCGTCGATAGGGTCCGTAGGCCTCTGCAACAAACATTTTCTGTAGATTTGGCTTTTCATCCCAACACATGTAGCAACTGTTAGGACTTTCTTTTTACATTTTCTAGACACTTTTTAGACACGGACCCTACTCTATATCTAGCCAACAATAATACAAAAATAAAACACCTATCAAAGTATTACAAAAATTCAAATAAACAAAGAAAACTCCTAAATCGAAAAGAAAAACCTATAGTTGGCTAGATTGTACATCTTGGGTTGCCTCCCAAGTAGCGCTTGATTTAATGTTGCGGCATGACGCAGGACTCTTGATTACTCAGACTTCATCAAGATAGTAGGCCTCAACTACTTGCACATTCTCCTTTTTTCCCAGGTAGACCTTAATCCTTTGCCTGTTCACCTTGAAATTTATTCCCTTATTGTTCTCGAGCTCGACCTCTCCATGTGGGAACACTTGAGTGACTATGAATGGCTCGGTCCACTTGGACTTGAGCTTGCTAGGAAACAAGCGCAAGCTTGAGTTGAATAAAAGCACCAGATCACCCATAACAAATTCACGCTTTTCGATCTTTTGATCATGATACTTCTTCATCTTCTCCTTATACACGGCTGAACTTTCATAAGCTCTTAGGCAAAACTCATCAAGCTCATTCATGTCATTTACTCTCTGGCTCGATGCGGCGCCTCAATCCAAATTCAACTTCTTTAGTACCCACATAGCCTTATGCTCTAGCTCTATCGACAAATGACAAGACTTCCCATATACAATTGGTAAGGGGACATACCTATGGGAGTCTTAAATGCGGTGTGATAAGCCCATAGAGCATCATCAAGCCGCCTTGACCAATGTTCTATTAGCATTGACAGTCTTAGCAAGAATCTGCTTGATTTCTCTGTTGGTCACTTTAACTTTCCCACTAGACTGCGGATGGTAAGGAGTGACTACATTGTAGTGGACTCCATATTTCTCAAGCAACACTTTGAAAAATTTATCACAGAAGTGGGAACCGCCATCGCTGATAATCGCCCTAGGTGTTCCAAATCTGGAGAAGATATTCTTTTTCAGGAATGCGGTGAAACTTTTACCTTCATTGTTTGAAAGCGTAATTTCTTCCACCCATTTCGACACATAATCAACTGAAACAAGAATATACTTCATCCTATGTGAACTCACAAATGGACCCATAAAATCAATGCCCCAAACATCAAACAACTCAATCACCAAAATCAAATTCATAGGTAGCTCTTGCCTCTTGGAAATTCCTCTTTCTCTTTGGCAACGATCACAAGACTTGGCGAATGCATGAGCATATTGGTGGATGGTAGGCCAGTAATACCCAGATTGCAAAATCTTATGCGCAGTCCGAATACCACTATGATGCCCACCAACAGGCGAATAATGACACTCCTCTAGTATACTCATCATCTCAACCTCGGGCACATAACAACGAATAATCCCACTAGCACAAATACAGAACAAATAAGGCTCATCCCAAAAGAACTTCTTCACATCATGCATAAACTTTTTCCTTTGGTGAAAAACCAAATCCGATGGAACCAGATCACTTGCCAAGTAGTTAGCAAAGTCTAGGAACCAAGGGATAAGATCATGAGAAGCCGCCAATACATGTTCATCTGGAAACATATCATTAATTTCAGCCCCATCTCCTAGCTTGAGCATTGGTTCCTCCTCTAATCTGGACAAATGATCGACAACTTGATTTTCTGTCCCCTTTCTGTGTTTCACCTCAAAATCAAACTCTTGCAGCAACAATACCTATCTAATCAACCTCGGTTTCGCATTCTTCTTGGCCGTCAAATACCTCAATGCAGTATGATCAGTATGCACTATGACCTTAGTACCAAGCAAGTAAGATCAAAATTTCTCAAATGCGAAAACCACAACAATGAGTTCATATTCAGTCACTGTATAGTTCTTTTGAGCCACATTTAGAGCTTTGCTGGCATAGTTAATAGGATGAAGAATCTTCTCTCGCCTCTGTCCCAATACCACACCAAGCGCTACTCAACTCGCATCACACATCACTTCAAACGGTAGTCCCCAATCTGGTGAAATAATGATAGGTGCAGAAACTAGTTTTTCCTTCAACTCTCCAAATGCTCTCGAACAAGCATCATCAAAATCAAACTTACACTCCTTTTTGAGCAATTTGCACAATGGGTGTGCAATTTTGGAGAAATCCTTGATAAACCTCCTATAAAAGCCTGCATGTCCAAGAAAACTTCTAACACCTTTAACAGAGAAAGGTGGTGGAAGCTTTTCTATTACCTCGACTTTCGCTCTATCAACCTCAATACCCTTCTCAGAAATGCGATGACCTAGAACGATCCCCTCTTTCACCATGAAGTGACACTTTTCCCAATTGAGCACAAGATTGAACTCTTTATACCTTTTCACTACCTCGGCTAAATGATCCAAGCAGCCATCAAATGAGTCACCTACCACAGAGAAATCATCCATAAATACCTCAATAGTGTCCTCCACTACATCATAAAAGATCGACATCATGCAACGCTAGAAGGTCGCTGGAGCATTACACAACCCAAATGGCATCCGTTTAAAGGCGAAAGTCCCATAAGGGCAAGTGAATATGGTCTTCTCTTTGTCTTTCGGAGCTATGGAGATCTGATTGTAGCCCGAATAAGCATCAAGAAAGCAATACCAACCCTTACCAGCATGGCAGTCCAATATCTGATCCATGAACGACATAGGAAAGTGGTCTTTTTTTGTCCAAGCATTCAATTTCTGGTAGTCCATCCATACTCTCCATCCAGTCACGGGCCGCATCGAAACAAGCTCATTTCTCGCATTAGGAACCACAGTAATCCCATCTTTCTTGGGCACACACTAAACAAGACAAACCCAACTACTATCTGCAATGGGATAAATGACTCCTAGCATCCAACCACTTGATGATTTCCTTTTTTCACTACCTCTTGCATAGGCAGATTTAGTCTCTTTTGGTTATCAATACTTGGCTTGTGGTCCGACATGAGTTAGATTTTATGAGAACAAATGCCTTGAGGAATTCCAATAATGTCTGCAATGGTCCACCCAATAGCCCGCTTGAATCTCTTCAACACAGTAACCAAAGCCTCAACTTGTTCCGCATTCAAATCGGTGGCAATGATGACCGGTAAAGTACCATCTCTCCCCAAGAATACATACCTCAAATGTGATGGTAGAGCCTTAAGCTCCAATTTTGGAGCCTCTTCAACATACGGTTTTGCGGGTGGAGAGTCATGATTCTTCATATCTAACTCCAATCTCTTCGGTTTGGAACGAAATTCGAACCTATCAAGTGCAACAACTAACTCATCATAGTCTTCAATACCATCACCCTCAAAATTTATCATTACCGATGCAAGTGCATCAACACCCAACCACTCTTCAATAGACATATCAAAACCTTGACCCATAATATGAGTCACCATAGACATTGACTTGAGATCACTTTCATGCTTCATGGAGATATTAAAATTTACCTCTTCACTATTCAATCAGAACTTCATCTACCCTTTTTCCATATCAACCAAGGCGCGCCCAGTAGCAAGGAATAGTATCCCAAGGATGATGGGAACCTCAAAATCAACATCACAATTAAGTATCACAAAATCCATTGGAAAGATAAAAGATTCCACTTTTACAAGTACATCTTGGAGCACACCAATGGGCCTCTTCACAGTTCTCTCGGCCATGAGCAATCGCATTGCAATCGGTTTTGAAGCCCCTAAACCTAACTTCTTGTAAATAGACAATAACATCAGATTAATACTAGCACCCAAATCACACAATACCTTAGCAAAATGTAACAACCTGATGGTACATGGAATAGTGAAGGCACCAGGATCCTCCTTCTTCTACACAAGTGACCTCGTAGCAATAACACTACAATGTTGCAACCTATCATCTTCTTCAAAACTCACGACCCTCTTCTTAGTCACCAAATCCTTCATGAATTTCGCATACCCAGGCATTTGCTTCAAAGCTTCTATCAATGGAATATTGATAGAAAGCAGTTTCAACATAGTAATAAACCTGCGGTATTTCCCTTCTTCGTTCTTCTTTACCAACCTCTGTGGGAATGAAGGTGGAGGTCTAGGCATGGGGACAACTTTTTGGGTTATCTCTGCTTCCTTCTCTGTAGCATTCTAGGACTCTCCAGTAATCTCAATGTCATCATCATCTTTCTCATCTAAAAGTTCAACCTCAGACGACAAAGGTGGATCAATGGTCTGCTTACCCCCTCGAGTAGTGACTGCCATACAATGCCCTTAATTCTTCAGATTCTAGATGATGTTGCTAGGAAGTGTGTCAGACTGACGTGGGTTGACTGTAGTGGACAATTAATTCATCTGCTACTCAAGTTGCTTGATTGACACTACATGGGCATCAACTTTTTGACAGATTCCAGACAAGTCGTTTCGCATCTCCTTCACATTCTCATCAGTCAAATCAAACCTCTTTATCATCATCTGCATCATATCCTCAATCTGTGACATACTACCCCCAACTTCCCCATTGCCAGATTCCTAATTTTGTGGAGGGATATAAGGCCCAACTCTATCGTTTCTGTTGCATAGTTGTTTCGGTTGTAGTTGTTGTCGCGATTGTAGTTCCCATCCTTGACATATTAACCCTCTCGATTGTAGTTACCATAGTTCCGACCTTGGTTTCCTTGACCTTGGCGCCAATTATCCGAATTAGAACCTGGGCATTGGCTCGAAAACCCCCCATTTGATCATTCACCAAGTAAGCATCCTCTTCATAGTAACATTCCTCCTCCGGTGGTGGTGGAGTCCTAGTCAAGTAATTCATTGCATTTACCTTTTCTAGACCTCCGCTTACATGCTTCAATAATAACCTAAGTTATGTCCTTATCTGTGCCATCTCCTCACGAATGTCATCGGTAGATTGACTAGGTACAGCTTGATCTGCGATTGTACTCCTTCCAGTGTCAGACTTTCGAGTGCTCCATGCTTTATTGTTTCGGGAAATCTTCTCCAGTTTCTCAACGATCTCCTCAAAAGTGCACTCACCATATGATCCTCTAGCGATAGTACAAAGCACAACCTTACTATTGTCATCTTGACCTCTGTAAAAATATTCATTTAGTGACTCATCATCAATGTGGTGGTTCAGAACACTTCTAATGAATGCAGTGAACCTGTCCCACGAATTACTCACAAACTCTCCAGGTAGTGCCACGAAGTTGTTGAGTTTATCTTTGTGGTTCAGCTTTTTTGACAATGGGAAGTACTTGGCCATGAATACCTTGTGCAATTGATCCCATGTATGAATAAAGTTGTACGGGAGCTCAGAAAACCATACAACAACATCACCAATCAATGATATAGGGAAGACTCTCTACCCTATGACGTTCATATCCAACTCCGGTCGATCCACACAACAGTTACAAACACTCCTCAACTTGGCCATATGCCCAAGCGGATCTTTCGAAGCCATACTAAAAAACAAACCCCTTGCTATAAGCATCTGCATCAAATTGGTAGTCACCACGAATGTATGTCCCAGAGGTAGTGGAGAGAGAACAATGGGTCCTTCAAATTCAACAGTATTAAACTCGACCCTGTAGTTATCTTACAACCTTGGTTCTAGCGGATTTTGCACCCTCAATGCATCTCCAAGTAGATTATCACCATGAACCTGGGCATTCTCATTAACAACCCCAGGAGGCTGCAACTCAACTCCATCACCTAGATTCCCACCAATTGGGTTGATGGACCCCTTGATTATTCATCCTTCTTAAAGTTCTGCTTAACTCTAGATCGTATGGGGTCAATGGTTTGCCTCGACTCTATGTACTTGGCATACACTAGAGTAGAAACCTGTAGAAAACAAAAACAAAAATAAAAGTAAAATTAGGAAATAATTGACTAAAGTTCAATAATGTAGTTAAACTTAGATTAAAAGCCTTATTCCCCGACAGTGGTGCCAAAATTTGATACGCTCAAATTACACCTCCCTAAAGAAGTATAAGCGATCATTATCAAGTAAAGAACCCAACTTGTAGGTTGGGGTCGATCCCACGAGGAATATGGTTTAGACTTAACTTTAACTTACGATTATATTTGTTTAGTCAACGTATTTTTGAGATAAGTAAGTAAAAGGGGGGGGGGGGTGTTTGTGTAACAAATAACTGATTGTTGTTTAGAGAGCAAGTGAGCAAGATTCGAACTTTAGTTGTTATCAATGAGAAAAAGAAACTAGGGTGTATGTGTTCCCCATAAGCTCATAACGCGGTAATCCTAGTAATAATAATCCTTTCCTAGTGTATCACATGCAAAGTGGTAAGTTATGTATCCCTAAGTGCTTGGTCCACCAAATAGAGAATTTCACCCCGCACCTTAGTCCGCTACATGTGTATAATTTACTAACCCTTACCTTTACCTCAAATTAGACATCACATCAATGTATAGATTAATTTTCACCCTCTTACCAATTGACATTAGACTATTAGATATTATCACACTAAATCTCTGTTGATAGTTCTTTTCTTATTAACTACCTCATTGGTCCGACAAGTAGCAACAAGACGAGTTCTAACGTTGTCCACCGTTAAAAAGACTTCTAAACGAAAGAATTATCAATGCATGCAACAAAACTATTCAAGAACTACTTAGTTACTATTCATACTTTGTTAATCGCTCATGGTTCCCACAACCCTAGTTGTGGATTTAGTTATCCATGCTAGCAAGAACTCAATTCATATTTTTAGAAGAAGAATTCATGAACTTACGTAATGAGTAGAAGAAACCCGTAGTCTCCAATTGAAATTCAAAGCAAGAATCTTTATAAACCGAAATTAGGAAATCAAATTGCTAGAGTTTGCAAGTTAATTCCCAAGAAAATACCAAAAACTAAAATTTAACAATAATGTCTAACCCCCAAAAATGAGGTTTACATACCCTATTTATAGAAAAACATGTCATAAACAAAAAGGAAACAAAATAAGGAAATAAACTTTTCTGGATGCGGCTTCAATCGACGATACTGACCTACGAACCGTAGACTGACCTACGGTCCGTAGGTCCTTTCCGTGCCTCAATATTTAGATAATTTCTTAGAAGTTTTGGATGCTTCAACTTCAAGTTGCAATTAACGGACCTATAGATTAGACCGCGGGTCGATCCACGGTCTATGGGTCATCGTCCGTGGCTCCATACTTGGACTTTTCAATCAGGTACTGGAGCTTCAACTTCTAGTTGCAATTGACGGACCTGCAGGACGGCCCGTAGGTCGACCTACGGTTCGTCACTCTCCTCTGTAGCTCCACACTTGGTCAGATTTCCCTGAAGATCAGTCCACGCCTACCCACTGACATACCATGACTAGACCTACGGTCCGTTGGTCACTTTCGTGGGTGGCCACTTTTGTAGAATTTCAGTTATATCTCTCTCGACATCGTCCAAGCCTATTTTTTTTGCAAATTTAGCACAATAAACATTATTTCTAACACAAAATGTCCCTATACCCACACAACTCTTAAGTGGAATGTATTAAAAATACCGTAAACTCATGGTATATCAACTCCCAATGGGGAGATAATGTGCTTAGATAACAAGGTTGTTGAGTGTTCTTGATGTTCACGATTTAGGTTGGCTTGAAATTCTCACCTTAAGAGGTGTAGTGAGTTTGAGAAGTTTAGACCCGGTTTGGTAGACTCATATGAGACCTTGAGTGGTGTTGGTGAGGTTGCTTGTGAGCAAGAGTTGCTTAATGAGAACCTCTCCAATTTAGAAGTACCGGTTGGGATCTTAGACCTACAAGCTAAGAAATAGAAGAGTAAGGAAGCACTTCCATGAATATGTTGAGGAGTAGTATTTTAGTAAGGGTTATAGTGAGGGTGCTACTTGGGAGGCAAAAGGCCAATGAGAAATCCCGATATCCTCATTCTCTTTCTTCTATTCCTATTAAAGTTTGAGACAAAGAGTTCCTTATGGCTTGTTTCATGTTTTAAAGTCATGTGTGATTATGTGTTTCCATGGTCTCCTTATGTTATGCAAGTTCTTGATGAATTCATGTTTAATGAGAAAATGAGTTTTCATGATTTTTTAATCCTCAAGCTGATGTGCATTTAGTATGAGTTGCCTATATGCTTCATGAGTTGAATTGTTGAACATGCTTAAATATGCTTTTGAAAGTAATCATAATTTGATTTATGATGTTATGATGAGCATGCTTTGAGTTGGAGAAGGTAATTCCTCCAATGAAATGAGAAATGTTGAAGTTTTCATGCATAATGGGTTTGTAGATGTAGTTCCTACTTCCTTGTGTTGCATTGAATATGTTTGAGATGGAGTTGATGATTCCTCATTATTTTGTGCATTGTTATGATGTTTCATGCATGATGGGCTGCTAGTCTTGAATCTTTAATTCCGTAAGGTGTTTAAAGTGTCATTCGAGGATGAATGTTCTTAAGGGGGAAATAATGTAACACCTCGAAAAACTAGTAGGTGAGACTAGAGCCTCACGAGTGTGTTGTTGAGTTTGATGTGGACTTTTATGTTGTAAAATTGTTTCCCAAGTTTAGGTTGAGGGGTTTAGGGGTTAAACGTCAAGGTACGACCCCCGTAGGACCAACCAAGGGTCTTTGAGGAGGACCCTAAATCCTAACCCCAAGGCTGCCCCAAAGAACCAAAAGCTATCAAAAACTTAAGACCTACGGATGTGACCTACTCCCCGTAGGTCCATCCACGGCTCATGGGGTAATTTGACTTAAAAATCATTATATGCACGTCCCCTAAAGTACCCTAAATACCCCTCACTTAGTTGGACTCTTTAATGAAGTAAAGATCGATTTCTGAATTTCTGCATTTTCATCGCGGAACAAGTCCGCGACGCGAAGCTGTTCCCTGAAGATATTTGGAATTAAATTTTGAGACAGTAGAGTCTGTGACATGACCGCGTCACGAACTAAACTTTTGCTCCTTGGGGGAGCTAGTCCACGACGCGGAGCTATTCCCTCCAAGTGCAATTTGCAAGCTGCCTTGGCAGCTTGCTTGGCCAAGATTGGGGTCCTCCTCGGGGCCTCTTAGGGTGGCCCCGGGCGTCGTATTCGAACATTTTGACCCTATAAATATATATTTACCTAATTTAAACGTTTTTACAAGATTGTACCATCATACGACACACCCAAACCTTCCCAAAACCTAAGGACACACTAGAACACATTCTTCTCTAGTTTCCGGGCGTCGTGGTCGTTTCTTGACGTTTAGACTTTTACTCTTCCATACTAATTCAATTGCATTAATTTAGGTTTAGAAACATCATTTTAACTATTTTTAAGTCATTATTCATAAAGTGAGGCTCTAACTTAAGTCGTAAAATTTCTGGGGTGTTACAAGATTGTAGGAGTAACCCCTTTCCATTCCAAATCCAACCGTCATTCGAAGACGAATGATCCCAAAGGGGAGATATTGTCACACCCCAAAAAATTTCAAGTTAAGACTCGAATCATTATTCATTTGTGAATAATATTTTAGAGTGTGATTCTAAATTTTCTTAGGTGTTAAGGTGACTAGATGTACACCTCGAGTTTCAAAAAGAACTAAAGAGAAATTCGTTCAAGTCACCCATCAGTTTTTAGTTTTGGGTCAAAAGCAATTGACAATATCTTTTAGCACATAAAGATTTAGGTGGTCCATGACCTATCAAATCGAAGGCCTTTGAGTCCTCTATCCAACGCCGCCAAGTATGCTAAATTCTGATCTTGGTTGAAAGTGTTATGCTCGTTTGAGTGCAGCCTCTCTTGTTAAGGCATTTCATCCATTTTAAGAAGGGTCTTTTGGTCTTTTCCTTTACCCACTAAGCTTGAACATGTTTTTCTCACCCAAGTTAGGGGTCAAATCAGATGCTAAGTTAATTTTGGCATTCCAAAATGTGTAGGGATTTTAGAACGAAGTTTCAAGAGGACAAGAAGAGGGTTTCAAGTGTTTCTTTCAAGAACTAAGGATTTCGCCAAGAATAATTGTTCTTTCCCGGTATGTGAGGTTTCCCATAGTAATGGATTTGTTTGCCTCCCGCTAAACAAGAAATTCTTCTATTAATTTATCCATGAAATCGTGTATGTAAAGATTCTTGAGTAGTTCTTAAGTTTTAGCCTCTTTCTTTATCTATGGAGGTTTTTGAGTTCTTGAGGTGAAGGTCTTGCGAATGAGTGGTGTTTCTTGATAGAATTTGTGTGATTGTTCGTTAAATTTGTGCTGGTTTTATGAATCAAACAGAGTTTGAAATAAACCAATCGATTCTAGATGAGTTAGAACCCGAAATAAACAAGAAAATTCATCAATTTCTAGGTTCGGGCTAGGGCAATGCACCCCCATAGTGCCAGGAGGGCTAGCGCCCTGAACCAGCAATGCGCCCCAAAGTACTCCCAGTATTTTGAGGCAAGGCGCGACGCGCCACTGATGTGCCAGGGTCGCCAGGTCCATTTCTTTTTCGTTCTTCATCCCATATGTGTTCTTTCAAATCGTGTCTTCACTCTCTTCTTGATATTAACTCTTAAAGTCTTCATTAATACTTGAGAGAACCTCCAAATCCTAATCACATTTCTTAATTTACATTACAAATTAAATTAATGTTAAGAAGAAAGTTAAAGAACTCCCTTCTGAGTCATTTCGAGAAGTCTTTTGCAATTAACTATAGACTTGAACTAAGTCTTGAGTAAAGGAGTATGAGAATGAGAAGAGTTGTATTCATGAGTTATATATTGTTATTGAGATCCTCGAGTTGAGTCGTTCATGTCTATAATACCACATGAACTCTATGAATTGAGTATTCTTGAGATGAGTAGTATTATAAGTTATGAGTTCTTGAGTTCTGAGTGTTGAATTTTCTATATTGTTATTGAGATCCTTGAGTTGAGTCTTTCTTGTCCATAATTCCGCATGAACCCTATGAATTGAGTATTCTTGAGATGAGTAGTATCGTTGAGTTCTAAATTCTTGAGTTCTGAGTATTGAGTTTTCTTTATGGTTATTAAGATTCTTGAGTTGATTCGTTCATGCCTTTATTTCAGCATGAACTCTATTTTGAGTTATAAGTCTTGAGAGTCTTTGAAAGTCAATCATTTGTTTTAAAACTGAGTTTTGAGGAAAGTTTAAAGAGACAGTTTTGAGTAAAGTTTAAGGGAACTAAGTATATCCAAATTTATCATTTTTACATTGAGAGAAGAGAAACTTTGGTTCCTAAAAAGAGTTTATGAGTTCAAAGATATATCACAGCAATCACCTCTTTTAAGATGATAGTTTGAGCAATTATCTCAAACTAGAGGAAGAGTATGTTTTATATATTTTGAGCATGTGTATATATTATTGGGAGTAGTATTGAGCACCGATATGGGGATGAGTTTAGACAAATCATATTCCTCATAAACCATGTATGCCAACATGGGTAAAAGATCATACTTTTTAGATGAATCATAAGTTCCTTCGGACAGAGCTTAGTGAATCCACTTAATTAAGGTGTTCTATATCCCAGCAAGGTATTGGACAATTCTGGCAGTGTGGGCAAGACTTCTATCATCAAGTAGCTCATAATGATGGTTGTTGGTTAGAGAATCTCCCAAATAAGAGTAAAGACTATTTAACTATATTTTTATACATCGTTGAGTTTATATAACTTGTTTTATAATGCTTTAAACATTACATCTTTTGTCATTACTTTCATATTGGAGTTGAGTTGAGGTGAGTATTGTCTTTCCATATTATCAGTTCAGTTAGCTATGTTATAGTTTCCCCTTACATACTCGTACATTCAAAGTATTTACGTCATTCGACCTGCATCCTTTATGATGCAGAAACATGTATTTAGAAATATCAACAGGCGCTTCGTTGAGATCCCTTTACACTGCAGTTAGCTTTGGTAAGCCTTCTTATATTCTGGAGGATTTCACATTTACTTTCCAATTAGTGGTATTGAAGTGTCGGGGGTCTTGTCCCGACATCCTTCCTTAATAGAAGAGGCCTCGTAGATAGATAGATAGAGTTTAGGAGTTTTTGAGTATTTACATTCTTTGAAATGTTTTACAAACTATAAGTATTTATATTGAGTATTGTTCGGACTTTTTGAGTTAAGTATTTGAGTTTAACAGATTTAATTCAGTTTTAAGCCTATTATTTCTTGAGTTAGTTTTCCATTTGTAGTCAGCCAGGATGAGCGTTATCTTGGGGACCATCAATGTTTCTTAAGTGTCGGCCATGTCAAGGGAGTAGGCTCGGGTCGTGACAAACTTGGTATCAGAGCACAGAGTTCAAGTGTCCTAGGATGTCTATGAAGCAGTGTCAGTAGGATCTTATTTATGGTTGTGAGGCCCCCACTTCTATAAATGAGGGACTACAGACATTTAAGAAAAGTTTTCCTTCTTTCATACTCTAAATTGTGCAATAGAACTATTTTTTAGGAACTTATTCATAGTCGCACGTTTCCCAAAATCCATTCGACTACCCCTCAAACTTAAGGTGGTTGAAAAGAAAAGTCAGAACATTATCGATGAGTGACTATCAGCAAAATCTTGAGAAAGTCATGAGACTGCAGAGGGGCTTGAAAGAAACCCGTGAATAAGCTTAAGTGTTTGAATTTTGAAAGAAGGCACTATTTTTCATATGAATCATGATTTTAATCTAAATATGAGATGTATTTCAGACTCTCTTCTTTATGTCTTGTTTCACTGGATACCTTTTAAGAGGGGAGCATGTTTTAGAGCTCAGGTAGTATTTTCACCCGAAAAGATAGCATGAGTTATGAGGTTATAAGTAATAGTAGTAAAAGTGCACAAGGTTAGAAGGATGCATGCAGAAGTATAGTAATCTATGAAAGGGAGATAGTGATGAGGCAAATTATGTGGTTACAGTCATGCACCCAGTGAAGTTATTACTGATGAGTTTTCCTTTATCAGTAAACTAAGGAATAATAATTTTGTATAGAATTCATGATAGAAAGTAGAGGAGTAGTTACTAGTCAGGATGAGTTAGAATATACTTTAACCAGAATGTCTATGTGCCATCGTGTTAGGGAATACTAAATATATGTGTAGAATAAGAGAGCAGAGTATTCATGACGTGATAGACCCAAGTTAGACTTATGACTTTGAAGGGAATGCGACGGTAAACTATAAGTATGTAGACTGAGAGATAAAGATTGACTACTTGTCATGAGGTCTTAGTGAGAGAGTAATTCTTAATTTTATCTATTAGTTATAAGTTAGTATAGTAAGTGAGCAATCCTATTGATATTTGTGTTTAGTAATAGACACTAAGCTTGAATTTGAGATGAGTATCGTGATCAAAAGAATAGCAACATGAGGGAGATGATGTTAGTTTTAAGATCAAATCCAGTAGGTTTGACATAGAGTAGGAGAGAAAATTATAATGTTAGTTGCATTGAATGTGAGTGGTACAAGTGTGGGATTCTGAATTTTGATAAGAGTAATAAAGTGCGGCTAAGTCATTAGAGTAACAAGAGTATTAAGAGGTGTAACCGAGATTGTATGTAGTCAGACGAGGTTCCAATTAAGTTATAGTTTTCATGTGTGCCTAGTTAGTATGTTTCAGTTGTTAATACGGGATAGGTTGATGTAAACGTTATTTTTCCTTAAGGGTTAAATGAAGCGACCTTATAAGCCAATGAAAGAGGTTTAAGAGAAGCATCTTAGAGAGTGGTCCTAGAAGAAATCTTAGTACCGGCACATGGAGATTTCAGTAGCTAGGAGATAAGCCTCTCCCAAGTATTAAAGTGAAGTGAATGTAGACCAGCTTACAGATGATTGAATTGAACCATAGCTTTAAAGTGTCATTTTCAAACCTAAGGGGGAGATGATAAGATGAGAACCAATTCAAGTGTTAAGAATCAGAAAATAAGGTGTTCAGAAAGAATTATAGTGTTATATCAATCCATTCATAATCTTATGTATTCCTCAAAGCTCACTCATTCCAATAACTTATTGATGTTCTAATATCTTAATTATGTTCATGACCTATGCTCATACACTTCAGAGAGATTCACATTTATGCTCAGATTCCATAATAAGGGGAAAAGACTTTAGCCCATTGATCTCAATCTTACTCCATAAAGTTATGGATATCAACCTCACAATATGAACTTATTCATATAAGCACTTATGTCTGATAGTATACCCAGTCTCGCAAATTCATAATTTGATATTAATGGCTAGCAAAATAATGGTATGTCATACATACTCTTATATTAGAACTCTCGAATAACTCGTGCTTATGATCTTTCGTCATAACGCACTTTCAGTTATCTTTTTTTAGTTTTGAGAGTGGTATTGTTAATAGTAGTTGTGTGATGATAGAGAAGAGGATTGCTATTTCTTATTGTGATATTGATGGTGTGTTTATTCCATCCAAGGTTACAAAAGTGGAGGAAGGATGAATGAAGTCTTACTATGAGTAATAGTTAAATGAGAAGTAATTAGTCGATTCCTGGTAGTAATGTGTGAATTTTCAGTTGGTAGAGATGATGAAAGAATGAAAAATTCTTAGGAAGTTGGTTAGTAGGAGTCCATGGAGTGGCTAAAGTACTAAGATTGAATGTGGTGTTGTTAACATATGGACAAATGTGTGATACATTAGGTGGTTCTTGATATGAGCTCAAGGTTGGCTGAATGTAGCGGTAAGGAGAAGTATTCTCGGGATGAGATTCCACTAAAGAGATACAAATATCGGATCTAGTGGTTTAGATTAGTATAAACATATCATTGTGTAGCACCTTGTGGATAAGAGATTAGGCTTGAAAATTGTAAGAGAAAGCGATTTGAGTTAGATGTTTGTAAGAGTAGTCATATACTCTAATAGGAGTTAGAAGTTGCAGCTAATGGGGTGTAGTAATCAGAAAAAAGAGTATAGTTGAGAAGTATTGCTAAGCTTAACAACTACCACTCATATTACTCAAGGCATAGTATTCATATTCTTACTTCATGCCCAGAATTCCTTTTTTTCAGATAAGCTAACTTCAGATAGAGCGTGACTTTATTCAAAACAATATCGTTCTTGACTTATGTACTATAGAGAGTTCCAAACTCTTGGTATGAATCAGTTCCGCCTATGTTAGTAGGCAAGTTCAGAAGTCAGAGAGATTGTAGGAGTAACCCATTTCCATTCTCAATCCAACCGTCATTCGAGGACGAATGATCGCAAGGGGGATATTGTAACACCTCAAAAAAAATTATGTTAAGACTCAAACCATTATTTGTCTATGAATAAGATTTTACATAGTGTTTCGAAATTTTCTTGAGTGTTAAGGTGACTAGATGTAACACCTCGAGTTTCAAAAAGAACTAAAGAGAAATTTGTTCAAGTCACCCATTAGTTTTTAGTTTTGAGTCAACTTTAATCAACCATATATTATAGCACATAAAGAGTTAGGTGGTCCATGATCTATCAAATCGAAGGCATTTGAGTCCTCTTTCTAACGCCGCTAAGTTTGCTAAAATTTGAGCTCGGCTGAAAGAGTTGTGCTCGTTTGAGTGCACCCTCTCTAGTTAAGGCATTTCATCCTTTTTATTAAAGGGTATTTTGGTCTTTTCCTTTATCCACTAGGCTTGACCATGTTATTCTCACCCAAGTTAGGGTTCAAATCAGAAGCTAAGTTAATTTTAGCATTCCAAAACGTTTAGGGATTTTAGAACGAAGTTTCAAGAGGAGAAGAAGAGGGTTTCAAGCGTTTCTTTCCAGAACTGAGGATTTCGCCAAGAACAATCGTTTTTTCCAGGTATGTGAGGTTTTCCATAGTGATGGACTTGTTCGTCCTCATGCCAAACATGAAATTCTTCTACTAATTCATCCATGAAATTGTTTTTGTAAAGATTCTTGTGTAGGTCTTGAGTTTTAGCCTCTTTCTTTATCTATGGAGGTTTTTGAGTTCTTATGGTGAGGGTCTTGCGAATGAGTGGTGTTTCTTGATTGCTTCTTGATAGAATTTGACTGATAGTTCGTTAAATTTGAGTGATAGTTCGTTAATTGTAATACTCGAATATTAAAATCATTAAAAAGTATATTTTTATTAGAATCAATTTTATTTCCAATATTCCTTTCAAATGTATAAACATATAATATAAATAGAAGAAATCATAACATACATAAAAGTCTTTTTCAAAACCTAAGTTTTCAAATTATAAACCAAAAGCTACATAAAAACATCAACTATATTTTGTTTTAGGTAAATATGAAAAAAAAAATATGTATAAAAATAGCTTGTTACTAGACCTTTGACTATATATTTCTTCACCAAGATACTTGTTTATTTAATTAGTTTTTGCTACTCAAGAAATAAGTGAATGAAAACATGATATCAAAGTTTTAAAAAAAACACATCTTATTGTATCATCCAAAAAAAGAATATAAACGCAAAAAACAACTCCAATTTGTTTATCTACGTATACTCACCAATCTAATATTCTAGATTCATGAAATAAACAGACCAAATAAAAATGTTTTGTGAAATATTGATATTCATTTGGTGAGTAGGCATAAATATAATGGTATTAATTTTTTTTTAATCAAGTTATAAAGTATTTTAAGTTTTCAAGACTCATAAATGCACAAATTAATACTAATATGAAAATAATATGTTCAGTGTATTTGAGAATTTATAGAAAAGGCCAACGGCAAGATATATATGTTTCATTAACGCTTAATTTTTTTCCCAAAGATAATAGAGACGTTGCATATCTTAATGAGTATGGAGCAAGGAAAAAATATTTAAGTCTTACAAAATATAACTACTCTAACAATCCCTATAATCAATATTTAAATACCCCGAGCTAAGAAAACTCATATGCATGAAATTTTGTTTCTTCTTCTTTTTTTCTCCCAATTGAATTTTATATCGAAGTATGATTCTTGTAGATATTTAATTAGTTGAAATGTGAGTGTCATATATTTGTGGTGATTTGTTTTTTCTCTTTTTCTTATGTAATTTTTTTATTTATGATAATTAATTTTCTTGAACGTTTTTAGTCTGTGAAAATGTACTATAGTAAATTAAGGAAATTATTTGCAGGCAAACAATAAAAGATTTATAGGTAGATATTTCAATTATTTTTCTCTTGGATATTTTTTGTGATCATATCATCTAACTTTTAAGAATTTAATTATTCATTAAAATATTAAACTTGATTGGAATGTTCAATGAATTAATTTGTAAGACTATCATTTTGATTATATGTGAGTGGATTGTATTCGCAAGAACAAAAATGATATTTCAACAGAGGTATTTTAAAAAATGATCTAATACTATATAATGAGGGAAAAATATATAACAAAATTTAAATATTACTTCTATAATTATATACTATAAAGCTAAAAATGTATAACAACTTAACTTTCCTTTGTGTCACTTCATGATATTTTTGGTTTATACTATACTAAAGCTAAAAATGCATAACAACTGAACTTCCTTTTGTGTCACTACATGGTATTTTGATTTATTTGAAGAATTTTATTCCTTCTAACGAATATGATATACGTCAAGCCTCAATGTTTGAATATTATACAAAGAGATCAATGAATATTGGAATAAAATTAATTTAAAAATAAACATTGTGAATGAAACATATAAAGAAGACAAAATATATAGAAAGTAATACTTCTCCAATCATATTTGAGATTATTAAGATAGGCATACAAGTATCATACATTTATTTTGTGAAGGTAAATCCAATTAGATGTAACTTTCAAAGAATGAAAACATGTAGTAAAATAAAACTAAAAAGAGTAATACCATAAGTGAGAAAATAGACAAGAAATGTAAAGAGTCAAGAGAGAGTTTTCTTATTCTTCCAAGTATATTCAAGTGTTTCCCAAATCTTCAAGTGCATAACACAATCTCAAAACCTCTATTTATATTGTTATAAAGAGGCATACAAAAAGATAACAAGAAGCATGATATTAATTATTGATAATGTGGGGAATATCAAGGGGTGCAGAAGATAAATGAGGAGATGGTGGAGGTGTAAGTATTATTGCACATAGTGGTGAAATTACACCTTGAAGTTATGGACAGCTACATAAATATAATATATTTACAACAAAATATGAATTATACATAAATAATAACTAAATTAAAAATGAGGAGAAAAAACTATAAGATGCCCAAAAAAAGAGAAAAAAGCTAAATAGGAATGGAGGTCATAGAGAGGTGCCACATCTCCTTGTCTTTATCTAGCTTTATATATATATATATATATATATATATATAAATATATTATTTTATAATGACAAATTATTATAAATATCTATTATAAGTTTCTTAATTAAATTTTAGTTTTATTAAATTAAAATATATAAATTCAAATTTTCAATCAATATTATAAATAAATAAAAAATTAAATTAAATATCAATGTTATATTAACATGATGATTAAATATAATTAAAAATAACAAAAAAAAAATGAGTTCAAAATTATTCCACAAAATTAATCACGACATACAAAAAAAAAAATTAGGGGTGACAATTTGGCGGGTTGGATTAAATTTGGGCAAGTCAAAATGGGTCAAGACAATAAACAGGTCAAGACCCAACCAAACCCAACTCAATTTTTTTTGGGCCAAAACAGGTTAATAACGGGTCATAACTCAACCAGCCCAATTTTTACTAAGTTTCAATAGCTTTGTTTGTTATTTTATAAGTTTTTAGTACCTAATAAAAAAATTATTATAATTATATATAATATATAAAATTAAAAAATATTTTGACAAGATTTCTCAAAAAGCAATTTGGGTTACATATCAACCCAATTTTTAATGGCCTTGAAATCGGTTGAGCTAACAAATGGGAGAGTCAATAACCAACCCAAACTTAAATGGGTTGAATCGGGTTGGACAGTTAGGTTTGATTTTGCCACCCCTATAAAAAAAATTCACCACAAAAATATATAAAGTCCTAAGTGTTTTTTCTAATCCTGCAAAAGTATTGTTGTTATCTTTTTTTTTATCCTACAAAATGATACGTAAAATAATGTATAAAATATAAAATAATAATATATAAACATAAAATAAAAATAATGTGAAAATAAAAAGTAATTTTTGTAAATAAAACTTAACCAAACTTATGAGATATGTTAATTAATTAATAAGAGGTATATATATATATATATGGAAGGGATATTTTGGTCTTGAAAAAAATAATTTCATGCTTCTGCTTTTTTTAAGAAGCAGACATTTTTACTTATTCTCAACAACACTTTCAGTGGCATAGCCAGAAATTTTACACAGGATGTCCAAAAATTTCATAGCTAATAAAAATAATTTGATGAATGGCACTTAAATTTTGTAAATCAAACTACGTAATATTAATGATTATTTTTTTAATTAAAAAATATACCAAAAATTTTAAAATAACGTTTATTTGATAGGAAGTGAACAGACAAAAAGAAAAAGAGAGAGAAAATCCAGTTTAGAGTGAAATCACTTTTATGCTTCAAGATTTCGCGAACCTCTGATGACTAACAACGAGAAATGAAAAATTAAGAGTAGAATCAAACGAGTTATATTAAAAGAAATTCTATACGGAGCATTTTCACTTTTAGTAGCTTTATGAAATAAATAAATAAATAGGATTTGCTTATTATCTTTAAATTAAATAATTACTTTTAAATAATGAAAAGAAAAAAACTCAAAAGTCAAATAACTTTTTGAATTATTTTTAAATAACAGATTTATTAACTACGAGGGGAATCGAACTCATGCACAACAGGTTGCAAAGGGCTTAGCTTGGGTTGAATGACTGAAATCACTAAGCTAAGAAACTTTCTTGTTTTTCAAGGGTGTCCAAAATGTGTTATTTAACCATTTAAAGTATCATTTTACATATAAATACGGTGTAATTTTTCGACGAAGGGTGTCCAATCGGACATCCTAAGCTAAGGATAGCTACGGCCCCTAGCACTGCTTCTACCTTCATTTAAAAGCAATTTTACTAATTTGTCATAACACCTTAATTTTTCAAAAAAAATATTTTCTCAATCAAAATAAATATTTTTAACCTCTAAACGCCAATGTGCAACGTACTCTAAATCAATTATCCATTTGAAAGGAAGGAAAGTGACAAACACCAATTGTTATACGCATCCATATTAACTCCAAAATCCATAATATATAATACTTAAGGAATTAAATTAAATTTGAATTCAATATAGTGTAGAAATTTGTTTACAACATCAGATAACCTAAAAATAACTTAAATATAACTGTCCATAATATGAGAGTGAAAATAGTAATTTGAAGGAAATATAAGACTATACCTATTACAGTTGGTTAAATAAAATGTTGGCTTTAGTATATTTTATTTCATTAAAATATAAAAATTAAATCAAAACAATAATTTAAAAAGTTTGTTTGGAGTATCAACACCAGATTAAAAAAAAAAAGGTATCCTATCATAAGAATATTAAAGTAACAAAAGTAGATAATGTGGGGTGGAGAATAAATGCTATTCTACAAAGGGGGCCTGTCCTTTTTCTGAGTTAATATCATCTGATGACTCAAAGAAAATTTAGTTAGTAAAAGTCATGAAATTTATTTTGTATTAATAAACTCATTTAATTTAAGTATTTGTATGAATAAAATTACACAACAAAATTTATCATTAAAAAATTAACTTGACAAAATAAATTATCATTTATGTCATACTAATTCACTTTGAAATTTGTAGATAAAAAAATAATAATTAAAAGCAAATTGAGCCTTTTGTTTTTCATAACAGAAAGTCAACTATTTTCTTGTTTTAGAGATTTTGATCATTCAGTCTGTTTTTGTAACGTTCATATTGTGATCATCAATGTTTGAAATTAGAATTTTTACGTTTGAAATATATCTAATTCTATTTAAGTAAATATATCTCAGGGTCACTTGCGTTTGAGGATTATCTAGTAAAGTCATTCCACTTAATTTCGTATAAAAAAAATCACCCAACTTAGATATTTTATCTTATATAATCATTCAATTAAATTTTTATTAAAAAGAAATCTAACATGAAAAAAATAAATTAAAACTCTATTCCGACATAGACCCCAAAAATAGAACAAGATTAAAGAAGACTAGTATTTAGAATTTATTTGAGTGATTTTTATTGATGCAAATGTCTAAGTTGAGTGATTTTATTGATAAAAAATATAGTTTAATGATTTTTCTTGATAAATTTTCAAAATTAAGTGACCTTTTGAGATATTAATTTCGTTTTTCTAGGTAAAACTTACTAAGTTTTTTGAGTTATTATAATTAATTGTACAGTATTTTATCATCTCAGATAGATTTAGAGCCTGTTTAGCATTGTTGTTGGGAGGCCAAAAGGGCTTTTGTTTTTTAAAAGAAAACACTTATTTTGAGAAATTTAGTGTTTGACAAATTCTTAAAACTGCTTTTAAATGAAAGCAGAAGCAGTTTTTCTGTTGTTCGGAAGAAGCTAAAATTTTCTGCTTTTTAAAAAAAGTAGAAGCAGAAATAGAAAATAATTTTTTTAAGACTAAAATATCTCTTACATATATACATATTTATCAATATATCCCTTATTAATTAATTAACATATCTCATAAGTTTGATTGATTTTTATTCAAAAATTTTAGTTTTTATGTGATAATTTTATTTATTTATTTATGTTTTATATTTTTATTTATATATTATATCGTACATGTATATATTAATTTATGTATTATTTTACAGAATTAGAAATAAAAGTAGCAACGATATTTTTGTAGACTTACAAAAAGAGAAAAAGTAACAATTAAAGATTTAGACCCTCCATAAAAAGTAACAAATAACAAATTTTTCTTTTCTTAATTTACATATAATTTTATTTTAATTTGAATTTTTTAAAACTTTAGAGTATTGTAACAAAAAAAAAGATAATAGCAAAGATTGAATCCAAAAAAATAGGTAACAAATAACAAAAAGATTCTTCTTTTCAATATTTTTCAACAATATTTATCTATGTACAATATTGATTGAAAATTTGAATCTGTACATTTTAAATTATTAAATTAAAAATGTAATAAAGTTTCTGTATTAGATGTTTAAAATAGTTTATCTCTATAAAATAATCTTAATATTAAAAGCACATTGATTCTTGCCCTTTTTCGTAATTTGACTCTCAAAAGCAGTTTTTAAAGAAAAATAGTCAAACACAAATTGCTTATCATAAAAGCACTATTCAAATGAATTTGCCAAACACAAATTGTTTTTTTGAAAAACACTTTTCTGAAAAGCTATTTTAAAAATGCGCTTTTAAAAATAAGCAATTTTTAGCAACAATGTCAAACATGCTCTTAGCCTATTTGTGAATTAGTAATTTTCTTTAAGTCTAAAAATCCCTTTTGGAGCTAAAGAGAAAAGAATACTTGTGTTCATGTCCCATTTCTCTAATCATCAACCATTAATTAACCCATTTAAAACATTATCATGAAAACATTTAATTAATTAAATCCTTAAGTACGTATATGATTGTCACAAATGAAACTTCACGTTTACTAATTTTAACAGTTGAATTAATCTATCACCAGTAGTGTAGCCAACCCCTAATATAATTATAATTAACAAACTCATTTTGACCAAATCTCTCCTTCTCTCATTTTACTTTTCCTAAGGGACCATGTTAGCAAACGTAACCCCATTGACAAAAGAAGCACCCCATTGACAAAAGAAGTTAAAATATTCTCAACTTTATTCACTAAAGTTACATTGTTTATCTCATCAAAAGAGAATTATTTTTAATTTTACCCTATCATTAAATAGTAATTTTTAAATTTATTGAAGTACTAGTAATCAAATTTCAGATTTTTCAAAATATAGTTATAAGTAATCCTTTTATTTTATATTACTTGGCCCCATTATTAACATGACACCTAACACGCTTCTTGAGAATCCTTTAATTTGAAATGCATTGTATTGACTAAAAGTAATATCAAGAAAAAATAATAATATTCTCTTAATTTGCTAAATGTACAAATAAAATAAAATATTTATTTTTATATAGCGAAATAAAACGAAATAGAGGAAGTATAACATAATAAAATAACTACATAATTAAGGCATACCAAATGCAAATCAAACAAGTAAATTCTACGATAAGATAGTCACTTGCACGCGTTTTAATGTAATTATATTAAAAAGAAGAGACTCGTTGGAGACGTGAAAAATTTTAATTCGAGAAATTAATCTTGCCGCATTTTTTAGCCGAGAGTTTATGGATTGGTTTGGATCGGAGAAAAATTAGTTTAGTCGCCCTTTTAATAATTAAAGTCAAATTAAATCAAATATAATTCATATTCATTAGTTTAATTTTTTTTTAGATTTTTAAGAAACATAATGATATTTCTCTCTTTTTTTCCCCCTACAATTAGAAAATAATTTTTCTACTCACAATCCGTTATTAGTCATTTATTGCGGTGGTTATAATTTTCTTGAATTATGGAGAAAATATCTTAAGATCTATAAACTTTAATTTAGTAATAAAGTTGATAAGAAATACAACAAATAGATATAGGTAAATTACATATATTTATTTAAATAAATGAGTTTAGATTCATGACATATATATATATATATATATATATATATATATACTAGGAGTTTTTTATTCGGTTTTCTTTAATAAAATCAAACCAAATACTAGCGAAAACAGTTTCTATACCTATAAGGTAAGAGTCAGATCTGCTACCCTCCAACATCTCACTTTGTGGGACTATACTGGATAATTGAGTATTTTGTTATTGTTGTTGAAATCCAAACCAAAATCAAATAAAAATTTATTTATATAATCGGATTGATTCAATTTTTTATTTGAATACGTTATTAGGCAAATCATGAACACCCCTATTCATAAGTAACCGAGCCTACACCCTAGGAGAGACTGTCACTCGAGAACCATTGTTGGCCCCAAGCGAACCCTTGACATGACTTACTACTCAACGGAAGACATTACTCAACAAAGATAAGTTCATGAAATAAACTAAAATGTTATAAAGGAAAACATTCAACTGGCCAATAAGGCAACTCAAGTCATATATTCAAAACAACTGAAATATCAAGACTAATGAACTAATAAATATTTGTCTATGAAGCCTCTAATACTAAGAGGGATGTAGGGACAAGACTCCGATCATCCTAACAACTGAAATGATAAAGCAATAATAAACAGATCCTCCGAAAAGCAAGGAGGCTCACCAAATGACTCTGAAATGCTCAATTGGATCAACGAAGCGCTGGATGCTGATCCTGGTAACCTGTATCTGCATCATAAAAGATGCAGGCCAAATGGTGTCAGTACATGAAATGTCCGAGCATACGAGGGGAAAACTAAACAACACATAGGCTTGAACTTGAATCTGAAAGAAACACTTACCTCAGCTTTACTCAACTCATGGATACTCAGCTCAATGCAGAAATAAACAACAATAAGGATGCAGTTTATATAAAGCATTTAAAACAATAGATAACATCTCAAAGTATTGGAAAATACAATAATATCTCAGTTGTATATAAGAATACAAAATAAACTCTTTTTGGGAGATTCTCTAACCGACAATCATCACTATGAGCTATGTGATAATACAACGTCTCGCCCACGCTGCCAAAATTTTCTTATAACTTGCCGGGATATTCAACGTCTCAACTAAGTGGATCCACTAGTCTATGCTAAAAGCATTAAGGAATCATCTAAAAAGTATGACCCTTTCTACCCACGTTGGCAAGAAGGTTTATGGAGACTTGAGTTATTATGAACTCATCCCCATATCGGTGCTCAATACTACTCCTAAAATATACTCAGCTTCTATGTTTAAAAATATAACTCTTTCTCTGTGGTTTGAGGTTATTACTCAAAATCTATCTCTTAAAAGAGATTGAACTCAAAACTACTCATGAAAACTCATGTGGAAATCGGTGTTTCCTCTCATCTTAAATGTGAAAACATTTACTCTTTAGGAATATAGTCCCCATATAACATTTTAAAGAAATGAACTCGGCTCTACTCTTCCTCAATCTCAATGCTTAAGTCTTAAAACAAGTTTAAGAGATTTGTAAAAGACTTCTTAAAAAGACTCGAAGAACCCTCAAGACTTGACTCTTAACTCTACCGAATTATGAATTCAAGGTTGTGATTTGTGATAGGAAGGATATCGTGATGATTACGAGTGTTTTTAGATAGTTAAACAGGAGAAAGATAAAGAAATCACTGTCTAGGAGTAAATCTGCGATGCTCAGATACATTTTAATATTTGTTCCCGAATTTGTTTTTGAGGCTGTGGGGTCCGCGACCTCTCCGCGATGCAGAGAAAAATTATGTGCATAGCGAGGGCAGGTCCACGACGCGTGCCAGATTCGTTCGACTTTTTCCTTCTTCATTTTCTAACCCCCAATTCGCCTAAATTCGATTATTTTCTCAATTCCTCTTTAGATTCAGATACCCAGTATATGTACACAAGAATCTACTCATAAACGACTCTAAAATCGACACGATTTCATCAAGTACTCAACAATCCCATCCTAACTCAAGAACGAAATACAATTTCAAGAACAAAATTCAAGATCATCAACTTCCAACTTTCTAGAATGAATTTCGCTGAAATAAACATGATTGGCGCGTGGGTGAACGAACCCAATGTTATTAAAGTCTCACATACCTCTTTAGGGATCAACCCTTGGCGAAATCCACCACGAAATCTTAAGATCTTGACGAAACCTTGACCTTTTCTTCTCTTTTCTCCTCTTTCTCTTCTCTCAGAGTCCTAGAGTGATTTTGTAATGCGTGAATTGGCGTATCCAGGCGCTTCATCCAATACTAAGCATCCACAGTCGTTCAATAGTAATATAACCCAACTAGTGAGTTGGAGTTGAGTCTCAAGGGAGCAGTTTGTAATCGAGAATTAAGAGAAAAGCAAGAAAGTGTTCAAGTCAATTATAGTTATAAACCTTTACGAAGAAAAACATATCAAATTAAAGGATGACACAAGTGTCAATTATCGATGGGGGTTTTGTAATCAATTATCAATTAAAATGACAACTAAAAATGAAAATGCAAATATGAAAACGGGATTCTTGGAATGTGATAGGAATATGGGCAAAAATAAGCAACCGGGTAAATGCTATTGATAGTAAATCGTTGTAAATTGGTAACGAAGCTAGACTTTAGTGGAGGTAAATTTTTTCTCGAATAATTTACCCCAAATCAAATCGGTTTCTCTCAAACACCGATAAGTGGCAATGAAGCACAACCTACGCCTTAGTCCATTCACTCTCTCGAGCTGAATGTGTGGGAAAAGGTTTAGAATTCACTCTCTCGAGTTGAACCCACGACAACCCAATAACCACATACAATCGATTCATTAGTTTTGGTTTTAAAATCTCTCTCTCGAGCAAGTAAAAAACACGAAGATAAAATTGTATTTGCAACTACAACCCTATTAAATACAAACACCACTACTGAACAAAATCACCTTTAAACAGCAATTTAACTATCTATCAGCAATACCTAGCAGTAAATTCAACCCATATTCACATATTCACACCCCAAGGATTGGGGTTTTAGCTATACATAGTAAAGAGATAGAAATTGATACCGAAAAGTGTTTCCATCAAATGGGTACGACAAATATTGTCTTTAATCACGTCTAAGATGAAGAATCTTTAATACCCACTTCCAATTGCTTAGAAATGGAAACCTCCAAATCTTCAAAGCTAAGGAACAAAGTCTCTAAAACTCTAAGTTCTAAAAACTGAAAATAATGTTTGATATTGATTGATATAAAATCTGATACTAAGATAAGAATTTAAACAAGTATTTATAGTTGTAAAAAAATATGTTGCGAAGGACAACTCGGCGCAGTTAGTCGGGATCGCCGATCCACTCGATGATCCGCCCTTTGATCTGGTTCATCACCTTTCTGCATTGGCCTTCAGCAAATTAAAGTTTTGTAACGTTGGGCGATGGAGTACTACATTGCGGAATCGTTCAACGACTCGCCGACTGCTCCTTTATCTCGCCGATTAGATTTTCTCCTTCAGAGCTTGGCACACTGGAACATTAGGCAAAACCATAGCCATTCGGCGACTCGTCTAATGGTTTAGGTGATCCTCAGGCCGTCTTTTCTTCGTTCTTTTCAGCTGCCTTATTCCTTTCTGCCCAATAGTGTCCATGCTTAGTCGCTAACTCCAAATACCTGAAACTCAAGGATTTTCATCAGTTATTGAGACAAAATATGCATTTGAGGACACTAAATCTATCAAAATAAAGCCCTAAAAGAGTCCAAATCGTGGACTCATCAACACCCCCAACTTAAACTTTGTTTGTCCTCAAGTAAAATTCAAGTTCACCAGTTCAAAAAGGATGTCTCAAACAGTGCTACACAAGACTCAATCATGAATGCACACAAAAAGACTCAACTTACTCGTGCACTCAAAGATTCAAGTTGTGACTCACCATTACCAATTAATCTCAAGCTCACTATACTTGCTTCAAATGCAAGTTCAAGCTCAACAAAGGTATTCAAATTCCCTCACATAAAGAATGATTCCATATTCACTCAATGGTTAAATCATTTAAAGTTTCGAAATCAAGATCAACACTCACACTCGCAAAGATAAACACAATGCATGATTTCACCCATAGGTTTGCCCTTATTTTCCAACTGACTTTCGCTTTAGCTCATTCAAGATCAAAAAGGTCTTTTCAAGGCTTGTAATGAGGTTGAGTGTAATGGTATGTTCATTTAGGCTTCTAGGCTGAAATCCTCATGAAATGTGATGTGAACAACACCTTTTTTCCTTCTCTTTATCATTTTCATTCAAGCTCAAAAGTCACCTTTTATTCATCTTATATAGGTCATTGGAAACCCCATTTTCTTTGTATTTCCACATCCTTATTTCACAACTTTTTCTTTTTCAATCTCCTCTTCTTTTTCTCTCTTTTTTTTATATGGAAGGGTTCCATTTTTCTCAAAACATGGGCAAAAGGGACTTCTTTGCATTTTCTTGATTTACCTTTTGTTTTCACCACACCCCCAACTTAGGCTTTTGACCTAAGTTGGCTATTCACACAAACTACAAGTCATGAGGATTATGGGTAATAGATCGATAAAAGGTCAAAATGTTATCAAGTTTCTTCCAAGGAAAGGTTAAGGCTCAAAGGGTGCTCAAAAGAAGTTCACACACTTACAAGGTAAGCCACAAAAGAGGTATAATGTCAAATTGGTTCACACTCTTTCAAGTTGCCTAAGATTCTCTCAAGAACTTGCATGAATTAGTCAACCGGATCAACGGGGCAAATTCTATGTGTCATCACACATTGGTCACGATAAGCTCATCACACAAGGAATTGACACCAATGTAAAACAAGACTTCACACTTACGCTAGTGTGTAATGTTTATCACAAGAGACTCAGTTCGATACTTGGCTAGTCACAACAAGATGCAAACAGTTCACATATTGTCTATGCAACTTCAATTGGCCTCGTCGTAGCCGCACATTCATTTTGGTTCGATTATGAGCACTATTCGAGTCATCGGTATTGATCAAAACCGGTACTCAAATTTACAAGAGAACAGCCACATTCAACACATACAAGAGGTGGCAAAATTTTTTTGGAAGGGTCAAAAATCATTTACAATTAAAACAAGGAGCCATAAGCTCAAGCATCTACAAAACCAGTGTAAAAACACAATTTTTAGCTCAAAACCCTAATATAAACAAAACAAGAATTACGAATGTCACACAAAATGTGGGCCTCTACACCCCCCCCCCCTCACAAATAAAAGCATTTGTCCTCAAATGCAAACAAGCTAATAATATCCAAAAATCAAAAGAAATAAAGACAGAGAGGGAGGTAAAGAAAGGAACCTATCTACACAGTCGCTTCATCTGTCTGGGCATCAGCGCCCGGTGCATCAGTCTGGTCTCGAGCATCAGTGCCCGGAGTTACCTCAGAAGGAACAGTAGTGCCAGACCCACCAGAAGTTTCCACAGGTGTATCTGCCAGAAAGGTCCACACAGTTGTATAGAATCCCCAGGCCCATGAAGGAATAAAGGGGTCTCTTGGAGTAGTCTTTCTGTCAGAATTTGACCACTTGCCTTTGCCTTTTTCTCCAGGTGGAGGTTTTTGTCTTCCCGTCTTAGCGGGCTTTGATCTCCCTTTATTTATTTTATAATTTCGTGCCCTTATCTCTCGGGGTGGCATGATTCTCACATCA
The DNA here is from genome assembly GCF_900185275.1 of Solanum verrucosum. NCBI lineage: Eukaryota > Viridiplantae > Streptophyta > Magnoliopsida > Solanales > Solanaceae > Solanum > Solanum verrucosum. Next base: position 1,266,552 of record NW_026020215.1, read on the forward strand.
ACTTTTGGTCTAACCATCTCTGCAAAGTATCAAAAAAAAGTTAAGAAATTAAAATCGTCAAATAAAAGCACATAAAATCATTTGCGGACAGACTCGCCGAACTAGTCGGTGAGTCACCGACTCGCTTTAAAGAGCTGGATCGAGCGCACCGAAAGGATTGGTTCAAAAGTTTTGGCAGGTCGGCGATGGGAAAGGCTTTTTGGTGAATCACCGACAATATTCGGCGAGCAAGGTTCTACTCGCCGAAAGTTACAGTGCGAAAAGATTTTAGGAGTGCAGACTAAGGGCGATCAAGAAGTCTTTTTGTGAGTCGCCTAGTTCTTTCGGTGACCTCAGGCTTCTCGCTGAAGGTTACAGAATCTAACAACACATAAGGCATGAAATTAAAGGCGAGATGGGGACATTAGGCGAACCGCCGAGTGGTTCAGCGAGCTCAACCCAGCTCGCCAAACAATCCAACGTACCTATTTTCAACCCAACTTCTCGAATACAACCCCGCAACCCCCGAAAATAAAATCAAACCATGCACAAATCAAATTCAAACAAGACCCAAAACATACAAGCACTACCCTACAGAATTTTAATCTATTTCAATGCACCAAGCTACGGGATTTCAACAATTAAAATACTACGGGCAAGATATTCAAATTAAAACTGGCATTTAAGCATACTAATCCTATCAGAGAGGCCCAACACACGACAACAAGGTAAAATCATATGCACAAGAGTTGAAAATGTCAAAAACAAACTCGGGGATAGGAAAACCAACCTTTAATGCTGATTAAGTTAAGATTTAATTGCTAAGTGGCAATGTAAATTGAATTTCGAGCACAAATTGATGACTAAAACACTTAGAGAAAGCAACAATATAGAGAATAACGTGCATGTGTGAGTTTGTGAAGTGTTAAAGAGAGAGAAAATGAAGGAGCTTGAGAAATATAACCTTTTAGCCGTAGAAACAGCCTTATTTTCGCCCATTCGATGACATTGGTCTTACTCACCGATTCGCTCGGCGAAGCGCCGAGTAGACACCTACCTCGCTAAATTTTACAGCACTTCCAGTTGATGTGGAGATCCAAACAGCGGACTATATCGGGGTCGGCGACTCGCCAATAATTTCCTAGTTTTCACCGAAAGTTACAGACTCCAAGTTAAATTTGTCTTGAGTACACTGGCCATCTGAGTCGGGGTCACCGACCCTTTCAACGATGCGCCGACTAGACTTTTTCCTCGCTAATTTCCCTCTTTCCAGACACTTTCCACACGTTAACCTGCATAACCAACACACCATTATTCTAAACAAAGAAAGGTAAACAAATAAGAAAACTTGGGTTGCCTCCCAAAAAGTGCCTTAGTTAACGTCGCGGCACGACACAAGTCCACCTTCAAACCTCATTATTGGGGTTAGCCATAGTATCACTAGGCAAACCCCCCTACTGTCTCGGGTTGAGATGAGACAATATATGACCCATTTGGGTCTCCAACTGCTTGATCGACATTGAATAGGAGGTGACGGTCTGGCTAAGGGTAGACACATCTTCTTTCATTTATTTTAAAATTTTGTCTGACCCTTCAACTTTGTTGAGGATGCGAGAGAGCATATCCTCATACCTACCACCTTTCGAATCTTTTGGCTTTTAGCGCTCATGAGGAGGTACATATTTATCCTTCTCCCCATCCTTCCAATTTGGATTACGGTCCCTCAATTCACGATCTTGATCTTTCCAACCTTCATCCCTAGCCCAACCTTAGTTACCACCCTGGCTCAGGTGGTAGCCTCCACCTTGGTTGGCTAGGAAATTTACCTCTTCATTATACAAGGCTTCAAACTTGGAATCATCCGGATTAGCACACAAGACACCCACGATATTGACACTCCGAGTACCAGCTCCCATGACATTTTTAAACAAAATATCAAGTTGTGTCATGATATTGGCCATGTTTTGGTCCCTCTCTTGGTCCTTCTCCATATGTTCCTTAGTTAGCTTGAACGTGAGAGGGGAGACCTAGTCTTCATGGGTATACCACACCCTGTTTATGGTGGTCATCCCATCCAAGAGCTGAGCCGCTATCACATAAGGTTGTTGCATCAAACCTCTAAGAGAAAGTTGGTCAGCAATACCCTTATTTAACGAGTCCAGACTCCAGTAAAAATACTGCAACAATACATTATCAGGCAAGCCATGGGTTGGGCATTGAAGAACCAACTTCTTGAATCACAGCCAAGTTTCATGTATTGGCTCACATTCTAGATGCTTAAAACTCTAACTGCTATCCCGAAGAGTCATCATTTTCGAATGAGGGGAAAATCGCACTTGAAATGTGGTAACCAACTCCTCCCACGAAGTGATTGATTCACATGGCAATTCAGCCAGCCACTTGCACGCCTCTCCCATCAAAGAGAAAAGGAACAACCTCAATCAGACTGACTCTTGGGAGATGTTCTTGAAGGACAACGGTCCACATATATCCACGAAGTTTCTAATATGATCATGAGGGTCTTCATGAGCCAAACCACTCAAAATCCCCTTTAGTTGCAAGAGTTGCAACATAGTACTCGTGATGTGAAATACTGCATTCCCTTCGGCCGGAGGCAAGCGAATGGCACCAATACCGCCTATGAGATGGGGGTCATTAGCATGAGGCTCGTTGACATCATTGAGGTTTCCGATGTTGTCTTAATGGCCTACTTTGCTGCCATTTACGCTCATACTTCTTGTTTTCAATACAAACAAGCAAAAAAAAACTGATACTAAACTAAGAATTTAGTATTTATAGTTGTCAAAGAAATGTGATGCGAAGGACCACATGGCGCAGTTAGTCAAGATCTCCGATCCACTCGGCGATCCACCCTTTGGTCTGGTTCATCGCCTTTCTGCATTGGCCTTCAGCAAATTCAAGTTCTGTAACGTTGGGCGATGGAGTACTGATTGCGGAATCATTCGGTGACTCGCCGACTGCTCCTTTATCTCGCTGATTCGATTCTCTCCTTCAAAGCTTTGCACACTGGAACATTAGGCAAAACCATAGCCATTTGATGACTCGCCTAATGGTTTAGGCAATCCTTAGGCCATATTTTCTTCGTTTTATTCAGCTGCGTTGTTCCTTTCTGCCCAATAGTGTTCATGCTTAGTCTCTAACTCCAAATACCTGAAACTCAAGGATTTTCATCAGTTATTGAGATAAAATATGCATTTGAGGACACTAAATCCATCAAAATAAAGCCCTGAAAGAGTCCAAATCGTGGACTTATCAATGCGTAAACTGAACTAACTCAATTTAGACCCAAAATAAATTTCTAAAAATGAAATAAATTAATTGGGTAATGAAAATATCAAAATACCACTAAAAATCCCGTTGACTTTCCTTATCCAGACAATCCAACTTCAAACGGGCATATCTCCCTCACACGAGCTCGAAAATTAGCAAACTCGGTGGCGTTGAAAAGATAATTGAAAGTCCTTTCATTTGATATCTCATATCCCACCTAACTCATCTTGTACTGAAAGTTATGGTCATTTGAAGTTGACCCCAAACCCGTACTTAACATAACTTTGTCAAATTTCAGATTTTCATTCTTTCCAAAAATGGTTCTTTCTAATTCTAGCTCTTTCACATAGCGGGGTGTTACAAGTAACCACTTAAGCACGTTTAATTTTGTTTAGAATTTTCACTTCAAATTTTGTTGTTTAGAATTTCTTTTTGGGTAATTATGTTTTTGTTGAGCTAGAGAAGAATAAGTTCCTTAACAATGCTTGTTAAACTTCATCATTTATGAGATGAACTGCTAGATTTGATGGAAATCAATATGAAAGTCAACAAAAGAACACAATATCAACTACTTGTATTAATGAAGTAAAAAGTAATTACAACAGGATAAGAAAATATATAATCATACTTATGATATAATATAGCCTATCTACTTAACTTGGATCCAACCGTCTTAAAAATCTACTAACTAATATCCTCACAGTTCACTATATTCACAAGTATGTCATTGACTTCTACATTATCATTTAATTTGTCCCCCTTCAAGCTTGGTGTTGGGAAAAATCATTCTTGACATACTTCATCATTCTATAAGTTGCCTCTGAATTAGACTTCCTTAAAGTTTGCATGAACTAACTTCTTGTTAATTTTTTACTATGTTCTAATAATGTCAATACAAGTTTAGATCTTGTTAAGTCTAGCTCAGCTATAAGATCTAAATCATACTTTATTTGGAAAGGGCCAAGGTCCTTGATCTTGAAGGCTTTGAAGGGTATATTCTTGGCCTCTTGAATCAAGCTCTCATCATCATAATTAATTCATAGGTAATTAGGAGGTCATCTACATAGGCAATTATGATAATCTTTCTCCCTTGTATTCCTAGTGTGAACAAGGAATGATCATGTTGAATTTAAAATAAAATCAATTGATAAAAGAGCATTAGTGAACTTAAATTTCAGTATCTTAATGCTTGTTGAAGACCATAAAGAGATTTGAGGATCCTGCCACCCATATTTCCTCATTGGCTACCAAATTCAGGATGAAATAACATGTAAACCTCCTCCTCAATATCTCATTGAAAAAAGCTTTGTAAATATTCATTAGATATAAACTCTAGTTATACATAGCAACCAAGGCAATGCCAATCCTGATTGTCACTGGATATGAGGTGTATTTATGCATTCAATCATCATATTTTACCTATATTTAGCAAAGTTTTGACTATAAACTTATGAATATTCATGTGTTTTATATGTAATTATTGTGATGAATTAATAGATGATTAAATTGATTTCAGGTAAAAAAAATAGCAAGAAATGGCCGAAAAGATGGATTCAAACGTAAAGCAAAGTGTCCCTAACGAAGATGCAACCAAAGATAATGTGAAAGTAGAGTCCACAACAAAGGGTGTGTGCCTTGCAATGGTCCCCATTCCACACCAATTGAGAAGTTATATTTTGAACCCAAAATTTTGTGCAATGAACTTTCGACGCATGAGAAGGAAGCAAGAGTATGAGATGAATCCTCCAGTGCGCCCCCCATAACCCCCCCCCCCCCCCCCCCGCAAACCCATTATCTTACAAACTTGAGTTGACAAAGCCAAAGTTGAATTCAACTAGATCAGGATTTCAACCCTACTATTATAAATGTTATTAGGACAATGCTTTTTAGGTTACATATTTTTCCTAGAAGTTAGTGACTACTCATAGCATAGAAAATATATCATTCATAGTTTCATAGGGTTAATTATTGCTTTCTTAGAAAATTAAACTGGAATGATCAGTATATTATTGCATGAGTTGCATTAATCAAAGGTTTTATTTACTTTGTTTTACATTTATGCTTATTAGTTGTTTAAATTCCTTTCATTATTATTTGCATCTAGTTATGAGTAGTTAAACTCATAATTAGGAATATATAACTTAGAGTAGGGATGATGATAATAGATTGTTTACATTAAAATCTTCTCATGAAGAGGTAATCATTTTGTATTAAGGTTCTTTTATAAAGATTATCTTTTTAATGGTTGCAAACATTAAGAACTCGGTTATATTTGATTTCCTTGAAAAAAAAGTTCAGATTGGAAAACGAATCATTAACATGTATTTGGAACTCCAACCTCCATCTAAAATCTTGATCTAGAGATAGTATAGCTAACCCGAGGCATGTGATGCATGAACAAATTAATTCAACACCCAATTATCAACAAAGACTTAGGGTGATATTCTCTTATTTGGGTTAAGAGGCCTGACGAGACTTGTAGATTCATCCTTTTTATGCAATGAAGTTTCTCCCAATTGTACACGCAAGTGTACGTGGTCGCGCAAATAATATAGTGGCTCTTAAAAGAACCGATTTATCGAACCCAAAGTACTTGTCAATTAACTAATTACTAAATTGTACTAGTCAAATTATTTATTTAAGAGTGTCAAAAGTGTTTGATTTTTTATGTATAAAGAAAAGAATGCAGAAATTAAATAATAAGATTACTAACAAAGGTTGGAAAATTCCAAGGTTGCAACATGCATATGGTTTCATGTATCACATCTCATGCATGAATTAACTACGGTTATCAAATTACTGATTTACAAGGTTGATTATATGATCATGGTCTACCGACCTCTAATCGCCTACTCCAATTCGCTGTCTAACTACATCGTTGAGCGGGGATAGGAAGTCCTTATTGGCGAATATTTATATTTTATCCTGTTTCGTAACCAAGCTAGGTGTTCATCCGGGCATCACTCTTACACACAAATCAACTCAATTTAACGGAAGATCAAGCTTTCTGTATCCTTTGGTCTATCTACCTTAGCGTCTCCCGAGTTTAACAGTAGATAATATATTTATCTCTATGGTGATCAAGCATGAAATACTAAAACAAGAATACAAAAATAATTTAAGCGATAACCAATATTAATTCAAAGCAATTGATGTTCAACAATTACCCATAGCCACAGCCCCAGAACAAGGGCTACTAATGTCTAAGAGAAGAAGAAGAAGAAGAAGAAGAAAAAGAAAAAAAAAGCCCTAAAATGTATTGACAAATTTATACTTGATGCCCTATGATTAATCTCCCCTTAATAATTATTTTCATAGACTATTTATAGAGGTAGAAATCCTAAATAAAATAATTGAGTCCAAAACAAATTGGGAATTCAAAACCCAAACGAAATTGAATTTTGTTTGAACCGTGCTTTGTCCGCCGCCTTCAAGAAATTGTGCACAACTCCTTATTTCATATTGTGACATGTGGAAGGTTGCAGGTAATTTCCTTAATTTTCTTTGTTTGCCGCATTTCTTTCATCGCATTCTTTCAAAGAGGGCTTTTTAAGTATTTTGTAGCTATCATTGATTACCTTTTTACTCAACCATCCTTTTTTCTTCAAAATTAACAATTAGAATAAGTCTAAGCTATAATGCTTAAGGAAGCAAGGTGTAAAAACTAGGGATTCAACAAAAGAGTTAAGGGCAAAATATAGCTACCAATAAAAAGCTAATGGCTCAAAAGGGCTAACTCGTGATATAATATCTGAAAAGGCTAAAATTTACAAGACAAATCAAAGAAAGCTTATATCATCTCCTAAACAAAGCAACACTTTTTATTTCGCTTCAATAACATACAATGCAAGTCTAGAATAAGATGCAAAGTATGGAATAAGCAAATTCTCACCACACATGACACAAGTATCAATCAAGATGGATCAATTCCACTTCTAAGAGAGACAGGATCATAACAAACTGCAAAATAAGATAAGCTCTATACAAAGTCACAACCATGAACTTAGGTGTCAAAGAATCTGTAATTTCCTTATCAATCAAGCATTCACAAGAAAGTACTACTCAAAAATTAGACCTAAATAGAAAGTCACACCACTCAAAAGGGTCTTTTCTTTTCTCTCAAAAATATTAAAAGAAAACTTATTCCTAAAAAATAAAAGACACTCGGTTCAAAGGATCTATCCTCAGGAAAAGAACCAGAAACAAATGTCAAGGAACCCATCCTTAAAAATAAAGGATTCAATAAAACAGTAAAAACTAGGAATTCATTCCTCCACCCCACACTTAAAAAGATGTTATGTCCCCAAAGCATCAAATAAAAATTAAAACAAGGGTTAGGAAAACTCCCTGAGGCCTTTAGGCCTAGCTAGTATCATGTTCTCTTAATTTTCATCAAGGTTCGTACGCACTCCACATTTAAGCTCAGACGTGCTCCTTCGCATTAAATTTTTGGGTACTCAAACTTCCTCTAATCTGCAAAAATAAGACCAAAAGAAAAAAAAAGCGACATTAATAAAATAAAAATAAAATAAAATAAGAAATTACATTACTAATTGGGTTGCCTCCAAATAAGCGCCAAATTTAACGTCGCGGCACGATGCAAGTAAGTTCACCACTTTTCTTTCCACTTTGAACTTATGAATTGTACCCCTAACTTTGCATCAATTTTTATACTTCTTTTTAGGGGAGGTGGTATAAAGATAAAGGAACCAAGTAATAAATGTCGCATCTTACAATTCTTGGCCCTTATGTGAGGAATGTCGTTTTGTCTACGTGGACTAAAAAACTTTAGGATGTAGGAGCCTTGTTACTCATCTATACACACATCCATTAGTTCAGGTAATAGAGAAAAGTGTTTTGAATGAGATTCAAGTTGCCTTAACTCCAAAGCAGCATTATTTACAACATTCTCACTTTTGTACTCTTTCTCAAACATGGCATCTTCAAGAAAAGTATGATTGCATTGTATCTCCTCCCGTTTTAAATCCTCAATTTGACTTCTAAGTACCTTTTTAGTCTCACAAAACTCATAATTGGATTGTTGAGCATCAAATGCAGCAACATTTGCATTCAATTCATTACTTGAGTTCTGAGTATGCAAGAAAAACATCTCAACATCTTCAATGTGCTTTATTTTTCTATCTATAAGGTGTAACAATACATATATGATTCTCATATAGCGCTCTTCTCTTTTCTCTATTAATTGCCTGCAAGAATCCATACTATCAAAGGAAAAAGGATTATTAGCATCATCATGAAAGAGTTTTGGAGTAGGGTAGCAACACACGGTATAACCGACCCACAAACCATTACAAAATTTATAGGATATAGGTGGTGCACACAATTCTCCCTCGAGAATATAATGACATTATTACCAAAAGTGATCTTCTGTAACATCTCACTATTAGAAAGAACTAGAAAGATTTAGAATTGGAAAGAGTCATTTTAGGAAAGAATGAAAAAATTGAAAATTTGTTAAGTTAAGCTAAGTTGAGTTTTTGGGTCAACTTTAAACGACCATAACTCCTAACTCAGGATGAGTTAGGTGTGCTTCCAGATACCGTAGGAAATATCTTGGAATTATCTTTCGAACGCCACTGAGTTTCTGCAATTTCGAGTTCGTATGAGTGAGATATGCCTATTTAAAGTAGGGTTGTCTAAATTAGAAAAATCAGAAATTTGGAAGGGTAGTTAGGTCTTTTCCATACCCTATTATTTTAATTTCATTTTTTGGTAATTAGTATTTAGGGTCTAAACTGAACTTGTTCAGTTTACACTTTTGAAAAGGAGTTAGGGTTTTGAGTAAAGAGAAAAAAGAGGAGAAGAAGTAAGGATTCGTCGTCTTCGTAAGGAATTGATTGCGAATTTCATCAAGGATTTGATCCTACGAGGTATGTGAGACTTTTATAACATTGGTTTCGTTCATCCACGTGCCAAACATGATTATTTCAGTGTGAATTCGTCCTAAAGAGGTTGAAAGTTTGATGTTCTTGATATGTGTTCTTGAATTTACCTTTGTTCTTGAATTTGGGCTGAGATTGATGAGTTTTTTAGATTATTGTGTCGAATTATAGAGTTTTTTTTAGTTAGGTTCTTAGGTACATATATTGGGTATCTGAATCTAAAGAAAATTTGAGAAAAAGAACTGAGTTTAGGAGAATTGGGGATGGAAAACGAAGAAGGAAAAAGTCGGGCAAATCTGGGTACCAGGTCCGCGTCGCGGACTTGTTCCTCAGGATGGGAAAATTTTTCCTCGCGTCGCGGAGCGGTAACGGACCATTCTGCCCCTAAATTTATTTCGCAACCAAATATTTAAATGCATCTCCGCTTCCGCTTCGCGGACTAGTTTCCAGACAGTGATTTCTTGATCGTTTCTTATGTCTAACTATCTAAAAACACTCCTAAACATCATAAGATCCTTCCTATCACAAATCACAATCCTTGAATCCATAAATTCAAATTCAAGGAAAGTTAAGATCCAATTCTAGAGAATTCTTGAGTCATTTCTAAAGTCTTTTGCAAACGTTTTAACTTTGTTTTAAGACTTATGCTTTGAGTTGAGTAAAGAGTAAGAGTAAAGTTCATTTCTTCAAAGATTATATAGGAACTAAGTATTCCCAATAGTTAAAATGTTTTTCACATTTAAGCAAGAAATGAAACACACATTTCCAAGAGAGCTTTTAAGCTAAGTTTTGAGTAATTATCTCAAACCAAAGAAAAAGTTTTGTTTTAAAAACATATGAGTTGAGTTTATTTTAGGAGTAATATTGAGCACCGTTATGGGGACGCGAGTTCATAACAACTTAAGTCTCCATAAACCATGTAGCCATCATGGGTAGAAAGGATCATACTTTTTAGATGATTCCTTAATGCTTTTTAGCATAGACTAGTGGATCCACTTAGTTAAGACATTCTATATGACGGCAAAGTATAGGACAGTTCTAGCAGCGTGGGCAAGACGATGTATCATCACTTAGGCTCTAAGTTATGGTTGTTGGTTAGAGAAACTCCCACAATATTATATTATTTTACATGTAAACTGAGTAGTTATTGACTTTCTTTAACAAATTGAGTTGCTACTATTGTTTTAAATGCCTTGTATAACTACACCATTATTGTTGTTTTACTTTGCATTTGAGTTGAGTTATTCTTGAGTTGAGTAAAGCCAAGGTAAGTGTTCATTTCAAATTATTTTCAAGCTTATGTCTTGTTTAGCGTTCCCCGCACATACTCGTAAATTTAATGTAATGATGCCATTTGGCCTGCATCATTTTATGATGCAGACACAGGTAATCAGGATCAACATCCAACGCCTCGTTGATCCAGTTGAGCACTCAGAGTTAGTTGATGAGCCTCCTTGCTTTCCGGAGGACCACTTTATCATTTGATTTAGTATTTTAGTTGTTAGGATGACCGGGGTCTTGTCCCGATATCCCTCCTTGTTTTAGAGGCTTCATAGACAGTTAGTAGTTCGATTATCTTTTCATTGTTATTTCTTATGTTAAGACTTGAGTTGCCACTTTGGCCAAGTTGAATGTTTGACATTTAAACGTTCTAAGTTATTTTATTAAGCATTTGAATAGAGATGCATTGAATCCTTGTATTAATGCTTTTAAGTCTTCCGCTGAGTAAGTAAGTCAGGCCAAAGGTTAACTTGGGGCCAGTAATGGTTCTCGAGTGTCAGTCCCACCTAGGGTGTAGGCTCGGGGAGTGAATACCTTGGTATCAATGCACAGAGTTCAAGAGTCCTAGGGAGTTTATGAAGCCGTGTCTGTAGAGTCCTATTTATAGGTATGAAGCGCGCCACATCTATAATTTGGAGGCTGCAACACTTAGGAAATTATCTCACTTCTTTCATACCCATTTCATGCGATAGAGTTCATCTCTATAAAGTCTCTTTCTAATTCATGATTGCACGTGTTTTTCAGTTAATCATGCCTTCACGAAGAGCTGTCTGAGGTCATCCTTCTAGGAGGAACGTTGAGGAGAAAGGGGTACCTAATGCACCTGAAGTACAACCCCAAGGAGAGGTCACAAATATTGGGTTCAGGGAAGCGATTCGAATGTTGAACTAAGTTGTGACTAACCAGGTTGGGAAACAAACAAGAGCAAGACAGGAAGTGGCTGATACTTTGAGGATCCGAGAGTTCTTAAGGATGAATCCTCCAAGTTTCACTGGTTCAAGCACTACTGAGGATCCAGAGAACTTTATTGAGGAGCTGCAAAAGGTATTTGAAGTTATACATGTTGTCAATGCTGAGCGAGTAGAACTAGCTACATATGAACTGAAGAATGTTGCTAGGATTTGGTTTGACCAGTGGAAGAAGGGTAGAGCTGAGGGAACACCACCTGTGAGTTGGGCTTGTTTTGAGGAGGCCTTCTTGGGACGTTTCTTTCCCCGAGAACTGAGAGAGGCCAAGGTACGATAATTTCTCACCCTTAAGCAGGATTCACTAAGTATTCATGAGTACAACTTGAAGTTCACCCAACTTTCCCGATATGCTCCGGATATGGTTGCGGATATGAGAAGCAAGATAAATCTTTTTGTTGTTGGGTTGTCCCGTCTGTCAAGTAAAGAGGGCAAGGTAGACATGCTAATTGGGGACATGGATATATCAAGGTTGATGGTCTATGTGCAGCAGGTTGAGAAAGACAAGTAGAGGGATATGGAGGAATTTAGAAACAAGAAAGCGAAGACAAGGAATGAGTCTGGGCAGTAGAGGAATAATGTGAACCGGGCTTCTTTCTAACAATAGCAAAAAGTACTTGCTCCATCATTTGCTAGTGCACCTGCACCCAGAAACAAAAATGAGTACAATGGTCAGAATTCACAGAACTTCAGAGCTATACCTACACAGTCTCATGATAGTGTGGCATAAGGAGGTAACTGGGCTCCTACGTGTGCTAAGTGTGGAAGGACTCACCCAGGACAGTGTTGCAATGGCTCCACAGGTTGTTTCAAGTGTGGACAAGAGGGTCACTTCATGAAAGAGTGCCCTAAGAACCGGCAAGGTAATGGAAATCAAGGCAATAGAGCCCAATCTTCATTAGTTGCTCCACCAGACAGGGCTGCACCTAGAGGATCTACTTTCGGTACTGGCGGAGAAGCAAACTACCTTTATGCGATCACTAGTCGTCAAGAGCAAGAGAAATATCCAGATGTTGTCACTTGTATGATCAAAGTCTTTACTCTTGATGTTTATGCGTTGCTAGACCTAGGAGCAAGTTCATCTTTTGTTACTCCTTATGTTGCAAATAATTTTGATGTTCTTCTTGAGAAACTTTGTGAACACTTTTGTGTTTCCACACCTATTGGGGAGTATATTCTAGTCAAGCGAGTATATCGTGATTGTGTCTTCTCCATCACTCACAAGAACACCATGACTAATTTAGTTGAGTTAGACATAATAGAATTCGATGTCATTCTTGGTATGGACTGGCTTCATGCCTGTTATGCCTCTATTGATTGTAGAACTCAAGTTGTTAGGTTCCAAATTCCTAATGATCCACTTATAGAGTGGAGTAGCAGTTCAGCAGTTCCTAAGGGTCATTTTATTTCATACCTTAAGGCGAGAAAGTTAGTTTCCAAGGGGTGTGTCTATCACTTAGTCTGAGTTAATGACTCTAGTGTTGAGATACCTCATACTTCGGTATAGACATTCTTCCAGATACTCAACCTATATCTATTCCGCCATATAGAATGGCTCCAGCAGAGTTAAAAGAGCTAAAAAAGCAGTTGAAAGATCTCATTGACTATCTGACCAACTGTCTCACCTTGGGGCGCTCCGGTCTTGTTTGTGAGGAAGAAAGATAGTTCCCTTAGGATGTGTATAGATTACCACCAGTTGAACAAGGTTACCATCAATAATAAGTATCCTCTTCCAAGAATTGATGATCTTTTCTATCAGCTTCAGGGTGCTACCTGTTTCTCTAAGATAGACCTCAGATCATGCTACCATCAATAGAGGGTAAGGGAATGTGATATTCCAAAGACAGCATTCAGGACCCGTTATGGTCATTATGAGTTCCTAGTTATATCTTTTGGTTTGACCAATGCGCCTGCAACATTCATGGACCTTATGAATAGAGTATTCAAACCTTATTTAGATATGTTTGTTATCGTATTCATTGATGACATACTAATTTATTCAAGGAATGAAGAAGATCATTCTAGTCATCTCAGAATAGTTCTCCAAACTCTAAAAGATAGAGAGTTGTATGCCATGTTCTCTAAGTGTGAATTTTGGCTTAAGTCTGTGGCATTCTTAGGCCACATTATGTCTGGAGAGGGAATTAAAGTTGATACCCAAAAAATAGAGGCAGTGCAAAATTGGCCTAGACCCACATCTCCAACTGATATTAGAAGTTTCTTGGGTTTAGCTGGCTATTATAGAAGGTTCGTAGAGGGGTTCTCATCTATTTCATCGCCTTTGACCAAGTTAACTCAGAAAATAATGAAATTTCAATGGTCTAAAGCTTGTGAGAAAAGCTTTCAGGAATTGAAAAAGAGGTTGACTACTGCCCCAATATTGACCCTACCAGATGGCATGCAAGGCTTTGTTGTTTATTGTGATGTATCCAGAGTTGGTTTGGGTTGTGTGTTGATGCAGAATGGCAAGGTTATAGCTTATGCCTCCAGACAATTGAAAGTTCATGAGAAGAACTACCCAACCCATGAACTAGAATTGGCTGCCGTAGTATTTGCTTTTAAAATATGGCTTCATTATCTTTATGGTTTTCATGTGGATGTGTTCACCGATCACAAGAGTCTTCAGTATTTGTTTACTCAGAAAGAGATTATTCTCAGATAAAGGCGGTGGTTAGAATTACACAAGGATTATGACATGAGTATTATTTACCACCCAGGTAAGGCTAATATTGTTGATGATGCCTTGAGTAGGTTATCTATAGGTAGTACCGCCCATTTTGAGGCAGCTAAGAAGGAGCTAGCAAAAGATGTGCACAGACTTGCATGATTAGGAGTTCAACTAATGGATTCCACAGAAAGAGAAGTACTGGTGATAAATTGGGCTGAATCATCATTAGCGTCAGAAGTAAAAGAGAAGCAGGACCAAGATCCTATTTTGCTTGCATTTAAGGCAAATGTTCATAAGCAAAAAGTATTGGCTTTTGAACAAGGAGGAGATGAAGTATTGAGGTATCAAGGTAGATTGTGCGTACCAAGTGTGGATGAACTCCAAGAGAGGATAGTGAAGGAAGATCATAGCTCCAGATATTTCATTCATCCAGGTTCCACAAAGACGTATCGTGACTTGAGAGAGGTTTATTAGTGGAGTAGTATGAAGAAGGGCATTGCAGAATTTGTTGCTAAGTGTCTGAATTAGAGCATCAAAGGCCTGGTGGTATGATTCAGAATATAGAGATTCTAGAATGGAAGTGGGAGATGATCAATATGGACTTCATTATTGGGTTGCCACGGTCTCGCAGGCAAAATGATTCTATTTGGGTGATTATTAATAGAATGACAAAATCAAACCACTTTTTGCCGGTAAAGACTACCCATATAGCAGAGGACTATGTCAAGTTGTATCTTCAAGAAGTAGTTAGACTTCATGGAGTTCTGGTCTCCATTATTTCAGACAGAGCTGCACAATTTACTGCACAGTTTTGGAAGTCATTCCGGAAAGGCTTGGGTTCAAAGGTGAACTTGAGTACTGAGTTTCATCCTCAGACAGATGGTCAAGCAAAGCACACTATTCAGACTTTAGAAGATATGTTGAGGGCTTGTTTGATTGATTTCAAGGGGAATTGGGATGATCACCTACCTCTCATTGAGTTCTCTTACAACAATAGTTACCACTCTAGCATCCAGATAGATCCTTATGAAGCTCTTTATAGGAGAAGATGCATATATCATATTGGATGGTTTGAATTTGCTGAAGCTGGGTTGATAGGACCAGACTTAGTTCGTCAAGCTATGGATAAGGTGAAAGTTATTCAAAAGAGGTTGAAAACAGCGCAGAGTCGTCAGAAATCCTACACTGATGTTAGGAGAAGAGAGTTAGAGTTTGAAGTAGATGATTAGGTATACTTGAAGGTTTCACCCATGAAGGGTGTCATGATATTTGATAAGAAGGGAAAGCTTAGTCCCTGATATATTGGTCCTTACAGAATATCCAAGAGGATTGGCAATGTAGCGTATGAGTTAGAGCTATCACAAGAGTTAACAGAAGTTCATCCGGTATTTCATATTTCCATGTTGAAGAAGTGTATGGGAGATCTTTCACTTATCTTACTAACCGAAGATATTGGTATCAAGGATAGCTTATCTTATGAGAAGATTCATGTTCAGATTCTAGATCGCCAAGTTTGCAAGTTGAGGACCAAGGAAGTAGCATCAGTCAAAGTTCTTTGGAGAAACCAGTTTGTTGAGGAAGCTATTTGGGAAGCTGAGGAATATATGAAGAAGATATATCCACATCTCTTTGAGCCCGGAGAAGTTCCAGATCAAGGTACTAGTTCTCTTCTTAATACTCTTTAAATTGATATGCTTACTGTGTTTGATTTTCTTGTTGGGTGGTTGAGCTGAATCTCAGATGTTACACCCTTAGCCTACTAAGAGTAATCTCACTCGAGGACGAATGTTCCCAAGGGGGAAATATTGTAACATCTCGCTATTTGAAAGAACTAGAAAGAGTTAGAATTGGAAAGAGTCATTTTAGGAAAGAATGAAAATTTTGGAAATTTGTTAAGTTAAGGTAAGTTAAGTTTTTGGGTCAACTTAAAACGATCATAACTCCTAGATCAAGATGAGTTAAGTGTTCTTCCAGATACCGTAGGAAAGATCTTGGAATTATCTTTCCAACGCAGCCAAGTTTGCACGATTCTAAGTTCGTATGAATGAGATATGCCCATTTGAAGTTGGGTTGTTCAAATAAGGAAGTCTAATCTGGATTCTGGAAGGGTAGTTTGGTCTTTTCCATACCCTATTATTTTAATTTCATTTTTTGGTAATTAGTTGGGGTCTAAACTGAACTTGGTCAGTTTATGCTTTTGAAAAAGAGTTAGGGTTTTGAGAGAAGAGAAAAGAAGAGGAGAAAAGAGGAGAAGAAGCAAGGATTCGTCGTCTTCGTAAGAAATTGATTGCGGATTTCGTCAAGGATTTGATCCTACGAGGTTTATGAGACTTTCATAACGTTGGGTTCGTTCACCCACATGTCAAACATGATTATTTAAGCGTGAATTCGTCCTAAAGAGGTTGAAATTTTGATGTTCTTTATATGTGTTCTTGAATTTACCTTCGTTCTTGAATTTGGATTGAGATTGATGAGTTTTTGAGATTATTGCGTTGAATTATAGAGTTTTTTTGAATTAGGTTCTTAGGTATATCTACTGTGTATCTGAATCTAAAGAAAATTTGGGGGGAAAACGAGTTAAGGTGAATTGGGGCTGAAAAATGAAGACGGAAAAAGTCGAGCAAATCTAGGTACCAGGTCCGCGTCCTTAGGATGGAAAAATTCTTCCTCACATCGTGGAGCGATCACGAACCGTTCTGCCTCAAAATTTATTTCGCAACGAAATATTTAAATACATCTCTGCGTTGCGGACTAGTTTCCAGATAGTGATTTCTTGATATTTCTCATGTTTAACTATCTAAAAACACTCATAAACATCAATGGATCCTTCCTATCACAAATCACAATCCTTGAATCCATAAATTCAAATTCAAGGAAAGTTAAGATCCAAGTCTAAAGAATTCTTGAGTCATTTCAAAAGTCTTTTGAGAACGTTTTAACTTTGTTTTAAGAATTAAGCTTTGAGTTGAGTAAAGAGTAAGAGGAAAGTTCATTTCTTCAAAGATTATACGGGAACTAAGTATTCCCAAGAGTTAAAATATTTTTCACATATGAGAAAAAAAGGAAACACCGATTTCCAAGAGGGCTTTTAAGCTAAGTTTTGAGTAATTATCTCAAACCAAAGAAAGAGTTTTGTTTTAAAAACATATGAGCTGAGTATATTTTGGGAATAGTATTGAGCACTGATATGGGGACGCGAGTTCATAATAACTCAAGTTTCCATAAACCATGTAGCCATCATGGGTAGAAAGGATCATACTTTTTAGATGATTCCTTAGTGCTTTTTAGCATAGACTAGTGGATCCACTTAGTTAAAGCATTCTATATGACAGCAAAGTATAGGATAGTTCTGGCAGCGTTGGCAAGACGATTTATCATCACTTAGGCTCATAGTGATGGTTGTCGTTTAGAGAAACTCCCAAAGTATTATATTACTTTACATGTAAACTGAGTTGTTATTGCCTTTCTTTAACAAATTGAGTCACTACTATTGTTTTAAATGCCTTGTATAATTGCACCATTATTGTTATTTTACTTTGCATATGAGTTGAGTTATTCATGAGTTGAGTAAAGCCAAGGTAAGTGTTTATTTCAGATTCTTTTCAAGCTTATGTCTTGTTTAACATTCCCCTCGCATACTCGTACATTCACTGTACTGATGCCATTTGGCCTGCATCATTTTATGATGTAGACACAGGTAATCAGGATCAACATCCAGCGTCTCGTTGATCCAGTTGAGCACTCAGAGTTAGTTGATGAGCCTCCTTGCTTTTCGGAGGACCTTTTTATCATTTGCTTTAATATTTTAGTTGTTAGGATGATCGGGGGTGTTGTCCCGACATCTCTCCGTGTTTTATAGGCTTCATAGACAATTAGTAGTTCAGTTGTTTTTACATTGTTATTTCTTATGTTAAGACTTGAGTTGCCACTTTGTCCAAGTTGAATGTTTGACCTTTAAACGTTCTAAGTTATTTTATTAAACAGTTGAGTAGAGATGCATTGAATCCTTGTATTAATGCGTTTATGTCTTCCGTTGAGTAAGTAAGTCAGGCCAAGGGTTCGCTTGGGGCCAGTAATAGTTCTTGAGTGCCAGTCCCGCCCAGGGTGTAGGCTCGGGGCATGACAGTTTCTTTGCAATAAGGACAAGGTTTTACCGCGCATGAATAATCCTCATTCTCGTTCATCCTAAGAAAGACTTAATTAGTAGGAAAAATATGTATCAAAATAAATAAATAAAGTATAACCTAGAAGAATAGTTAATTTCTAAGTCTCGAGCAGCAGCGTCAAAAAATTGTTGCTCCCAATTGTACACGCAAGTGTACGTGGTCGCACAAGTCATATAGTGGCTCTTAAAAGAACCATATTATCGAACCAAAGGACTTGTCAATTAACTATTTACTAAATTATACTAGTCTAATTATTTTCTTAAGAGCGCCAAAAGTGTTTGATTTTTTTATTTATAAAGAAAAGAATGCAGGAATTAAATAATAAGATTACTTACAATGGTTGAAAAATTCCAGGGTTGCAGCATGCATAGAGTTTCATGTATCATATCTCATGCATGAATTAACTACCGTTATCAAATTACTGATTTACAGGGTTGATTTTATAATCATGGTCTCTCGACCTCTAATCGCCTACTCTAATTAGCTATCTATCTACATTGTTGAGCGGGGATAGGCAGTCATAATTGGCGAGCATTTATATTTCATCATGTTTTATAACCAAGCTAGGTGTTCGTCCGGGAGTCACTCCTAACATAAATCAACTCAATTTAATGGAAGATCAAGCTTTTTGTATCCTTTGGTCTATCTACCTTAGCGTCTCCCGAGTTTAAGAGTATATAATATATTTATCTCTATGGTGATCAGGCATGAAATACTAAAACAAGAATACAAAAGTAATTTAAGTGATAACCAATATTAATTCAAAACAATCAATGTTCAACAATTACCCATGGTCACATCCCCAGAACAAGGGCCTTTAGCTACTAAAGTCTAAGAGAAGAAGAAGAAGAAACAACCCTAAAAAGTATTGACAACTTTATACTCGATGCCCTATGATTAATCTCTCCTTAATAATTATTTTCATAGACTATTTATAGAGGTAGAAACCCTAAATAAAATAATTAATTCCAAAACAAATTGAAAAACCAAACCCCAAATGGAATTGAATTTCGTTAGAACCGTGCTCTGTCCGCTGCCTTCAAGAATTTGTGCGCAACTCCTTATTTCATATTGTGACACGTGGCAGGTTGCAGGTAATTTTCTTAATTTCCTTTCTTTGCCGCATTACTTTGAATATATATATATATATATAAATACTCCCTCCGTCGACTATTGTCTGCCTTAATAATTACATAACTACTGGTTTCAAAAAGTACTAGTCATTTTAAAGTTACAAGACCACTTTAATCTGAAAAAAGTTGTTTTCACAGTTTTCAAAAAGTACAAACCATTTTACATTTACAAGAAAACTATAAGTAATGCCCTTAGTTAGCTTAAGTAAATACTCTATAAATTACGTACAGTTTTTGAAGAGTCCTTAGATTAAGTACTATTTTTATAAACATGGACACCATGACTCAAGTTAAAATTTCAGCAGATATTAAAATTAACGATTCCATTAAAGTTGAAGATCCCGTGAAGATAGTTGAAGATCAAATGAAAATAGGTGAACACTCAAAAGAAGGAGTTGGTGATGACTTCAACTTAAATGTTGTTGATGATGGATTGGACTTGAACAAGCTTCCATATGAAGGAGAAGAAGCATTTGAAAATGAAGAACTCCAACAAACATTCTAGACAATGTTAGAAATATTGTTTCCCAAATTTTATTAAGATTAGTTACTCTTCATTACTAATTGACTCAAGAAATAGATACTTCAAGATATGTTGGCTTTATAAATTTATGAAGTTGCTTTCTTAGTGTATGCTAAAATCATTTTCACTTTACATGTAGGTATTTTCATTAGATATTCAATTAATGCGACGAAAATCAGAATATTGTCATTATTTTTGTGTTTGTCATTATCGCTTAAAATGAATGCGACGAAAATCAGAATATTGTCATTCTTTGTATTACGTCTCAATTCGCAAACTACATTTTTCTTTTCATATTCGTCAATCACTAATATTCAATCAACATTCTCATTAAAAAACATGAATTCACTCCTTAATTATAAAGATCTAATTAACAATTTATCATCATTATCCAAAAACTTAGGAACTAATTTCTTCCTAAATGATCGAGTACTTAATATACCAATTCAGAACTACATTTCAATTGAGTAGAAAGTTGATCCTCTTTTTCTAACGTAAATTTCTTCATATGCGGAATTTTATACTTGTGATAACCTCTTGTTTGCAAAATTTCTATCATGCATGATTGGAATGTTAGAAAAATACGATTCGACATCACTGTAAACTCTTCGTAAGCCTTCACAACGGCATTGATAAGTTCATCAATAGATTTTGGTGCCTCCTTATGTTGTAAGGACTGAATAGCACTAAAGAATCCAAGTTCTAGAATATTTAGATCTGGAGAATTTGGTGGTTGGCACACCAAGCAAATATTGAATCCATCATTTGTAGCTGCTCGACGAAATTCTTCATCATCATAATTGATATGTGCTTTTGCATTATCTTGTTGAATAAAAATTGATTGACATGAGTCATCTCTTGGCCATTTTTTCTTAATGGAAGTAACAACTTTTTTCAATTAAATATGACCTTATAATATCTCTAGCTACCGAAGTTATTGGCTTCGTCTCTAGCGTGCCTGTAGCTCTATTGACGCTCGTTCTCTTAGCTAGCTCTTTTGTGACAAAAGGAAATATACCTTTTTTTTTGGAGAATAATTCATTTTCTTCTGCATCAAACCTCGGTCGAGTTATGGCAGCTAAAAACATGATCTTTCCAATATATTTTTTGCTCTTGCAACTACATAATGGTCATTTTCTTCTTGAAGCATATAGTAAGACTCGGACTTTTTAGTCATAAATAACCACTTCTTATCAATATGAACAATGTTGTGCATATCTATGAAAAATGGATCATGTGGTATGCTAGCAGGATCAATCATCGATAGACAAAATCTCAATCGAGATACTTTATTTTCTTCTGTTGAATGTGGTTTGATTGCATTCGAATGTTTTTGTATACCTCCATACTTTAAAAGGCTATGCAAAGTGGACTTTTTCATATTCAATGCACAAGCTAGAGATCAAATAGTCGTTCGTCTTTGAAAAGGAACCTCACGAAAACAAGTATGATCCAACTCAATTCTCTTACGACCATAATGTTTAGTCATTCTATGAGCTACATCGGAACGTAACCCACATTCAGATTGTTTTCAAATGTGTTGTATTGTTCTCCATGAAACTAAAAAATGTGAAGACACTATTTTCAGTGCTCCTTTTTTCAATTTTCCATCATCACTTTTTTTAGTAGCATTTCATATACCACTCGACGCTCAAGATTATTCAAATTTTTTGATTGACTTGGTGCTCGATATATTGTTTCATTTTCATTCCCATCACCAATGTCTTCATCTGTCGCCATTTAAAAAGAAAATAGAGACATGACAAGTATACAATAGTGAAAATTTAAAGTAAAAAATTAATGTAATAATTTAATAAGCTCATTGACAGTACTAATATTTGATCCTTCATGAGTGCTCGTATTTCTTCTTCCAGTGTCGTTGTATCATTTTTTATATTTGGCTCAGTGTTTAAATCCAATAAGATTCGTTGAAAATGTTTCAACAATTACATCCGTTGAAATGTCATTCAAATTATGAACCGAATCTATAGCAATATTGAGATCACGCAATTGTTGTCTAACACCATTATCATTATCAGGTTCAACGGACGTATTTAAAACTATTTGAGATAATGAAATTTCATAACTTTATCAGATATTCATATTTTCAAATACCATGTATTCTTTTATAATGTTAATTTTGGTGGGAAATTTTAAGTTTTCATATTCTAAATTTGAAAGTTGAAAAAATTCATTCACGAAGAAAGCGGTAAAAAAATTAATTGGATAGTGTAGAAAGTTTTAGTTCAATTGAAAAGTTATCTGGGGAGACTTTTGGTATTCTTTATACATATCAATTATGATATTTTGTATACATTTAATAGTTCATTAATGAAGACCAATTTTCATAATGATTGATAGTAGAATTATATTAGTCAAATTGCACCTTATATTAATTTTTTCTTAAGGATTGTGCGTGATCTTATCCTGACAAACAATAGTGGACGGAGGGAGTATTAATATTATGTTACAATCTTTCCATTAAGTTGTCTGCTTGATTTCTTTCTTCAACCTTCCATCTTTAATTCGTTTTAGCTCCAAACTTCTTCAACTTTACACCAATTTACTCCTATAAATAAAATACACTATTAAGCACATTTCATAAAATTCATGCTAAAAAAAGGACAAATATAAATAATAAATATGAGACAAATAATGATAAAAAATATATATTTTTGGCCTCACATCAGAATGAGTTTATAGTAAATTACTTGTTTGAATTCAAATATCTACGAATTGTAACCCTAATTTGTATTGGAAAAAAATCAACACAAATATCGCCTTGGACCGTGTAATATGGACCCCATTTCCATGCATTGAGCCCTATGCACGATTGTCTCCAAACTTCATAAAGGTGAAAAATAAAAACACCCGCACAATTGGGTCTGTGGCATGCACCTCTTAGCCTCTTGATGGGCCTCGCACTGCGTCTAACGTGGATTCAGGTAAAATTTAGGTGACATTTCCGGATCAACCCGATCCATACACTTATTTTAAAATCCCCCCCCCCCCCCTATTATTTTCCCCATTTTCTCACTCTTGCGCCACTCTTCTTTCTATTTCTCTTGAAAGAATCATGAAGCACACCCCATTTTTAATCTTCTTCTTATATTACTTCACTAAGATTCAAGGTAGGTTTTATACTGATTCATACTTAGTTATTTTGTTTTTTAAAAGTTAGTTTACTCATAACCATAGATTCATATTCATAGAATAGGCCTAATCGTAATTCATATTCATAAAATAGGAGTACGCATGGGTTCATACAAAATCAATTAGAAATCATGTAATTGAGTCAAATCATGCATAATAACATTGAATATAATCCATGAAATCACAATAAATTGAACCATGAAGATTTGACATAAAACCCTAAAAAATGGGTGAAAATCAATTGGAAAATTGAGTGTCCTTGGGAACCTAATCGATGAAAGAAATTCATTGGTCATGAAGTTCCCACATACCTCGGATAATCAAAGTCCTAGCAATGCAGGAAGAAATTTTGAAGATTAATGAAACCCCAACTTTACCTTGAGAGTTCTTGAGAGAGAAGTGGAGAATAAGACTTTGGGGGATTTCGAGTTTTTGTTTTAGTGAATGAAAGGGAATGGGCTAAATTTGAAGAGTAAATTCATTTATGGGATAGTTATAGGGTAAAAACGACATAGTTTAGGACTTAAATAGGTAGGAAAAGACCAAAAACACTCTTCATTAAAAACTATCTGAAGACCCTACGGATTGGTAGGAATTTCTACTATCCGTCCTAATTGTCCGTAGAACCAACTACTGGAACCCAAAATTCTGAATAATTTGTATGAGATCCTTCTATGGTCCATAGTATTTTCTACGGGTCGTAGACCCTAAAATAGGAACCCCTTTCTGAAATATTTCACCAAGTCTGAACCATTCTTACAGATACTTTCCACAACCCGTATAAACTTCTATGTATCGTGCAAACCATCCATATGACCTGAGGTCTCAAAATAACAATCTTTGAATCACTTCTACGAGCACTTCCTATAGTCCATAAGAACTTCTACGACTCATCTTGTTGAATCGTAGACCATCATCTGGAACTTGACATTTCAAAATTTCAACCCATTGCCTACGACTGCCTTCCCGTGGCCATAGAATTTCCTATGGTCGATTGGTTGTCTCGTAGAACCTGAAATCGATGCTAAAATGCAATATTTCCTTAGAATTTGTTCAGAACTCCGTGAATGCAAATGAACTGCACTACCTCACCAAAAACGACACTAACAAAAGCCTAAGTTTGGAGTGTGTATCAATGAATGAAAGAGGAATGGGCTTAAATGTTTGTAGCACCATATGCTTCAAAAAAATGCTTACTGATTCTATGTATTAAATAAGAAAAATAATGAATTGATGCTAGCTCATCTTGTGCACATGCTCAATGTGTAGAAAAATGAGTGTTTGAATGAATGATTGAAGTTATAAATGGGAGAAACAAGGTGAAGACACATCAATAATGTGAGCGGTGTGCTCAAAGTGAGATCTGATTGTGTTAG
Organism: Solanum verrucosum; assembly: GCF_900185275.1. NCBI lineage: Eukaryota > Viridiplantae > Streptophyta > Magnoliopsida > Solanales > Solanaceae > Solanum > Solanum verrucosum. The sequence goes on from NW_026020215.1 coordinate 1,290,990, forward strand.
GGAGGTTATTAAGTCACTTGGACCAAACTAAATCTTCCCCTTCGTGTCACGAACCAAACCCATCGGCCGTGTGGACACCTACTCTAACACCTAGATAGGAGAAGCCTTACCACTCAACTTTAAAAATGGGAAATGCAGAAATAAATTAGACATAAGAAAGTGCTTTAATAATAAAAATAGTCATGAAACACAAGATTAAGGATCATTCTTTTTACAATTAATTGAAACACCTTCCCTTGAAATTAGTCTAAATAGCTACTAATAAGATACAATGTGTAAAAGAAAATATGACACAACTCTCACCATAAAGAAAGAGGAGTACAAGATATCGAAGATTACCATCGTCTTAACCTATGAAACATTGTTGAATCCTGCAATCAGACCATGTCAAGTGACATATCAAGAGTAGTATCAGTATAAATAATACGTACTGGTAAGCATCATTCATCGATCCAACCCCACACATAATATCATGTAAATAACCAAAGAAACATACATCTTGAATATTGAATTTGAGTCCTGAACCACCATATCACCTTCAGCTGCCAACTTCACTCACCTTAGATCATAGCCTAACCCTTCTATCACATATTATTTTCCTCAAACACCAGACTACTAACATATGTAATTGGTTATGTACCTATAGTACGATAAAAGTAAAGCAAGAAACATGTCTTGCCTATAATAATTTTCACCATGACAATAATAATAATATAATTTTTCCTTGAATGAGATTTTCACAATACAGATGGTGTCATGGAATATTTTATAGTACACAAAGTTAATTGTAAGCTCTTGAGAGTTATTGTGTTACTATTGAAGGAGTCTCATAGAGGGTTGGGCCTGCATAATATTGACCTTAGGAATAGAGCCCTCACTTCCAACCTTGTCTGGATACTCCACACTAACCCTGGCAGCTTTTGGGGGAGAATCCTCATGAGTAAATACTCTAAACACATAGTGAATTGGAGGAATAAGCCTCTCTCTAGAACTTGGAAATGCATCATGGAAGGATGGAAGGACAGCCTTGGAGGTCATAGATGGGTGGTACACAAGGGGAATAGGGTTAACTTCTTCCACCACAAATGGATTCCCAACCAAGGGCCCATTAAGGACATCCTCCATGGCCCTCTCCAGGAGGGGGAGGATTCCCTTAGAGTCTGTGACGTCAATCTTAATGGAACTGGAAATTCGATAACATTTCCTTCACTATCCCAAAGGATAAAAAAATCCAACATCAATGCCATCCATATCCTTCCTGGGAACCCTAACGAGGACAATATTGTTTGGGGCCTAACTAACAATGGGGAATTCACAACTAGTCGTGCATACTCCCTAATTAGGGAGAATACTAATGCCACCAGCCACCACTCCATCGCTAATGGTAGTCCTAAGGTTTTTGGATGGATCTGAGCCATGCCTTGTTTGAATAAGATCAAAACCTTCATTTGGCTCATACTGAGGATATTGATCACATATTCTTTAGTTGTACCAATGTCGTGACATTCTGGAACTCCATCAGTTCCAATAACACCTCCACCCAGAAATTCACCAATGACTTCCGTTCTCATGAGGGGTGATTGCAAAATTGAAAGCATATTAAAGGGAAGAGTTACAACCAACACTTTCAATAGGACAACATTTTTCCCTTCGGTCTAGGCTATTTGGCTTCAAAGAAACCACAACCTCTTCAACAAGAAGAAAGATTGCATTAGCCACATGAATGTAATCAATCAAGCAACTGAATACCTTTACATTGTTAGTAACCCAACCCCCACCAAAGCTAGGAAACAAATCATCCAAGTGAAATGGGTTCCCCCAGGTCATGGAAGCTTCAAGTTAAACACTGATGGTGCTGTCAAAGACAACCCTGGTGATGGATGCCTATGGGGTGTTATCAGAAACCATAAAGGAGACTGGATCATTGGCCTCATTAGTAAAGAGGCAAATACAACCCCTTTTCTAGTCGAGCTTAATGCCCTCAGACAAGGTCTAGCCATGGCTAGCTCCAACAACCTTGTCCCTCTTGAAATCAATCTTGACTCCCAGGAAGTAGTTACTATGTTTCATGAGGAGACTGCTCTCTATAAAAAACTAATTTATGAATGCGGGTCGCTGATGGAAAAACTGAATGCAGCTCCGCCAATCCATGTTTACAGGGAGCAAAATAGGGTCGCAAATCTGATAAGCAAGGAAGGCCTGAAGCGTGGATAGTTTGGGACGCCCATTATTTTATAGTTCCTCCTATGTATGCAAATAGTGTAGTTTGGAATGACATCTTAGGAAGTAATTATGTTGTAACTGGGCATACTTTGGCCCAGGAATATACAATACCCGATGCTTGCAATGGACCTTCTGTATGCTAATTATTATACATATTAAATATCCTTTTGATAAAAAAAAAAAGATATTGAAGTTGTGGTAAGTCTCAAAAAGAAACTTTTAAGTTTCAGAGGAGTTGAAAAGAAAAAAATATTATATTGAAACTATAAATTATGAGAAGATTTAATACCTTCATATTACTACAATCAAAGCAGGTTATAAATATTTACCCGCCTTTTCCTCTTATTTGTTGTATAGAAACATGATCATGACGATGGAATCACATGCAAAAGTAAACTAGAAATTCACTGAAATAAAGATCAGTTCGCATGACGGTTGACCATTTCGGTTCAAATGTGATACAAAAATATTTGAGATTTCACGTGACTATATATTGAAGAAATAAAAATTCTTTAAGATTTTTTTTGTATTGCTTTCTCTCAAAATAAAATAACCTTTGTGCCAACTAAGATTGTGATTGTATCCCCTAAAGTTTTGAAACATAAAAAAGTGAATATGGACTCGTTCACCTGCCATGTGGATCACTTGCAATTATATAATTTTTATAGTTACGTCAATGGGAGGGTCACATGTGTTTTGCAATCACATTGTTTGAATCCAATACATTTGGTGAATGTCCATACAATGAATGTTATCGTATACCTGTACCAGCTCTTGGTAATTCATGTACCAATTAAATAAAGCCTTCAATTCATGTAATTGAGAAGAAACTTGAAAACTATATATTGGTGATCATTCTCATATATATGATAAAGACAACTACAATACTTGAAAACTTTTAAATAAGATAATATCTACGTTCTATTCTCCATATCTCTTATCTTAATTTCTTGTTTATATTGCTCATATTTCATAACAATATTAAGTATTAAGTTATAAATTTGTCATCATCAAAAAGAGTAAAATTGTTGAGCTAAGTGTCATGAACTAGAGAGTTACAAGATAGGAAAAATTATGGGGTAGAGAGCAATGTGCTAGGACAATAATATGAAGTTTTGATGAATATGAAATTATTAGCAAACCGTGACAAACATATGCAAGAACCAGATATCAAACATGTCCCAAATAAGAATTTGTAGTGATTATGACAAAGAATTACTTAAGAACTAGTTCCTTAACATACTTACTATAGGATATGTTATCAAGAGAACACTTGTGAGAAGTGAAAGAACTAAGTCCATCACAGTAGAGTGAAAGAAGAATGTTGATCGAGGCAAAGCAGATTCAAAATATTTCTTGAGGAATTAGAATTACCACTACCAAAATAAAACAAAAAACAAGAAAGAACATGGTAACGTTGTCATATTTAAATACATTGAATTAGTTTTGAAATAGAAGCAAAACAGTTGAGGCATCTCCAACCATATCCTCTACTTTATCCTCCAAATATAGAGTTCTCTATTTTTTCAGACAACCAACTACAACCAATTCTCTATTTCTCTCTAAAAAAAATATTTTTCTCTCTCCTCAATATTATATTATTATTTCTATTTCATTTTTATTTTCTAATTTCATAATAGAAATTATTCTTCTTTTTTGCAAATAATTACCCTATAATCTATATAATGTTCGTGTAATATAAATTTTATTCTTTTCAAAATTTTCATTAAAGATAAAATTATATTTTATTCTAAATTTCTAAATAAAATAAATTACAACAAATATTATGTATAATACATACTAACAAACAATTCAAATAAAAGTGAAATCATTGATGAAATACAATTACATAATAAATAATGCATTATCGTAAATTTTACATAAATACTCGACTTTCAAGACTAGTACGTTGCTCCCATAATGCTTTATTAATGCATTACGGAGTTCAATATGAGTAATTTCTTGTCCGTATTTTTTTATGTGTAGCTAAAAATTGTTTAAATTAACAATTTCATCTTGTATCCAATTATTTCGTGTACTAATTTACTTCCCCTATTTCATTTTGAACTATTATAAAAAGTATTTTCATGCTCATTAAAAAGTGTAGTTTAATAATTTATCACTATAACATAAAAGTAGATTGTTTGAACTATCATGTAGATTTTGTGTATTCTTAATAGTGAAAAATAATTATAATTTTAAATTAAATATTTAAAGTGACAAATTTTAAGAAAAAAATTTAAAAAATTGTTAATTCGGGATGAAAATAGTATACTTATCAATAGTATGTTTTTTTAGATGTTATATTACTTAGAAAATAATTCAACTATTAAAGACTTAATTAATAGTCTCATATAATATAATATTAAAATAATTTGAAATTACATATTTAAAGTGACGATTTTTTAACAAATAAAATAGAAAATTATTAATTCGGATAAAATAGTAACTTGTCAATAATATGATTTTAGATGTTATATTCTATTAGAAAATTAATTACAAATAATAAAGACTTAAGTAATGATACCATAGAAATAATATTAAAATAATAAAAAAGTGAAATAGAGAGGTGAATAGTAGTTCTCCAAATTTGGAGAACTACTATTCACCTCTCTATAAATAGAGGATAGAGAGTAATATGGAGGGGGCTTGGAGAGCTCATTCTCTATTTTACTCTCTAAATATAGAGAATAGAGAGTAAAATAGAGGTGGATTGGAGATGGTCTGACAACGCATGCATGAAAGAATCAAGTTAAACTTGAATTAGAATTTTTGATTTGATTCATTTTAAATTGGGAAAACAAGAAACGACTATTCTACTTCTATATTAAACATCAAATTGGTGTTGCTAAAGAGAGAAGAATTCAACTACAAAGAAAGAGAATAAGAGCAATGTCTTATCACAAAGTTCCTTCAATTTAAGCTAGTGTTTGACTCAAGTTTCCAAGTATTTTTGCCAAATAATATATGGGCCAAGTTTCCCCAAAAATATTTGACTATTTCAAAAAATATAATTTATACCCATAAATTCTAAAAACTATTAAAAATATTCATAAGTTTGTATTATATATTTATATTGAATATGTTCCGTTAAAAATAACATTATAACATAATTGATAACAATCAACAATAACAAAATAACAATATAAGCAAGAGCAATACATTAATGCATATTCAAATTTGTCATTGATTCAGTTATAGTTATAACAACCTCTGATCCGGAGGAGGTAGTAACAAACTATTCCTTTATATAATCTTCCAACATTCTACGAACAATCTCTTCCCGACAAGCTTTCATTTCTAGAGCAGATGACTGAGAAGACGACATAATATTGTTACTCTGAGTCGATTGTTTGTCATCTTCGTCAGTAACCATATCATCACGTTCATGTTCATTGAATATTTCATTACTGCTTTGATTTTCACGCAAAAAATTATGTAATACGGCACAAGCAACTACTATTTTCACTTGCATGTCTATTCCTATAGATATCTATTAATAGGAAGTAATAAATTATGGGTATTTTTTATAAAATATACAAGTTTTGGGATAATTTTGATTTTTTTGTAGTTCTCAAATATTTTCCAAGTTCCCAAAAACTAGTTTTTTCTAGTATTTGGGAACTTGGGATTCTTGGTAACAAAAATAAAATTGCCAAGTTATGTGGCCAAACGCCAACGGTCAAATTTTTCCCAATTTTTCCCCAAATATTTCCAAATAAAACTTAGGGCAAAACGGATGCTAGGAGAGAACCAACAAGCAATGATAAAAAAAAAATCATTCCATTCCAGAATTATTCATAACAAATCGTATTATCATTTGTCAAGTTCAATTATTTGAATTTAGTTATAACTTTTACGGTGAAGCCACTCCACTCCTTTCGTTCCTTTTTACTTGAGAAAGTCCTCTCTCTCTCTCTCTTTCTCTGGTATTCTCGGCCGAAATCGAAGGCTGCGCCGACCAGAAGCAACGCGAGGAACAGCTCCGATCGGCGAGCCTCTTTCTCTCTCTCCTCCTAAGCTTCAGTGAGGACGATAACGACGAGTAGCAGCTCCAGCGGCTCGGACCAGCGAGCGGCGAACAACAAACTCCGGCGAAGGTAAGAGCATTTTTTAGCTTCTCCGGCGAACTCATCTATCTTCTCCGGCGACCAGCTCAGAAGAGAGACGGCAGTGCTACTGCTTGCCGCCGGAGATCAACCAGATCTGGCCGAAAATTACCCATAGATCACCGAAACCCTCCATCATCACTGACCAGGTTCTATCTATCATTTTTCTCTCTCTTTTTTCGCTGAATCTAGTTACTGCTGGGCTCTGTCTTGCAGACTCCTTATCCCGGAACAGTATTCCCAGTTTGTTAATAAAGTTCTGACCTGTGCTTCAGTTTTTAATAGAGTGGGTGTTATTGTGCTCTTTGGAATACACACTGTTCTGGACACTATAGTGTAGCTGCTGTTATATTGTTCCTTAGAGTTTATTACTGCTGCAGTTTGTAGTGTTTGCCTGTGTAGATCTTGCTGTGATTGCAGTAACGTTCTAGTGGATTTGGTATCTGATGGTGGTAGTGAGTCATGTCCTCGGTTGAGGCCGAGGTTGAGGGATAATAGTGGTAAGTAGGTTACGGGTTCTCATAACGTGAGGGTAGGATCTTGGAACATAGGTTCGTTGACGGGGAAGTCCATAGAGCTAGTGAAAATTCTCAAGAAGAGAAAGATTAATATAGCCTGTGTCCAAGAGACTAGATGGGTAGGCGCCAAGGCTCGGGAGGTTGATGGGTTTAAGTTGTGGTATTCAGAAGGGTCTAGGGATAGAAATGGAGTGGGTATTTTAGTAGACGGGGATTTGAGGGAGCAAGTGGTGGAGGTTAGGAGGATCAATGATAGGCTGATGACGATTAAGCTGGTCATTGGAGGATGTACTTTGAGTGTTATTAGTGCTTATGCTCCCCAAGTGGGCTTGGACGAGGAGGCCAAAAAGCGCTTTTATGAGGATTTGGATGAGGTAGTTAGAGGTATACCGAATACCGAGAAGATTGTCATTGGTGGAGATTTTAATGGCCACATCGGGGCAACTGCTAGTGGATTTGATGATGTTCATGGAGGCTTTGGTTTTGGGGAGAGAAATGGAGGTGGAACTTCGCTTCTAGACTTTGCTAAGGCTTTTGAGTTGGTGATTGCTAACTCATGCTTTCCGAAGAAGGAGAACCACTTGGTTACCTTTCGTAGCCCGGTAGCTAAGACCCAGATAGATTACTTACTCCTTAGGAGGGGTGATAGAGGTCTATTTAAGGACTGCAAGGTTATCCCAAGTGAAAACCTCACTACCCAACACAAGCTTTTGGTGTTGGACCTGAAGATTAAGAGGTATAGGAGGAAGAAGATGATATCTGACCGACCGAGGATTAAATGGGGTGGGTTGACCCCTGCCCTTTCTCGGGAGATGGGTGAGGAGTTGTTGGGGATGGGGGCATGGAGTGGTAGCGGGGATGCGGACAACATGTGGAATAAAGCAGCTAGTTGCATTAGGGAAGTTGCTTCTAAGATGCTAGGGGTGTCTAGGGGTAAATTTGGAGGACATAAATGAGATTGGTGGTGGAATGGGGAAGTCCAAGGTAAAGTGGAAGCGAAGAAGGCTGCATACACAAAATTGGCGGAGTGCGTAGACGAGGAAGAGAAGCGGACGCTTAAGAAAGTCTATAAGACGACAAAGACAGAAGCTAAGTTAGCTGTTTCGAAGGCGAAGACGGTAGCTTTCGAACGCTTGTATGTCGAGTTGGGGGACAAAGGTGGGGATAAGAAGTTGTATAGGCTCGCAAAAGCAAGAGAGAGGAAGGCGCGCGACTTAGACCAAGTGAAGTGTATCAAAGATGAGGAAGGCAAAATACTGGTGGAAGAGACCTCTATCAAGCAAAGATGGCGAAGCTACTTTCACAAACTTTTAAATGAAAAAGGGGAAGCGGACATTGTGTTGGGTGATTTGGCACACTCTAAAAGACTTCGGGATTTTGGATACTATAGGTGCGTTAGGTCCGAGGAGGTTATACGGGCTATTAGTAGGATGAGCAGGGGAAGAGCGACCGGACCCGATGAGATTCCGGTAGAATTTTGGAAGAACATGGACAAGGCAGGCATAGAGTGGTTAACTGGGCTGTTTAATGTTATTTTTAAGACAGCGAAAATGCCTGATGAATGGAGGTGGAGTACAATGGTTCCGTTGTATAAAAACAAGGGTGATATCCAAAACTGTAACAATTACAGGGGTATCAAATTGTTGAGCCATACTATGAAGATTTGGGAGAGAGTGGTGGAGATGAGAGTGAGAAAAGGGGTGTCCATCTCCGAGAACCAGTTTGGATTCATGCTGGGACGTTCGACTACCGAAGCCATTCATCTTATGCGTAGACTGGTAGAAAAATATAGAGAAAGGAAGAGAGACCTTCATATGGTGTTCATTGACCTTGAAAAGGCCTATGACAAAGTACCGAGGAATGTCCTCTGGAGGTGCTTGGAGTCTAAAGGAGTCCCGATGATTTATATTAGGGCGATAAAGGACATGTACGGTGGAGCCAAGACTCGGGTTAGAACAGTTGAAGGAGACTCAGAACATTTCCCAGTTGAGATGGGGGCTGCACCAGGGATCTGTCCTAAGCCCTTTCCTATTTGCTTTGGTGATGGACGAGTTGACGCGGTCCATTCAGGAGACGGTCCCGTGGTGTATGTTATTTGCGGATGACATAGTACTGATTGGTGAGACGCGGGACAGAGTTAATGCGCGGTTGGAGGTGTGGAGACAAACGCTGGAGTCCAAAGGGTTCAGGTTGAGTAGGACCAAAACAGAATATTTGGGGTGCAAATTTAGCGATGTGTTGGATGAGACAGATGTGGAAGTGAGACTTGCCGCACAAGTCATTCCTAAGAAGGAAAGTTTTAAGTATCTTGGGGCTGTAATCTAAGGGAGTGGCGACATCGACGATGATGTCACACATCGCGTTGGGGCTGCTTGGATGAAATGGAGGCTTGCCTCTGGAGTATTGTGTGATAAGAAAATTCCACCGAAACTTAAAGGTAAGTTCTACAGAGTGGTAGTTAGACCAGCCTTGTTGTATGGAGCGGAGTGTTGGCCAGTTAAGAACGCACATGTTCATAAAATGCATGTTGCGGAGATGAGGATGTTGAGATGGATGTGTGGGCACACTAGGAGCGACAAGATTAGGAATGAGGTTATCCGGGAGAAGGTGGGAGTGGCCTCTGTGGTGGACAAGCTGAGGGAAGCGAGACTGAGATGGTTTGGACATGTGAAGAGACGGAGTGCAGACGCCCCAGTGAGGAGGTGCGAGGTAATAGTGGTAGAGGGTACGCGGAGGGGTAGAGGTAGGCCCAAGAAGTATTGGGAAGAGGTGATTAGACAAGACTTGGCTATGCTTCACATCACCGAGGACATGACTCTAGATAGGAAGGAGTGGAGGTCGCGTATTAAGGTCGAAGGTTAGTAGGGTTAACGGGTTGTCTTCCATTGCGAGGGTTTGGGTTGTTAGCGTTTGGAGCAGTCCTAGCCTTATGGTGTTTACTGCGTTTCACTCCCTTTATCTTTCTTGTTATTGTCTCATTTGTTGATTATACGCTATCTTTTGTATTGGCTGTTATGTTTGCATATATCTCTCCTGTCACTTAGATTTGATGCTCTTGAGCTGAGGGTCTCTTGGAAACAGCCTCTCTACCTCCACGAGGTAGTGGCAAGGTCTGCGTACTATTTACCCTCCCCAGACCCCACCTAGTGGGATTTCACTGGGTTGTTGTTGTTGTTGTAGTTATAACTTTTACATTACTAATGATTTGTATAGGAGTTGTTTAAATTGTAAAGAAATTTCTTGACCGGGTAAAGTCATAAAAGAAATGACGTACAATTAGAAAGAATTATAAAAGGAGAAACATGCTATAGTGGTTAATTTCTTAATTATGAAGTTATAACTTTAAATAGAAACTCAAATTTAGTGATAATTTGAGAGAGAAATCCTATGAGGTAAGACGCGGTTCTTTGCTTTTGATAAATAAGTTTATTCACGTAATTTTTTTTGTGTATCTATTTAATTGTTGTACCATTACTAAAAAAAATAAAATCTAATTCTTTATTACAACGATTGCAACTCAAATTAACTTTTTTTAAAATCGAAGCAGTAAAAATAGGTTCTTTTAAAATCCTAACGCATGGTCTTCATAAAATATCTTTAGAAAATTAGTGCTTACACAACTGTTTTTAGAATAGTACGGCAAAATTTAGTGTGAGAATTAATTCTTCTGATTCTCTTTAAGCGAATTGGTGCATAGTACTCTTTATCCTTTTGTTAAGTAAAATTACTTTAATATGTATTCCAAATTTTATACTCCTCTTGAAGCCTGCTTGACATTATTACTAAAAATAACTTATTTTTAGAAGCATTTTTCTAAAATGACTTTTTAAAAAAAAAAATTTGATAAAAAATAAATAATTTGTGTTTGGCTAATTCATTTGAAAAATATTTTTTATAAGCAAATTACATTTGACTGATCGATTTTAAAAAGTGTTTTCGATAGTAAAATTACAAAAAAGGGCCACTATTAATGTACACTAATATTAAAATTATTTTATATATGTATTATAAAAAAATAATTAAATTTTTATTTTTATTAAATTAAAATGTACGTGTTTAAATTTTCAATCATATTATACTTTTTTGGGAGGCTAAAATCTATAATTGTTTTTTTTCTTTTTTCTACTCTTATATTGTTGTTACCTTTTTTTCTAATTCTGCAAAATAATACATAAAATAATATATAACATAAAATAAAATTATAAAATTTATTATATAAAAATAAAAAGTAAAATTCTTAAATGAAATATTTAACCAAACTCGTGAAATATGCTAATTAATTAATATGAACTATATTGGTAAATATGTATATATGAAAAGGATATTTTAGTCTTGAAAAAAAATTGTTTCTGCTTCTGCTTTTTTTAAAAAGCAGAATTTTAGCTTCTTCTCAACAGTAGAAAAATTGTTTTTGCTTTCATTTAAAATTTTTTTTGTTGATTTGTCAAACACTTAATTTTTCAACTAAAGTGTTTATTGCTCAAAACAAGTGCTTCTCGCATCCCAACAACAATGCCAAACAGACTCTTAGTTTAATTTATTTATTTTAATCCAGTTTGATGTAAAATTTAGAAAAGCAAAAACATTTTTGAATCATGATTTGAAACTAAAGCTATGTATTACATATTAAAATATTTTATAATTTTGAATATATTACATAAAATATCAAAATAAATACATCACGTAAAATATCAAAATTATCAATCACAATAAATCATCAAAAAAAACACCAAAAAAAAATTGCAACTCTCAACAAATATTACAAAATTAAATCTTTGAAATTTAAAATTATATATTTGCATTCTAAAAGAAAAATTAGGAAAAAGTGTCAAAATATAATCTGGTCAAATTTCATATCATAATTAAATAAATATTTTTAAAATCTAGATTAGAATATCAACGCAGTTTATTTTGAAAAAAAAAATTAGTTAAATAAATTGCAGAAAATTGGAAATTTGAAATACATTTTATTTAAGAAAAAATTGAAATTTGTGAGAAAAAGTTTCAAAATATAATCTGGTCAAAGTTTATAATTAAATAAAAATTTTAAAAAATTGATGATGTTTATCTTGAAAATAAATAGGGAAAAAGAATGATATGTGGAAAGAGGTAGAAAGAAAGAGAAGAGCGCAGGGGAAGGCAGAAAGAGTGGATTGCTGACGAGTCCATCATAAGACTCTTCCGCGTAGCTGCCAGCTGTCTGGCCACGGATTCCCCTGATATGGACCCCACTTACATACACACACACACACTCTTATTAGATGACATAACCTACTTCTACCCCCAAAATCCCCAAATATCTATTCTTACGCTATACCCCTTCTCCCTCTCTGCCTCTCTGTATCTGTATGTAGAGAGAGAAACTAAGAGTTGTGTGTTGTGGCGATGAAATTGGAAGAGAGAAACTAGTGTTTACATTCTGAAATGTTGTTTTGTTTGTAACGGATCCATCCATCTCTTTCACAGATTTGATTTTTGTTATTTTAATGGCGAAGACGGGTGTTGTTGAAGGAGATCCACTTACGGTTAAAGAGATGGAGTTGAAAAGGGAGTTGCAGAGATTAGTTAAGGCCATTTTGTCTCAAGAGGAGATTAATGTTGATGCTATTGATAAAACCCAGCAAATCCTTCTTGCTTTGAAGGAATTAAAGCTTAAACGACGTTCATCTTCTTTCGATCTTCCTTTTCCTGAGGAATTTCGATGTCCGCTTTCTAAACAACTTATGAGAGATCCTGTCATGCTTGCCTCCGGTCAGGTTAGTACATTCATCACCACAATTCTCATCATTTTTTTTTAATTTATGATTTTTTTTTTAAAAAAAAATTGTTCGGTGTGTTTGATTGATTGATTTTTGGAGGTTTGTGGAATTGTGGTGGGTTTGGTAGATTGAACTTGGAAGGGGTGATTCCTTTCAATTTTGCCATCATTGTAATGAATTGGGGGTGGGGGTTGTACATGGGTTACTGTTAATTACATGATATCTGCTTAATTAGTGTTGTTGTAAGTGTCGATTATAAGGTACAACAGTGTGTATTAAACTTTCTTTCTGATTTACTGATTTATCGTTACAATGCTCCCTTAATTCAGTGTCATTAGAGTTGAGTTCTCATAGAGCACATGTAAATCCTGTTAAGTGTTTTTGTAATTTTCAAGATTCATCTACTGTTTTATGTGTTTTAGTTAGTTGTTGTGAGTTAGTTTTGAGACACATTTGGCTGATATATTGTTGATATTTTTGCAGACTTATGATAGACCCGTCATTCAGAAATGGTTAAAAGCTGGGAATAGGACGTGCCCTCAAACACAACAAGTACTTTCACATACAATTCTTACACCTAATCACTTGATTCGGGATATGATATCGCAATGGTGTAAAAATAATGGGATTCAAATGCCAGACTCTGTTCAGTTTTTGAATGATGAAGGGTTGACTGAAGCTGACCGTGATTTGTTCTTGTCGTTGCTTGAGAAGATGTCTTCAACGTTATCTGATCAAAAGGTTGCTGCAAGAGAATTACGTTCGTTAACGAAGAAAATGCCTTCCTTTCGGTCACTATTTGGAGAATCTGCTGATGCAATTCCTCAACTTGTTCGTCCCCTATCTCAAAGTAACAGCAATGTTAATCCAAATCTCCAGGAAGACATAATCACAACACTTTTGAATCTTTCCATCCATGACAACAATAAGAAGCTTGTCGCGGAGACTCCAAAGGTTATTCCACTTCTTGTGGATGCATTAAGATCAGGAACAATTGAAACAAGGAGCAATGCAGCAGCTGCACTTTTTACATTATCTGCGCTTGATTCTAATAAAGAGCTTATAGGAAAATCTGGTGCCCTGAAACCACTGGTTGAACTTCTAGATGAAGGGAACCCAGTCGCAATGAAGGATGTTGCTTCAGCTCTTTTTAGTCTATGCATTATTCAGGACAATAAGGCGAGAGCGGTTAGAGATGGTGCTGTGAGGGCTATACTGAAAAAGATTATGAGTAACGTGCACGTCGATGAGTTACTAGCTATACTAGCTATGCTATCAAATAATCAAAAGGCAGTTGAGGAGATGGGAGACCTTGGGGCGGTTACATGTCTGCTTAATATAATAAGGGAGACCTCGTGTGCTCGCAGCAAGGAGAATTGTATTGCAGTCCTTTATACAATCTGTTACAGTGATCGAACCAAGTGGAAGACATTAAGGGATGAGGAGAAAACGTATGGGACAATCTCTCAACTTGCTCAAAATGGTACAGCAAGAGCCAAGAGAAAGGCTAATGGTATTCTTGACAGACTGAACAGGGCTATCAATCTTACTCATACTGCATAAAAGAAGCCAGCAGTTTGAAGAACAAAATGTGTAAATTCTGGTTCAATCTTTGCCCTCTTTCCTTTCATAAAAAGTATTTGAGGCATGTTGTGGTTCGTTTGCAACCTTACATTTTGTACATTCTATCTGAGATTTACAAGTAATAGTGATTGTGAATAATTTATTATGAAGGAGTTTTCGTAAACGTAAGATCCATGGTGTTTTTACTCTTTTAGTTGGATTACGTGGGACATAACAGGTTGGTCTAGGCTATGTTGCTTGGACTTTGATTGTTCAAAGTGGTGTTATTTTTGGAGAATCTGACATAGAAAGTGAAGAGTCTGGTATAGGTGATTGATATGTAGTAGTAGAAGAATTAGTGAAGTAATAAGAAGAAGAAATAATTGTTGCACATGGGTGTTGTGTATTAGTTTAAACATGTGATGTGAGGTAGAAGGTGGGGTTGCTGTGATTTGTCTGTAAGGAAGAATGTGATATTTGTAGTGTGGAGGGGCAGATAATGTTTCTTTCTGTTCTCATTAGCAATGGTAAGTAAAGGTCCACTGACCACATGGCTGGACTGGGGGATTGATAGCCAAAAACAAAAAGGTCGATTCCTTCCTATGTGTTACCTCTTTGGTGATGCTACTGTTATTCTTAGTTTACACACACTTCTGGCTTTACGTGAAAAGGGATGATTCTCTTTTTATCTAGTATAAACTACACTAACTAGGTCTTATTTGGTACTTAAATTTGTAGTTTATGATAATTCAGCAAAATTTTGATTTCAAATCTCATATTCACTTGAAAGGTAGGATATATCAATTCCAATTTTAATTTAAAACTTTGATCTATAAATTTATATGAAAAGGTTATAATATTACAATCAATGTAAAGAGATTGTAATTATGAAAGTAATATATTAAAAAGTAGCTGGTTATTATTATTGTTGATTTATTGGATCAACATGTTTTTGTAAAATTATGTGTGTATGAAAGTTTGTAATAATATATAATCGTGATCTTTTTTTTGTATTAATGTGACTTGTTGGGATTATTGAAATTGGTGTGCTTCCAACTAATTTTAGATTTGCATCGGAAAGTCGAGTAAAATTCTTTCCTAACAAAGGACTATGGAAGTTGAAACTCATTACTCTTGGGTACTAATGTTATGGAGATTGTTATAGTATCTTGTATTATACATACATATGAAGGTAATGGATAAATGAATGAATGATATATAGCATATATGTAGTTAGTTGGAGTAACCCTGAGGGGTAGCTCAGCTGGTAAAGGCCTGGGACAAAGTCCTTCAGGTCGCCGGTTCGAGCCCCAGCAGGGCCACTGGAGGCATTACAAACCGGCCGCGTCTCCAGGGCCCCGTGGAACTAACCGTGGTGGACCCGCCTTGAAACAGCGGGACCCGGTGGGTACAGCTAGTCGGGTTCGCAAAGCGACGCCCGAAAACCACGGTAAAAAAAAAAAAAAAATGTAGTTAGTTGGAAAAACTCCAATTCCAATAGGGAAGGGAAAGAATATGGGCATATAATATTGAATGGCCCATCCAATGTGCACCTTTTTTGTGCTTACAAAGTCTTCACTCCAACAGTAAACCTCTTTTTTCCTCTCATGCCATCCTTTTATATATATATATATATATATATATATATATATATATATATATATTAGTAAAAAATAGTTGAGGCTATTCCTTTTCACTCTCATTTCTTTATATCTTCAACAAGAAGACAAAGCCAAGCAAAGTGTATATATGACAAAAAGCAGGCGGCTGACTCTTAAACTCTCTTGCAATATAACTTGTTCCCTTCAAACTTTGTAAATAAAAGTAAAATATTTAGATGGAGCCTAGTCTAGGGATGGACATCTGACGTTTCTATATTTTTTTGTTATAAAAGAAATCCTATGAATATACCCTTAATGCATTATCCAACTTGTGCTATTGCCTATTGGAAGTATATGCATGCAAAAATATCCTTAAATCATGTCAAATTAAATAAAATTATCGTCAATTCCAAAAGTATCCTTGCAATTGGTGGCCAAGCATCTAAGTAATTAAGTTTTGTTCCTCAATTCACGTTATTGTTAACTTTTATGAATAAAGAAGCAAGTGGGTAATCATGTGATGCCTTTTCATTGTGTATAAATAAAAGAAAGAATATGGAATACAAGGTTGGTACGGTCAACAACACCTTTATTTTATTACTAGGAAATTCAATATGCTATCGTTTTGATTCTCCATAATCCATACCCATTTTCTTGGGGAAACAAATTAAAATTAAACGACTTATATTTAGGACTTAGGAGTATAAATTAAGTCCTTCATTTTGGTTATATTTTCTTCTTCTCTTTTTGCTTTCCACCCAATGTTTGGTATCCACATTGAAGCCTGCACAAGAAAGTTCCATATTAGGGGGGTAAAACCAGTGGCGGAGTCACATGAAGTTGAGGGGTGTCGATCGACACCCCTTCATCGGAAAATTACACTGTGTAGCTAGAGTAAAAATATTTTTTTATGTATATATATTACATATTGACACTCCTTGATTTCTACGCGATTTTACTTTTTTATATTTTGACACCCCTATGTCAAAGTTCTGGCTCCGCCATTGGGTAAAATGCTTTCCAACAAAGGCAATTTCATATTCAAAGGACTCGAATCTAAGACATCTAGTTAAAGATGAAGGGGTTCTTACCATTCCATCACAATCCTTGTTTTTTTTTTTTCATTCAAAAAGTGGAGTGGAGGAATGAATTACAATGTGGGCGATCGAACCATCACCAACAAAATGAGAGTTCAAATAACCAACCAACTAAACTATTCTGATTTCTTTCTAGGGAAAAAGGGTCTAATATACCCCTCAACTTTGTCATTTGGAGTTGATATGTCCCTTGTTATGAAAGTGACTCATATATACCCTTACTGTTATACAAACGGCTCACATATCCCCCTACCGTTACAAAACGAGTTTACATATACCCTTCATTTAACGGAAGTGAAAAAATTAGTTTTAAATTTATATTTTTATTTTTGATTTTTTTGAAAAATCATTAGGGTTATATATGATTTTTCTAGCAAATTTCAAGGTATATTTTAATTTTTTTCGGACATAAATTATTTTTTGACTTCTTGATTATCATTATTTGAGTTTCTTATTCTTATTTTATATTTTTCTTTTATTCCTTAGTGTAAAGAAAAAAAAATTAAAAGTAATTTTTTTTGTTGCTATATTATAATTTTAAACCATCTTTTTTCGGATATATTGTAATTTAGTTTTTGTATTTGAAGAAAATAATTGGGTCATCTATAATAAATTTACAAGAATATTAGCGAAACTTAAATAAATTTGACCATCAAAATAATAAACTAAATTAGTCATTGAAACAAAAAAAAAGTTTTAAAAAAATAATATATGCTTGAGGAGGACTAAATATACCCATATGGAATTATACTTTTTAAAATATAATTAAAAAATTAAATAAAATTATTTTTTGCACTTCCGTTAGAGGAAAAGGGTATATGTGACATTTGTATAGCAGTAGGGGTATATATGAGTCACTTTCATAACAAGGGTATATCAACTCTAAATGACAAAGTTGAGGGGTATGTGAGACCCTTTTCCCTTCTTTCTAGGGATAAGGGTCTAAAAAATACCCCAACTTTGATCGAATTTGTTGTTGCGATACTAAAATTTCATAAGGACCTATTACATCTCTAGACTATTTAATACCGTATTTTTTACCCCCTGAACTATTTAATAGTGTATTTTAAAGGTATATATGTGCCCATGTGGACACATTACTATTTATAATTTTGCATTATTTTTTATGTCCACGTGGGCAAATATATATGTTTAAAATACGGTATTTAATAGTCTAGGAAGGTAATAGGTCCTCATGAAAATTTAGTATCGCAACAACAAATACGATTAAAATTGAGATATTTTTCAGACTTTTATCCCTTATTTCTATAACTCTTGTTGATGGTTATATATCTTTTTAATTCTTAAACTAGCAGCCTAGGGATCCCAGCCTTGCACGTGCAAGTGGTCCTCTTTGTAGTAAAAAGAATTGCTTAACAGTACATGTGTCTGATTTAGTTCGATCAATTATTTATTTTAGAAGAATTATATTGTATTGATTTTTTGGTCAATCTATTTCGTATAAATTATATATGTCTCCTTTAGCATTGTCTTCAGCATATGTTCAATTTGATTAGTTTTATATAATTATAAGGGAAAATACATAAAAACACCCCTGAACTTGGCAGCAAAATTTATTTTAACACTTTAACTTTACGGATAATTATTTATCCCCCTAATCTTATTACAAGTGAATTTAATATCACCCGGATGGCTGACGTGGCAAATTTCAAAAACATCAGCGCGTAAATAAAGAAAAAATAAATAAATGGGGCCCTTTTTTTCCCTTTCCGGCCAATACAATTTTTCCCATTTCTTCTTCGTCTTCTTCCTTGCACCCATCACCCCGGCCCAAACCCAACTCATTTCTTTTCTTTTTAATTATTTCTTCTTCCTCACAACCTGCACAACCTCTCCTCTCGACCAGGGGCGGCTCTAATAAATCGGTGGCCTAAAGCCAAATCCGAATAGAGGCCTTAAATTTGAATATATATTTTTTATGAAGTTTATTATAGTCAATTATTTGATCTTTCTTGAGACATAGTATTCATAATTTGTTAAATTTCTATTACTTCTTTGCTCTTTTATAAAAAGTTTTTATTTTCTACAAATAATACTCGATATTTTTTTTAAAAAATACTTATAACCTATTATCTTTTTAAAAAAATGAGGCCCCTTAAATTTTGAGGCCTAAGGCAATTGCTTTTTTTGCAAAGCTGTAGAGCTGCCCCTGCCTCTCGTTCCTCTATGCATCCTTTATCTCCGATTTTCTCCTTCTTCTAAGTAGTTTATATTTATAATAAAAGAGAAAATTTCAAATCAAAATAGCAAATCTTTAAAAAATTTCAACTATGATTTGATTAATAAAGAATTAACAAAGTGTCAGAACCTTAAAAAATAATTAATCATCTAACTTTAAACATTACTTATTCTATACCTGGATATGTATTAGGAAGTTAAACAAGAAAATTAACAATAAATCTAAAAAGTTAAGCACACTGATTTTGCACAAATCTGAAAGCGCCATTGTTGATGTAAGTTGAAGCTTCACTTAGCTGAAAAAAGAGATTAATGGAAGTAATAATAAATCATTACAAAGTAATGAAAATAGAATGAATCGGTCAGAATTTTAGAAGTTAAGAAATTGACCCAAATGAAATGCGGAGAATGACGAGTCTCACCCACTTTTTGGGCCGGCTTCGTGATTTTATGCTTGGAAAATGCTCTTGTATGAAGATGATGGGTGAATAGTGAAAATAATTTTTTTTTAAAATGTAAGGAAATAAAAATAAAGAAAAAATATATTTTTTTTCAATTATCCGACGTGTCATCGATGTGGCATAGAGGTGGCACTTATGTGGCGCGCGTGCATTTCAATCATAAGTATGAAACTTGTATTGTATGTGTAAGGTGCTATTAAATTCACTTGAAATAAGTTTAGAGGGGTAAATAATTAGCCGTAAAATTAAGGTGCTAAAGTGAGTTTTGCTGCCAAGTTCAAGAGTGTTTTTATGTATTTTCCCTAATTATAATAAGAGTTTACAATTATATAATTATAAAATTACTTAAGCAAATAAAATTATAAAATTACTTAAGCAAATAATAAGATTTTTTTTATGAAGCAATTAAACTATAAAAGAGTCATTATAAAATGTGCACTAATTTTGAATTTGAAAGAAACAAATTTAAAGTCTTATAAAGTTTGTAGTCATGACTTCCAATGCAATAATATTGTCATAAGTAAAATTTTACTACATGTGAAATAAAATATTGATAGTTCTACCTCCATTCTAATTAAACTTGAGATGGTTGAGTAGAAAAATAAAAAATTCTAGTGGCAATTCTATCTTAAACCTTGCTCAAGCTTATAAAAATGGACACATATAATTTTTTGAAAAGACATTTCATAAATTGATTATGAAAATATTTCATAAATTGATCCTAGAATACTCATAAAAAGATCAAGATATCAAATATATTATTTTTCAAAAAAAATTCCTTGTGACAAATATATCTCAAGGAGGTCCAAATTGATCAACCTACGTTTGAGAAATATGCTATTAGTGATCCTCAAGTAAGATTTTAAAAAAAAGAATAATATTTAAGGAATAAATAAAGTTATACTCGCAATCTTAATGAATAAAATCACTTTTTATTTATTTTGGGATTACAATTTATGAGTTGATAAGAATATGGTCATTATTTTTTATCGTTACTCATGTAACTATTTATTTCAAGATCTACCACTAATTAGCCACCACCAACTCATGTTCTACAATATTATTATGAGGCCCCTATTATTATCCTATAATACTTTGTTATTTAATCCATAGAAGAATTTTACATCTAAAAATAGTGATATTTCTTCCTTTGTGGAATAGAATGAGAAAAATGAAATATGTGGCAAAATATATTAGTGACTAGTGTGTAGTGAAATTAGACTACGGAAAGAAAAAATTGAGACAAAGAAAAATATTGTAGGTCTTCAAAATATTCACTATATAAAAAAAACAATAATTTTATATTGAGAAATGTGTTCTTTTGATGAAGTTTTTGACTTTTCAAATAATCTGGAGTAATTATTTGAGCTACACGACGTTGTTGCGCTATTGTATTCTGGAGGAGAACGACAAGTTAAAAGTTATATTGCTAGATTGTTGTTGATTATACCGCAGTGAGCTTGAATCTCCTTAAAGAGAGCGAAATATTTACTCCAACCTGAATATTGTTTTATTTTATTTATTTATTCTATTTTCAATTATATTTTATTGTAATTTGTGGTATATACATCAAACGTATATAGTAATATGAAATATAGTAGGATGAATCTTTATTCTAATCACCTTTTATATTTTTTTGATTTATTATCTTTTAAACAATAAAAATATCTAGAGAATTTTTTATATTCAAGACTCCTAGGTAAAAAAAAACACCGAGATTTAATCGAATGGTATGATACCCAAGAGAAACTGAGATCATTGGCATAATTTTGAAAAGTTCAATTTTGTAAAAAAAAATAAAAAAAAATAATATGATATAAATTTTATAAAATAACTAACTGAATTGAGCCATTAATTAATAACCCTACCGAGAAAAATAATTTCAGAGCTCCCGGCAATACTTTACGAAGAAGAATTAACTAAGTATTATTTTTTGTTCATACTAATTTTTCGTTGGGTTTCATTTTCTTTATTCAGATATGGATTAACTATACAAATTCACCGTTTGGTCAAGTTCTTAAGTAGTCAGAGAAGTATTGAAAATATTTTTAAATTTAACGTAAATTATTAGTTTTATTCAAAGATGAATTCATGATTTGGAGGTTATGAGTGTCACGTGTTTAAATAAGATAAACGGGTCGGTTCCTTCTATTTACCAATATTTATAAATAACTTGATCAACTATGCATATTTAATAAAAAAATTCTTTTAGATATTTTAATATTATAGATACCTAAGTAGTTCAATTTTTTTTAGTAGTAATAAGAGATCCTATTCTCAAAACCTTGAGAAAATTAGAGATTCCTCACCTTAAAAATTTAAACTTGTATAAATCATCTAATATCACTATTACTTTATTATATTCATAAATCATTGTCTCAATGTGTTATTACATATATATAGTTGAGAGAAAATATAAAAAAATTATGGCTTCAACCCAGTTGTCTTCGATTAAGATATATAGTTGATAGAAAATATTAAAAAAATTATGACTTCAATCCGCTAAGCATGATGTAAAAGATCGAAAAAACCTTTAAATTAAAAGAACTCTAACATAATAATATCCATCATTCTTATAACTTTATTTATTTATTTTTAATTAAAATACTATTAAAATATATTTTTATTAATATTTATACAATATTCAAAATTTGCTACTCATTAATAATTAATATAGAATGCACGCGCAATACAAATATCAAGAGATAAATACTTAGTGAAAGAGACAATTTTTTTTTAAAACAATTAGGAATTAATTAAAGCAAAAAATAGTCAATTGGATTAACAAATAATAATAGCAAATAAGGAAGATTTAAAGGGGGGAAAATTTGAAGCCATACGCACATTAATGGGAAAAAAGGGCAAAAAACTAGGGCTATCAAGGGTTTCAAACCCTCAACACCAACATGGTGAACTAAGTCTTTTACCCCTCACACCATTAAGGATTTTAGTTCATGAGTGACAAGCTTAATATATAACCGATTCGTTATACATATACATATATCAAAGTTTTCACCGAGGTCACTGAGTGCCGTGGAACCCCCACCCATGCACTTAGATCTGCCCCTGATTTTATTTTTGAACCATCTATTGACAGTCTTAAAAACATCTCTTAACTTGACTAAATGAACTTAAACACGCCTCCGATCTTGCAACATGAGTGAAATACATCTCTAAATTCTCACCAAGTTTATGACTATTTTCATCACTTCTCTCGACTTTTTATTAAGAACGTCATACTTTTACAAGTGTTTGAAACTAGTTGTTATGTCATGTGGAAGATCGAGAGTGTATCTAAGTTTAGTTGGTCAAGTAAATAAGAGTTTTTAAGGTTGTCAATATGTCACGTGGAAGATCAGGGATGTGGTTATCAATTTTTATTTTATTTTTTAAAACACTTGTCAAATTAGCTGTTTTTAAAAGTTTGACCAAAATAGAAAATTCACAAACCTACTCCAGCTAATTTGGCATTTAAAAAATGTTGATTAATTTCGAATGGAGAACAAAGGTCAAGTTGATGAATTCATTGGTAATGATTTAGGTGGTTGATTAATTATAATCCATGTATCATGTTTAATTTGTAGGTGGACGCGATTATTGCACTTAACCGCGGATTTAGGGATGATTTAAGCAATAACAAGTGTAGTTAAGACTAATTCTATTTTATTAGTATGTGATTGTTGACCACTTGATTTTGTCCAAAAATCACACCAACGTTTTCTTTTTTTGTCCCAAGTTTCCTAGTGCTGTCTGACACTTAAAAGTAGAGAATGTTGCAAAAAATTAATTATTCTAACTGAAATGCTTATGTGTTATTTATGATAAATGAGTAAGTATAAGTGAGCAATGTGTATAATGTGAAAATGCTACTGAGTGATTCTTAATTATTGGATGGATGGTCTACAATCAATTGTTAAATAGTTATGAAATATCATTAACTCAAATGTTGAATAAAAATGAAAACTTTATAGATATATCAAGAGATATTGATAACAACCCTAATTAGATTGATATTAGTAATATTTTGAGAGTTTATTGAATATTTGTTACTTTAATTTTGAGAATTTATCTTTAATCTACTTATTTCATTGTTCAAGATACAAGGTAATTTACTCTTATGATATTTTTTATTTTATTTTTATATTCTTTAGAAGATGATTAGTTTCATATATTAATTTGTTGTCTTAAGTAAATCAAAAATCTTTTTGTTTTTGTGCATGCATGTATATTTGTTTATTTTTCTCCTTCTATTATTGTAACTAGGGATGTTCAAAATCGAGTTAAGCCGATAACCTGAATAAAAAATAAGTTAATGGGTTATTGATTTAGCGGTTTTATAAAGTTTTTGCTTCTTTTTTTTGTTATTGGGTTATCGGTTCTTAATGGATTGCGATTTTTTCTTAATGGGCTAACCGATAACCCGATAGTAAAATAATTATATTTATACCATTTTGTATATAAAGTTCTTGACTTAGAGTTTAGTTTTTACTTTTATTTCTGGTTGTCCCAAGCTCTTGATTATTCTACAATGTAAAAGTGTTTGCTTTTGAGCAAAATGCAACTTATGAACTCATGTGCATGGTTCATTTGGTTTGTCACCTTGTTTCTAAGTGATTTTCAATAAAAAATTTTGTGTTAAAACCAACAACCGAACCTATATCGATCAATAATCGATAAACCGATAAGTCAATATCTTAATGGTTCTATAACGATCTAACATCTTTATAAACAGATAACAAATAAATCAAATCGATAAACTTTAAAATCGAACCGAACGATAGTAACAAAGTGGAAATGTTAGAAATTGAGCAGAAGTGGGCTCAGAAAACTGTCGGCAGAAGCCAAAAAAGCCTTTTGGGTAGACAAATCAAGAAACATGACAAACTATGGACTTCATTCTTTAAATTGCCCTTTTTGGACCACTTTTTCCATCATTTTCTTTCTAGTTGCACTGCCACTATTTATCCCATTGGGAATTTTTAAGGCAAGAGCTAACATCATACTTTATTTTGAAATTGTTATGTGTTTGTTACTACTTCATTTGTGATAAATTCCTATGCTAAGCAAGTCTTTTGCACTTAAAGAAAATAACGTAAAATAGCTGTTGTAAGGAGGGAAAGATTAGTGCTAAATCTTTTTGCACTGTAATTAGACGCGTGATTACTGTGGAAATGAAAGCAACTTCTTGGCTGTCCCTTTCTCCAACTATATTTATTATAACTATTTTAGAAATCATTCATATATTGTTATTACTTATAATTAAATATTCTCCAATTTATTTATTTTATAATTTGCCGACACATAACAGTTAACCTAGTGGACATCTTAATATGTCATACGATAGTGACTTTTCCAGAAAAAAAACACCGACTTATTGTCGCCTCCTAGTGGAATTTGTTAGCTTTACTCCATGCATAAAATACTCAAGTTTCATATTTGTAAATATTTATTTATTTTGTTTACTAGGTAAACAATCTAAGTTCTTCACTATTCGAAATAATAATATTTTTCATTGTCCATAACTTCAACTTGTTAATATTTTTTCAAATCGCAATGAGTGAGTAAAAAAAGTAAGACAAAAATGGGTCTCACATAATTTGACTTTACAAGTGAGAGAGTAGGGCATACATATCTCTTGGTGACTGTGCTGCTTTTCTGATAGGGCACATATTACCTGTTTGTTATGATCATAAATAATAAAAGGGAACCTCTTTCGAGCTTGGTGACAAAAATGCAGCTAACAATAAAGTATAAATATGTCTCCCTGTCCCTTTGGTATAATGACCTGAACATTATCTCGGAAACTCGGAACTGAACTGATAGAGCAAGGCAGCCAGCCTGAATGCACAGAGCATTCCGCATTAACAAGCCCGGCAACCCAAAAAATGAGCACCAAATGGCCTATCATTCTTGTGTGACTGGAACAATCAATATATGTTCCTGTAGTCTCTACGACATTCCCCTGTAAAGTGTCATTGGCATCTAAATCCAATGAGAATAGGGACAACAACAACTAGCCCGACATTTGAAATGCCCTAGTCCGAAATCAGAAACAGGACATAAACGCAAGTTGAAACCATAATTCATGATTTCACATGCACCATTCAAGAGAAGTGTTTCTCCACACGGGAACAAATTCAGTTAATGCTTTTAATTTTCCTTTTCATGTAATCAACAAGTTTGCTATAACGCCATACAAAAAAATGGCTATGGACACTGTACAGATAATGAACAACAACAGACCATCTTATACAACTGTAAGAACAAATATTACACGGTAAACCAGGGTTAATGCTGCATAAGGCCGGATGTGACAGTCCAATATGAGAGAACTAGTAGACTCACTCCCCCAGCTCCAACCACCCCTCCATCTCTTGGTATTAGTAGCATCAGCAATCACATGCACCAACCAAGCCAAGAAAGAGGTTCAACCCATCCTGTATGCCCAGCTATGCTTATCCAAAAATGCATGTACAGCTTCTTTTATGGCCAAATTTGGCACCAGCTGAGATTCCTTGAGGGGTTGTCGAGTAACCGGGTCAAATTTTCCAACCTTATTTGCCACAGAGAGAAATTTATAGAACATACAATGCAATGTGAGCTCCATTACAGCTAAATCAATGGATGAACCAATTATACCTTATGCAGATGATCAAGGATCAGTGCCCTTTCATATGTAACCCCACTGGGCGTAATGACAGGGTCACGTAAAATGTCAAGCGTGATCTTACAGCATAGGTAATCTGGTACCTGTTAATTCTTAGCAGGTGTCAAAGGACAATAGCATACATGCACTATTCAAAGAAATCAGTAAGGAAATAAAGCCAAAAGACTGACCTTGGTGGGAGTATCGTCTTCTGCAGTGATCCTGAAAACCCTGCCTAAGGCATCCAGTTGCTTCAACAGGGATGTCGATCTATTGCCTATGAACCCTTCCATCTGAGAGCAATCAAGCTCATGTTTGTCCTTGAGAGCCGACTCACAGGCTTCTCTGATGTACATATACAAGAGAAACAATGCTGTGACAACAGCAAAAAATAATGCAAATTTATAAGTTTTAAAGCAGAGGCAATACTTCAATTTCTTAAGTTCCAAAGTGCGTCTCGAAGATTCATGGTCCCACTCCAAGTATTTTGCTTTTGCAAGCTCCTGCCATCTCTTCAACCATGTAACTCTTTGGATTAGCACCTCTTCCGAGATCCAATGCCTACCATTCATACATTAAATACAAGATTATTCAACTGAACATACTCAAAATCGGTATAACAGAAAATACATTCATTCAAACTTCTTTGAAAAGTCATCCCCCAAAAAAAGACCAAGAAATCATTTGTGCCAGAACCTTAATGAATAGGAGTTCTGAATTTTTATGGTGATAAATTAGATATTGGCTTCCTGTGCCAAGAACTAACTCATGATTTAATTAACAAATCAATGTAATATATGCTGCTCAAGGCAACTCAAGCAAAACTTTTAGTTTTAGGCCCAAAATGTAGACTGTCCTGCTCATATGCAAGATGCTATCTGTCATCAGCCATGGCACTACTGTTAAGGAAATATGACAAAGTATCAGAGGATAATCTCTTAGCAACAAAAGATGCTTTGCTTGAGCCACTGCCTTTGTTCAACACTGTTACTGTGCTAGAATACCCGACGAGTACCAAGAATAGGATATGACAGTCACCTCAAGATGGATCTAAGGCTAAGGGGGCAGAAAACAAGATGTTCTGTCAATGGGCTTTCTTTTCTATATGCACCAAGCGCACCAAATTTTCCGAGGCAGACGAAAAATTCCCATGCCTTCCTCACACCCTTTATTTCCACAGCATTAGTCACAATGCCACTGAAATAATCTATATAATTTATTTTTTGATAATCATTCATATAGACAATTTTACAAACTCGGACTCTAGGCACGTGATAACATGCCAATGGAACCACATACATGATCAGACCTTTAGGCTAAGTGTAAGTCTTCATTGTCTGAGAGAGTATTTGTCTCCGCTGAGTTTTGAACCACCAAGGCTAGGACAGATGGGAAGAATCACCTAAGTTTTTTTTTGTCTCTGCCGAGTTTTGAACCTAAGACCTCAAGGTTCTCAACCACTTCATTGACCACTGTCTCTGTCGAGTTTTGAACCTAAGACCTCAAGGTTCTCAACCACTTCACTGACCACTAGGCCACACCCTTGGGTGCTAAAGAATTAAATTTTATCAACTTTAGTTTGATACCTTTAATTAATTAATAGAAATATATACCTTTTTATGTCATAATAAACATTCATTGATTGTATCCTAGTATGTGTATCCACACTTGATCCATAGCCCTGAATCCAAAAAGTTGTGGTGAAAGTCCAACCTCTAGATTTGCACCCATATCGAGTACCCACACTCGAGTTTGAGCAACATAGGGTTTGGTTGTATCCTAGCACGCGTATCCACACTTGATCCATACCCCTGAATCCTAAAAGTTATGTGGTGAAAGTCCAACCTCTAGATTCACACCCGTATTGAGTACCCACACCCGAGTTTGAGCAACATAGGGTTTAGTAGCTCGCAAGGCTCATAACCTTGCGGGCACGAGTTCAAACCCTCTCTCTGCAACTTTTCAATAGACTAGTTAAATAATAACTTACCACAAACTAAGGCCTAAACTAGAGTTAGATTTAAATATTTTTTATAACAAAAAGTTACAAAAGAGCCATAAGCTAGCATAATCAACTTCACGCTACCCCGACTATATCAATCAACTACCTCAGTCTCAAATTAGTTGGGGTCAACCATATAAATCTTTTGTATCCCCCCTAATCCACTTTGACCTATATCCTTTTACTACTTAGTAATTTATTTTTTCAAATTAGCTATACTTTAAAACTAGGGATTCCCTAATGCATATCTCCAAATTGGCAAACAAATTTCCAACCCAATTAAAGAAACTTTCGGCAAATGCAAGAGTTGATGTAACATGACAATTGAGTTTCAATTCCAACAATTAGTTTCACATGAGTAGATTATGTACTTCCATTGTGTTCCATTACTAGCTAAGTGAGCGTTTGGCCATGAAAACCAAATATTTTTCACTTTATTTGAAATTTTTAAAGTCGGAGTTGTGCTTGCCCATACCTTTTGCAAAGAATATTTAAATTATGAATGTACTTTTTATAAATATGGTTTATACTCACCCATTACTAAAAACTAGCAAAATCCCCCTACTGGACTAATTCATTTGGAACATACAATCAAATCTGCTCTAAAAGAGTAATATTTCAAAATAGATAGTTATATAGTGGCATATATTAGATTCTATTTATAAGCTACTACATACTATTGGAGATATTTTCACTTTATTTGAAATTTTTGAACTTGGAGTATGTTTGGTTGTATTTTTTTGCAAATAATATTTGATTGTTTGAATGTACTTTACCTAAAAATCTTGAAATATAATTTAAATGGGGTCATTTTTTTTATAAAAAATAAACATTACGGTGAAATTTGAAAAAAAATATAGTGAAAGTTAAAACAAGGTTTTGGATGTTTTCCAAATAAGTAGCCTTTGTGAAACTCATCCCACAATTTGTGAATGTTTTTGTAAAGGTAACACCATGTAGAAGTCTTGATGCACTTAATCAAATTTTGACTTGATTACTTCTCTTTCATAATACTGGTTCCTGTTGGTCATATCTCCACAGCCACTTCATCAGCATACACTCGTGATTAGCCAAATTCTTGATGCCTAGACCTCCCATTTGGTTGTGACAAAGTTGGTATCAGAGTTTTAAGTTCGCTGATCTCATCGTACAAGGACATGTTTAGTAGAGCCTTGCGTAGAGATATTTGTACTGCTCTTCGAGAGGCTACAAGAAACTAGAAAAACTCAGTCTTTCCTTTGTACTAGTACTTGATTCCAATTGGTATCAAACTCTTTCCTCCCACAGATGGTAAGAATACGTTCAGGAGAGGTTAGAGCAAAGGCACCTGAGTTGTCCATAACTTGGGGTTGAGGATGAGCCAAAAGAGGCAGTTGGGGCAGGAAGAAGGCAGCATTGCTAGCTAGGGGTAGGGCCCAAGCTGCTGATCAGGTTTTAGTCCCCGGCACCTCTAGAGGTTTCTATAGGCAGAGGCATATAACACCTCGAAAATTGAAAAGTTGGATTGGAAAAGGAAGTCTCATAAAAGTGCACTAGTGCAGTTCCTACGGAACCTATCTACGGTTCGTAGAAACCTCCACGCGTCGTAGAAAGCTTCCACGGAACTTGAGTTAAATATTTTGAAAATGTCAAGTCTCTGATGTTTGACATCCTGATGAGTAAGAGAAATCATAGGAGGGTCTATGGGCCGTAGGAAGTGCCCGTAAAGGTGATTCAAAGAATTGATTTGGGACTCAGTTCTACAAAAGGAGTTGACGACTTGACGAGTCGTCACATGGTCTAAAGGATCGTAGGTGGGATCCATAGAAGTGATCTAGACTTGGTGAAATTTTGGACCTGAACTTGAGTTCTACGAGCAGTAGAATGTTGGACGGGCCGTAAGGTCTTGTGGAATCGATCATAAATTTTGAGTCCCAGTAAATGATTCTATGACTGACCAGGATGCCGTAGAAGTTCCTACGAACCGTAGGTCAAAGTCGTAGGGTCCTCCAACAATTTTTAATAAAAGGTGTTTTGGTCTTTTTCTACCAATTAACCCTTAAACTACGTCATTTGTCCCTATAACTACCCCTATAACCGTTTCTACCCTTCAAACTTAGCCTAATTACTCTCATTCACTCAATTCCCCCAACTCTCTCTGCCTTCCTCTCCAATTTTTTCCGCAAGAGCTCTCAAGTCAAGGATTAGGGTTTCATCAAGGTTCTCCTCTCCATTACTTGGGCCTTGGTTACCCAAGGTATGTTGGAATTCACCAATGGATCTCTTTCATTGGGTCCCAAAAGGGATGCCAAAACCGACCAAGTCACAACTCAGGGGGAGTTGACTTTCAAATTCTTCTGCAACACTGAATGTTAGTGTTAATTTTAATGATATATGTGCAGGAAATACCGAGAGAATAGTCCTAAGCAGCACAAAAAGACGAAACCCATCAAGAAGATATCAAGGAGATATCAAAGGGAGATGGACAATCAAGCAGATTCTAAGGATACCAAGGAAAAGCCTTAAATAAAGAAAGAAGATGCTGTCAATCAAAACTGATAAAAGAACGGTTGAAGCAGCTGTCAAATCACAATGGAAATAAAAGGTGCTGTCAAGATATTGCGCTGGAAGATTTCCCTAATTGAAATCAAAGTCTTAAACGACTTTGCCTTAATCTTAGAAATAGGATCTCCTTTCCTTTTTCCAAGGATCAAATCTCTTGGGTTGCGCCTCCCTTCAAGAAGCCTTCAGAGTCTATTTAAAAGAAAAGAAGTCCTGAGGAATCATATACTAGACGTCTGAGCCTTCTTATATTTCTCTTCTACCTTTAGCAAACATTGTTGTTCTGAGAGACTTACTGTGTAACAAAGAAGAGAGAAAATTACTTGGTATTGAGTTGAGTGTAGATTTAGGATTTACACTTGTAACCCTTTCAAAATCACAAAGTCTAGAAGAGAACACCCTTGCAACCCAAGGGGACTGGAGTAAGATCCATTCTGGATCCCAACCAGTATAAAAACATCTGGTGTTGAATTTCCTTACTGCACTTTACTTACAGCTTTACTGATTAATTGTTGTTCAAGTCAACTGCTGAAAAAGTTAGTCAAGTCAACTAAGAAAAGTAAAAGGATCAATTCACCCCCCCCCCCCCTTGCACTTTCATGGAGCTCGAACAAAAATTGATTGTGATTGAGGGTGGTCACTTTAAGACCTACAGTGTCTTCTGATATGTTCGAAACCATTTTTGCAGTACTTCTAGGATTGGGCTGCCATAAGAAGTCATTGGAACTCTCCTATCAAGCATTTGAATACTAATTGCAGCATATCTAGTTCAGACTCATAGAGGGACTGTGTTCTTCAGGCTTGTCATTGCTGCTGCACTAGTTCATTCAGGCCGTCGAATGATTCTTTCTGTATCAGCATAAGACAAGTTTTTGGAGAGTCTGTTGTTGGAATCTGGGATTAGAGTGTTTACCTAGGAATTGGAAAATTTTATCTGCTATGTCTTACAACCCACTGTTGTATGCATTTCTGGAATTATAATTCCTGATTTCTCCCCCACCTATGATTCAATTCTTACATAGCGTCCATATAAATTGTAGTTTTGGTGAACTCTGTAAGTATATGTTTGTATCTTCCTCCCCAATGTCTGTAATGATTTCCAATAACTCTTGAGGCCTGTTTGAGAGCATCGCAAACCCATCGGAGGTTTTCATCTAATTTGATATTGCCTATGTATCATCTTAAACTGCATTCTGTGAATGTAAACCATCTGTCGATATCCACACTAATACTAACTCACTCAAAGTATTTCTCCCTGAATTTGAAAGCTTACCTTTGTTGGGAAATCGAGCCTAAATATCTCAATTATCTGCACCTAAGTATCACAATCGCGTATTTTCCTCCATACACATTAAATACTAAAATTGTGTATGATCACACTTCAACTCCATTCTTCCTGTTGTGACTAATTGCTATGCATATATCCCAACTTACTTCCGCTTATCCAAAGTTTTTACTCTGTAGAGTGCTTCTTCATACTTCCAGTTTTTGGTGAACTCTTGCTCTGAATTCATCAATCAATATAACATCACCCTGCAACTAGGATGCACCATTAACTAGGATAAGGAACTAAGGAAGCACGAGCTCAAGACCAATTCCTGATTTAAACCATGGTTATAGAAACTCCTATGGATCTCCTACTGTCCTCACACTCCAGCTTTGTACATATATGTTAACATATTTGATATAGATTAAATTCTTCCTCACACTCCAGCTTCGTACATTTATGTTAAACATATTTGATATAGATTAAATTCTTCTCAAGCAACACTATCAAGGCCAATGTGTATCATGTTAATATTGTTCTTGCTATTCCTATAAATTTACATCAGTCGTCCAAACATATATAAAACATATGTTGTAGATCATTCTTTTTTTTTTTTGAAATGGTAACTGTACATATGTTGTAGATCTACAAGACATATTCAAACTCATTTTAAGTTCCCCTTTAACACTTGATTTTGTGTTGTCACATTTATTACAAGTAAAAGGTAAATTTGAGCTTTGTCACTATTTCAAGAAGTTCTATTGCATGAATCGTACATTTAGGGGTCGTTTGGTAGAGTGTATTAGGAAAAATAACACATGCATTAGCCTTGTGTATTACTAGTATCTTGTTTGATATTCTTTTCTAATCTATGTATAACTAATGCAAGCATTAATTATACACTTTATAGTGTATTAAGGTATGCATTACTAATACCATGGATTTCTAGGTATTAGCAATGCAATGGTTTTAATGCATGCATTAACTCAATTAAAGACCCAATTACCCCTCAAAACCTTTTTTACATCTTTTCCACCATAATAGTAGAGGGTATCTTTGTAAATAATTATTTTATGCAATACATGCTATTTTTAATGCATCAAACCAAACAATGCATAAAAATAATTTACGTATAATTAACGCAAGCATAACTAATACATGCATTACAAATACAAGCATTACTAATACACTCTATTTAGCATTATTATTATACACTCTACCAAAAATGACCCCTTAGTACCTAGATCCTACCTTCTTTGTTCTCATATCTCTTAATTATATAAACTATTTTTTTGCTCATTTGGCATCTTTTTGAGAAGGTAATTTTTTTAGTTTTGAGGACTCATTTGGCATCTTTCAGTCTTTAGTCTTTAATGTAATGTCAATTGCTTGGTTAAGCAAACTATACCAATCTCCGAGGCACAAACATCTACAGGCTACCATCTAGACCAGAAGATTCAAACCCTTATACTGTGACATCCACAATTCAACAAACCTAATTAATTTTACAAGGCTATCTAGGTTTTTTGTTCTGCATGGATGTATCCATAAAGTTATCCTCAAAATTTGTGTTAAACAATTTATCAAAACTACATTTTCTCTTTCCTTAATTTTAATATCTTTTGTCAAAACTAGTTGCCATCTGGAAATGACCATTAATACATTTAACCTACCTTTTGACCTTTTTACCAATGTTGTCTGTTAGTTGTGCTAACTTGTATATTCCTGTCCCTCATTCGTGTGTGTCTCAACTTTTGGTACAAGTCACCTAAAGCTTTACTTTGGACTTTACTAATTCTTACTTAGCTTCTCTCTTAAGTGCTCTTACACTCTTCCATATCACTCCATCTTCAATTGTTGGTAGATTCTTACACTTATCTCTTTTACACCACCCTGAACAGTACAACAACAATGCTTCAATCCCAACTTAAGTTGAGATCGGTTATATGAATCCTCGTTTCTTCATTTGGGCTCATATCATTATCATACTAAATAAAATAAAAGTGAAAATTAAGTTATATATATATAATATTAAAAATTCTCTAAAAGTCTAAAAAACCTATCATCAACTAGAAGCTATTCCTATATGGATCTATTCCTTCCATTGCACCCTATCTTTAGCTAAGTTTGCATTGGTTCCAAGCATTTGTAGGTTTTTCGAGACAACTTTCTTAAGTGTAATATAAGGTCTACCCCGTCCCCTTTTAATACCTTCATCTGTGTATCAACACAAGACATACCCAAACTATCTCAAGTGACCTCACATTGTATCCTGAATGTGTGCTACTTGCACCTTCTGACGAATGTGGTCCTTATCTAATTTGGTATGACTATAAATCCACCTTAGCATCCGCATCTTGTGGATATGTTCGACTTTAGCAACCCCACATTCACTACCATATAACATGATCGGGTCTTACAGTTGTTCTATAAAACTTACCTTTCAATTTGGTAGGCAGTCTTCTTTCACATAATACCCCAATAACACTTATCTGTTTCAACAATCCAGTTTTAATACTATGAGTAACATCTTTATCTATCATTCCATCCTCTTGAAATGAGACTAAATGTCTAAATTGTTTACATTTTGGCACCGCAATCCCATCTAGTCTCACTCAACTTCTCTCTTCTCATTCTGACTAAAATTGAAATGCATGTATTCAGTCTTACTTCCACTTATCCTAAAACCTCACTTGCTAACAGTATATATGTAATAAATTCTATATTTTATTTTTTATGAAATAGGAAGTCATTGTAGACATTTCTCATATGCATACTACACTCCATCAATCACCTCGACTTTCGTTTATGAGAATTGTCACCTTTTTTACTCAGACTGCTCACCATAATGAATAATCCATTGTATGGACAGCTTCTAGGAGAATCAAGAATAATATTCATGAGCATCAAAAGTTTAGAATATAAGAAAAGTTCTTAACTATCCAAGCACTAATGATGTCTGAAAAGATTCATTAGACTTTAGATAATAGAATACACAAAAATAAATAGACAAAACCAAAAAGGTTCAAAAATCTAGTCTTACGCCAAATAAGCCTACTCATTACTTTCATTATGCACACAGTATAACAAACAAGAAAGAGCAGTAACATGGACACTTAAAGATAAATCTGAATACACTGGTTGCATGAGGATTGATTTAGTTAAAATAAAAATGAGACAAGGAAGTAATAATGTCAAGAGGAATAGCAGTACTACAGTACAAGAAATGCTTGCTTAAAAAACATGTCAAGTCAACTTTTTAGGAAACGGATCGAACCTGCAGCTTAAACCAAGTAATGCATAGAAAGCATAATGATTCACAGGAGACTCAGAGCCATGAATGTCAAAGTTTTAGGCGCCACTGTGATACATTATTGCTATGCAATAGGTGGGTCCAGTGGAAAATAAATGCTTACACAGACAAGTGTCCATACCTTTGCTAATTCTCTTACTCCATCCGCATATTGTTCTTTCTGTAGTAATGCAAGACCCAACATATAGTGCGTGCGCCTGCCAAATCATCCTCCTATTATCATCTTTAGAGAACTAAGAATTTCTAGCTATACAAGCTTAAAAGACTGAAACTCAGGGTTAAGAAGAGACTGAAACAATTTGGACATTGTTTGATTTAGGGTTCTATACTCTAACTAGCTAAATTTATTTTCTAAAATTTCGAACTTACAGATTCCTCAATTTGTCCAGTTAATTTACAAATGAACAATTCTCATGAATTACTACGAATCTTTTCAGTATATTTTTTTTGAATGGCAAGTGTGCTGGTCTACTTTATGCACCAAGATTTTCCCTCTCTACCAAAACATCAATCAGCTATGAATAACTCCTTTGGAAACACCCCAATTCAGAGAACCCCATAAATTATGCAAGAGTCATGGATTCTAAGAGTTCTTCGGGAGCGAAAAAGAGGATTTGTCTACCTCAGAGATCCCACTGTTGGATTCACCAAGGAAGAACACACAGGGCTAGGCATTCGGTAATTCGGATTTTACGGTATTCAGTTTTCGTAATTGTTGTACCGAACAACGAACTGAATTAATTTGGTTCGATTTTTTTAAAATTCGGTTTGATTTTTTGTAATTAGGTTCGGTTTATTAAATTTGGTTTTTGTTATGGGCCTGTCAAAATCGCAGCAATTTGAAATCACTGGTCGCGTTCGCTGGTTGCTGGTCTCGGTCCCGTTCGCTGGTTGCTGGTCTCGGTCGCTGCCCTGGTCGGCGGTCGCTGGAGGCTGCCCTGATCAGCGGTCGAGTGTGGCGGAAATTTGGAATTGGAAGAGACGAAGAGTGCTAAGGGCAAAAAAGAAAATAAAACTCAAAAGGCTTAGCAGTATGAAAAATTACATAATATTTATTATAGTATATATATTAGTGTGTATATGTCGGTTAAACCGAAATACCGAATTTACGAAAAATATGTTACTGAAATACGAACCGAAATATCGAAAATACAAAAACATATTACCGAAAACCGAACCAAAATATCGAGAAAAAAAATTGGTTCGGCTCCACACAATGCAAAGCGAACCCCAGTATTTAAGTGGAGAAGGGTAGAGGGGCGGGCCCATTATCCACCGAGTTTAGAAGGTTGTGGATTGGTCCAAAGGGCAGGTCACAAACGGATTTTTCGATTATAAAAAAAATAAAATTGGTTTGGTTCAGTATTTCGGGTTTTCAATATTTATGCCCAGCCCTAGAACACACCCAAATGGTAGAAACTTTTCACCTCAATGATAGGTAAGTTCAAGAAAATTAGACCCTCCATAGATTGCATTTGACTGATTTCAATTAGCCAGTCTCCCTCAAATAAGGTTGGGCATAAATACCGAAAACCTGAAATACCGAACCGAATTGTTTCGGTATTTAGGTTTTTGGTTCGGTTTTTAGTAATATGTTTTTGTATTTTCGGTATTTCGATTTGGTTTTCGGTAACATGTTTTCGTAAATTCGGTATTTTAGTTTAACCGAAATATACACACTAATATATATAAAATACAATAAACATTATGTAATTATTAATACTACTAAGTCTTTTAAGTTTTATTTCCTTTATTGCCCTTAGCAACTAATAAGTTAAATTAGGTTTACATTTTTGTTTTTCCCTCAGCACTCTTCGTCTCATCCAATTCCAAATTTCTGTTGCACTCTTCCAATTCCAAATTTTCAATTTCCGCCACACTCGACCGCCGACGAGGGCAGCCTACAGCGACCACCGACCAGGGCAGCAATCAGCAACCGCGACCAGCAACCAGCGAGCGCGATCAGCGACCAGTGATTTCAACTTGTTGCGATTTCGACAGGCAACAAAAAACCGAATTTAGTAAACCAAACCAAATTACAAAAAAATCGGTTCGGTGTTTGGTACAACAATCCAAAAACCGAAATAAAAAAACCAAACCGAATTACCGAATGCCCAGCCATACCTCAAAGGAACAATCAAAATCGTAGCCTATGACATGCACCATTATTTGTTGATTTTGATTTATAAGAGGATCACAAAAACATTTACAGTAGGAATTTTCTTCCTATTTGTGACACGCTAATGATACTCTGGAAATGGACCAAAAATTTCAAACCAAAAAAGAAATATCTTTTGCCCCCCGTATGAATACCTTGCCAAGACTCCCATGGCATTTCTTGAATGGGATGCTTTGTGTAGAATTGTGGATCCAATTTGTAATCCTATTATCACAAAGCTACTTTGTCCAAATCGAGACCAACAACTGCTAAGGTTAAAGTGGAGATCGACTTGACCAAACCATTGTTAGAATAGAAATAAGTATATACAATCCTAATTAGAATAGGAATAGGAATAGGAATAAGAATAGGAATCCTAGTTGGAAAAGGATTCCAATGTAGCGTCTATAAATAGGGTTTCAATGTAATAATGTAGATACACAATTCAATAATATATTTTATCCTATATTTCTCACATGGTATATGGTGAGAAAATCAAATCAATCGTCACTGTGCAATTTTCCGGTGACCTAAATTGCTGTCCCAGAAAAAAAAAATCAGCAATTATTCCGGCCATTTTTTTTCCAGCAGTTTTTTTTTTTTTCTAGTGGGGTTGCCTCTTGATTCCAAGGCTGACCATATAATTTTTTTTTCCTAATTCCGACCAGTTTTTGGCGACCAGATTATTTTTTTCCGGCAGTCAGATCTTTTTCAGCAGTCAGATTCTTGCCCCAAATTTCTATTTTATTTCCAGCAGTCAGACTCTTGCCCCAAATTTTTATTTTATTTCCAGCAGTCAGATCAAATTTTTTTTTGTGTGTGAGAATATTCTAATTTCACAATATGTCATTCGGGATTGATATTTTTGGCTCTAAAAATATAGAAAGTTCAAGTGCTATGATCACTTCAGAACCATTAATGGGAAGCTCAAACTATTTAGCTTGGGCTTCTTCGGTTGAGTTGTGGTGCAAGGGTCAAAGCGTCCAAGATCACTTAACCAATAATGCTTGTGTGGTAGATGAAAAGGTAAAGGCTAGTGAGGCAGATGATAAAGCCAAAGCACAATGGGAGAAGGTTGATGCTCAATTATGTAGTCTCCTATGGCGATCTATCGATTCCAAGTTAATGCCCTTGTTTCGCCCATCCCAGACACGTTATTTAGTTTGGGAAAAGGCACGTACTTTATATACTAATGATATATCTCGATTCTAT
The DNA here is from genome assembly GCF_900185275.1 of Solanum verrucosum. NCBI lineage: Eukaryota > Viridiplantae > Streptophyta > Magnoliopsida > Solanales > Solanaceae > Solanum > Solanum verrucosum. Next base: position 1,329,659 of record NW_026020215.1, read on the forward strand.
GATGCGATATCTAGAATGACCAACTTAAAGAAACAAGAATCCGATATGTCTACCTACTTGGGACAGGTACAAGCGATCATGGAGGAATTTGAAACATTGATACCAGTCAATATGAATGTGGAAAAACAACAAGAGCAAAGACAGACGTTGTTTCTAGTTCTTACACTTGTTGGACTTCCTCTTGACCATGATTCAGTGCGTGATCAGATTTTAGCTAGTCCTGCAGTACCTACAATTGATTAATTATTCTCTCGTCTACTTCGTCTAGCCGCGCCTCCTAGTCACAAAGTAGTTTCATCATCCACCATTGACTCCTCTATTCTGGCATCTCAAGCCATAGACAAACGAACATATCAGCCTATGGAGAATCGACGAGGAAGTGGTTGTTTTGGAAGAGCTCGATCCAAGTGTAGCTATTGTCATAAGATTGGGCACACTCGTTTTTTTTTAAAATAGAAGCTTGGGCACACTCGTGACATGTCATATTTTGCATGGTCCACCACCTAGTTATGATCCTACTGCCATAAAGGAATATAATGAGTCCCTTCGGAATCGCGCAAGTAAGCCAACATCTCCACAAGTAGCATCTGTTGCTCAGCCTGATCAACCACCCAATAATGCTCATATTGCTCAGGCAGAATATGTTGAGTTCCTTCGGTATCGAGCAAGTAAGCAAACGTCTCCACAAGTAGCCTCGGTTACTCAGCCTAATGTTCATGTTGCGGGTAATTCTTTTGGTTGTGTTTCAGTCTAGTACTCTTGGATCATGAGTTATGGACTCGGGCACTTCTGATCATATTTCTGGTAACAAATCACTTATGTCTGATATTGTTTATTCACAATCTCTTCCTGCTATTACTTTAGCCAATGGGATCCAAACAAAACCAAAAGGGGTTGGAAAAAGCCAAACCGCTCTCTTCTGTCCCTCTAGACTCTGTTCTTTATGTCCCTGGTTCTCCTTTCAATCTAACATTTGTTAGTCATTGGACGCGTGTCTTCTCTTAGGTTTCTTCCTCCCGCGCCCGTCGCCGCACGACCCGCGTTAGAGGGGAAGATTAGCAAAGCGGGAAAAGAAAGAGGGAAGGGGAGCAGCATCTTATTCTCTTCGCGAGAACTTCCGGATCGTAGAAGCATTCGGAACGGGCTCCGCGTTCATTTCGTTGGCAGAAACGATCCATTCCATTCGGGGCTTCGAGGAACCAAAAAATTGGACTTGAGAATCAAGGATAGATAGACAAGAGATAGGCATAATTTTTTTCGATGATTCTTTTCTCATGCAGGACCACGGTACGGGACATCTGATTGGCACAGGACATGAATCACAAGGCCTTTACTATCTTTCCTCTTCAAATTCCTTCACAGCATGCTCCGATCCTCCAGCCCTAATTCACAAACATTTGGGACATTCGAGTCTATCCAAACTACATAAGATGGTGCCTAGTTTATCCACATTAGATTGTGAGTCGTGTCAACTTGGGAAACATATCCGTGCTACATTTTCCCATAGTACTGAGGGTCGTTCAGAGTCTATTTTTTCATTAGTCCATTATGATATTTGGGTTCCTAGTAGAGTCAGTTCACCCTTAGGTTTTTGTTATTTTGTTAGTTTCATTGATGATTATTCAAGATGCACTTGGGTTTTCTTAATGAAAGATCGTTCTGAGTTATTTTCTATATTCAAAAGTTTCTTTGCTGAAATACAAAATCAGTTCGGTGTTTCTATTCGTACTTTTCATAATGATAATGCCTTAGAATACTTATCCTCTCAGTTTCAGGAATTTATGACTCATCAACGAATTATTCACCGAACATCATGTCCGTATACCCCTCAACAGAATGGTGTAGCAGAAAGGAAGAATAGGCATCTCATTGAGACTGCTTGCACTCTCCTCATTAAATCCCATGTTCCGCTACGTTTTTGGGGCGATGCAGTCCTTGCATCTTGTTATTTAATTAATAGAATGCCCTCATCTTCTATTCAAAATCAGGTTCCACATTCCATATTATTTCCTCGCTTATATCTATACTCTATCCCCCCTCGTGTCTTTGGGAGCACATGTTTTATTCATAACTTAGCCCCCGGTAGAGATAAATTATCCCCTCGTGCTCTCAAATGTGTCTTTCTTGGTTACTCTCAAGTTCAAAAAGGGTACCGTTGATATTCACCTGATCTTCGTCGATACCTCATGTCCGCCGATGTCACATTATTTGAGTCTCAACCTTATTATACATCTTCTGATCATTCTGATGTCTCTGAGGTCGTACCCATACCTCAGGTCTTGCCTGTACCGACTTTTGAGGAATCTATAGTTACTTCTACATCTTCGGTGGTAATGCCACCACTTCTGACTTATCATCGTCGTCGGCGCCCAACACTAGTCCCAGATGATTCATGTCCTCCTACTGCGGGCTTGCCTTCTCCTAGTCAATCAATTGCACTTCAAAAAGGTATACGATCCACTAGAAATGTTAATGCACATTATACTTTCTTGAGTTATCATCGTCTCTCATAACCCCATTATGCCTTTGTATCATCTTTGTCCTCTATTTCCATTCCTAAGACAACAAGTGAGGCACTTTCTCATCCTGGATGGAGGCAGGCTATGATTGATGAGATGTCTGCTTTACATAGGTACTTGGGAGCTTGTTTCCCTTCCAACAGGTAAATCTACTATTGGTTGTCATTGGGTTTATGCAGTCAAAATTGGTCCAGACGGTCAGGTTGATCAGCTTAAGGCTCGTCTTGTTGCCAAAGGGTATACTCAGATATTTGGACTCGATTATAGTGATACTTTCGCTCCCGTAGCTAAAATAGCATTTGTTCGTCTTATTTTGTCCATGGCTGTGGTTCGTCATTGGCCTCTGGACATTAAAAATGTTTTTCTACATGGTGATCTTGCGGAAGAAGTCTATATGGAGCAACCACCTGGTTTTGTTGCTCAAGGGGAGTCTAGTAACCTTGTATGCCGATTGCGTAAGTCATTCTATGGTCTAAAATAGTCTCCTCGAGCCTGGTTTGGAAAGTTTTAGTAAAGTAATTCAGGAGTTCGGCATAGCTCGTAGTGGAGCTGATCACTCTGTGTTTTATCTGCATTCTGCACCAAATCAGTGTATTTATTTGGTTGTTTATGTTGATGATATTATTATCACTAGCAATGATCAAGATGGTATCACTAATTTGAAGCAACATCTCTTTAAGCATTTTCAGACTAAAGACCTTGGCAGACTAAAGTATTTTCTAGGTATTGAGGTTGCTCAGTCTAGATCAGGTATTGTTATTTCTCAACGCAAGTATGCCTTAGACATTTTTGAGGAGACGGGAATGATGGGATGTAGGCCCATTAACACTCCTATGGATCCGAATGTTAAACTCCTTCTAGGACAGGGGGAGGCACTTAGTAATCCTGAAAAGTATATGTGGAATAAGATAGTTGAATAATTTTATTCATATCTTTCTATGTCATATATAAGGCTTTATATACATGAGAGATTGTGGAACAGAATCACCTAGATCCCATGAAATATGGGATTCCATAAAATCATATATTTTACTAAAAAGAAGAAAAAGATATTCTAGATTACAACAATTATCTTTAAGATCTTAAGGGATCAAATCTTGATATGGAGAATATCCTCTATCAGCCAACACTCCCCCTCAAGCGGGTGAACGGATATCTTCCATTCCTAGCTTGCTTATTAGATCTTGAAACACATTATTTGGCAGTCCTTCTGTTAAAACATCGGCCACCTGATCTTTTGTAGATACAAATGGCGTACAAATGAGTCCGCTATCTAATTTCTCCTTAATGAAATGTCTATCTACCTCAATATGCTTAGTGCGATCATGTTGTATAGGATTATGAGCTATACTTATTGTTGATTTATTGTCACAATATAGTCTCATAGGTCCTTCCTATCTTATCTTCAAATCATCAAGGATTATCTTTAACCATAACAACTCACAAACTCCCATAGCCATAGATCTAAACTCGGATTCTGCACTTGATCTGGCTACTACATTTTGTTTTTTACTCCTCGAAGTCACCAGATTTCCTCCTAAAAAAGTGCAATATCCAAAACTTGACCTTCGATCTACTAATGAACCAGCATAGTCTGCATAGTATAAGCCTCTAAAACCATGTCTCCTCCTCTTTTGAATAGTATTCCTTTTCCTGGACTTCCTTTAAGATATTGTAGAATCCTGTTGACAGCATGAAGTTGCATTTCTCTAGGATCATGCATAAATTGGCTAACAACACTTACAACAAATGCAATGACCGGCCTTGTATGGGACAAGTAAATCAATTTCCCTACAAACCTTTGATACAAGCCTTTATCTACCACAGAATCTTCTGGAGCATTGCACAATCTATGATTATATTCAATTGGTGTAGCCACTGGTTTACACCCTAATTTTCCTGTTTCCTTCAGCAAATCAAACACATATTTTTGTTGGAAAATAAAGATTCCTTGTTTTGAGTGTGCCACTTCAATTCCCAAAAATACTTTAATTTTCCAGGCTCTTTGATGTCAAATTCCTTGAGTAAACACCTCTTCAAATTTTGTAGCTCCTCTGAATCATCACATGTTACTATGATGTCATCAACATAAACCAATAATGTTGTCACCTTTCCTGTTTCTGAGTGTCGTATGAACAAGGTATGGTCTCCTTGACTTTGTCGATACCTTACCTTGATCATAACCTTTGTAAATCTTCCAAACCATGCACGAGGTGATTGCTTTAATCCATAGAGTGCCTTCTTCAGTCTGCACACCTTTCCCTTCTTGCTTTCAAAACCAGGTGGCACCTTCATATAGATCTCCTCATCTAAGTCTCCATGTAAAAAGGAATTTTTTACATCAAATTGTTGTAGGTACCAATTAAAAGCTACAGCCAATGATAATAAGATTCTCACTGTATTCATTTTTGCCACAGGGGCAAAAATCTCCAAATAATCAATTCTATAGGTTTGTGTATAACCCATTGCTACCAAACGTGCTTTAAATCCTTCTATGGACCCATCTGACTTATATTTCAGAGTAAACACCCATCTGCACCCGACCAACTTCTTCCCTTCTGGTAATTCCACAATTTCCCAAGTTCTGTTTTTTTTCCAACGCTTCCATTTCAACCTTCATAGCTTTCTCCCACTCTTTGTTTCCTAATGCTTCAGACAATTTTTTGGGGGATAGGAATTGTGTGGAGGTTACAGAGAAAAGTTTTATGTTTTGGGGATAGATTTTGATGTCACGAAAAGGCTCAAAAGGTGTTGTGTGCAAGTTCTGGTTCCTTTTCTGAGGGCAATGTGAAGGTCAAGATCATTAGGTTGGTTAGGTTCTTCATGATCAATTTGGTTTGGTGTTTCTGATGGTTCAACAGGTGCAGGATGGGTACTAGGAGCAGTAACCTTAGGAGATGATTGCAGCTGAGTAGTTTGATCAGTTAGCCTCTTTCTTCTGGAATAAACCTGCAATGGTAGATTATTTTCTAGAATTCCATTATCTATATCCAGATTAGGAGACTCAATGAGTTCATTTGGATTTAGAGACTCGGGTGACCAAAGAAATGATGACTCGGGCAAGGATTTGGCATGACCAGAAATAGAAAAATCAAATAGTGACAAGTCTAGAGGTCCCTCTCCCTTCAACGACTCCCCTTGATTGTAAGAATGACCAAAAAAGGATTCACTCTCATCAAATGTAACATCAGCTGAAACAAAGAATTTCTTTGATGATGGTTGATAACACCTGTAACCTTTTTTAGTAGGAGAATATCCTATGAAAACACACTTAAGAGCATGTGGGTCTAATTTGCCTCTATTTTGAGAATGAATATGAACATAGACAACACTCCCAAAGATTCTAGGAACCAATTTATTGGAAATTTCAAAATTCGAAAAGAAATTCCTAAGAGTATCAAGCAGACTTTTAAAGTTCAGAATTCTTGATGGCTTTCTGTTACTAAGATGTGCAACAGTTAGGACAGTTTCCCCCCAATACTGTTTTGGCACCCTTTTATGAAACAATAGTGATCTAGTAATGTCAAGTAACAAACCGTTTCTTCACTCTGCTATCCCACTTTGTTGAGGAGTATTGACACATGAAGATTCATGAATAATTCCCTCTTTTGGAAGAAAAGAGAGAGTGTTTGATTGAAGTAGTCTTTGGCATTATCAGATCAGAATCTTTTAATAGGCACATCATATTGGGTTTTGATCAAATTAAAAAAAGTGGGAAGAATTCGACTAACATCTGATTTTTGCTTTAGCAAATAGATCCACGTTACTATTGCACAATCATCAATGAATGACACAAACCATCTAGCACCAGAAATATTAAGAATGGGAGAGGGTCCCCAAATATCACTATGAATAAGAGAAAATGGAATTTGACTTCTTTTGTGACTAATTGGATAGGAAACCCGTTTGTGTTTGCAATTTCACAATGAAAAGACTCAACAATCAAATCTTTGAACAAAGATGGAAACATCATTTTGATTACATAAAAGGAAGGATGACCTAACTGACGATGATAAAGCCATACTTTTTCTTTATTGGACATAACACATTCAGACAAGAATGAACTAGATAAGGAATTCTTAGTTGTATCTCCACCATTGTGGACATCCAAACAATAAAGACCACCTTTCTCACTAGCACGCCGAATCATCTCCTTCGTGTTCTGTTCCTGAAATAAGCAATATGAAGAGAAGAAAGTTACTTGGCATTTGGAATCTTTGGTGAGTTTCTGGATAGAAATGAGATTTGCATATAACTTTGGGACATGAAGAACATCTTTAAGTATCAAGGATTTCCCCAGTGGTATGTCTCCTTGTCCAGCTACAGTAATGACTGAACCATCAGCTATAGTTTTTTTTTTATAGCTAGGAGAAGGAGAATATGATATGAAGAGATGAGAGGAACTGGTCATGTGATCAGTTACCCCGGAATCAACCACCCATATTGGAGAAAGTTTGTCTGAGACATTAGTAACAAAAGAACAAGAAATACCTGTGAAGGCCAATGAACAACTACCTGCTGAAGTTGAGTGTGGATTTGTTTCATCAGCCTGAGGGTTGCTTGCTAAATGTGCCTACTTTCCATCACTATTGTTTCTGTTTGGAGGTCTACCATTGAGTCTCCAGCATCTCTCTCAGGTGTGCCGATATTTTTTGCAATAGGTGCAATAAAGATTGTCCCTATTGAATGACGGTTTGTATGAACCCGTGGGCTTGATGGTGCTCTCCGATTGTGAAACTTCAGATTCTTTTGAACTTGTCCCTTTTGCTACTAGAGCTGATCCTTCATTAATTTGAGTTTCAAGCATAACACTCCTCCGTCCTTCTTCTATCCGTATTATGGCCATTGTCTCATTTAATGATGGAAGATCTTCTTTTCCTAAGATTTGCACTCTCACGGAATCAATTCTACATTTAATCCTACAAGATAATCATAAATCCTTTCTTTTTCAATAAATCTTTTCAGAATTACAGCATCATTTTTACAACTCATTTGAATGCATTGATAATGATCCATTTCTTGCCATAACCCCTTTAAAAAGTTAGAATATTAAGTGACAGGTCGAGCTCCCTATTTTGCTGCAGAAAGTTTTGTTTTTATTTCATAGATCCTGGCAGCATCATGTACTTTAGAGTACGTCTCCTTCACTGCATCCCAAATTTCCTTAGCGGTGCTCAAAAACATAACGCTATCGCTGATTTCTGGAAGCATAGAGTTCCATAACCAAGACATCACCATTGCATCATGTTCATCCCATGCATCAAATGTGGGGTCTTCTTTAGATGGTCCTGTACCAAGGTGTCATATTTTCCCTTTACCCTTTAAAAAGGTACGAACCAGTTGAGCCCATTTAAGGTAATTTTTTCCATTCAACCGATAAGAGGCTTGAATGTTTTGCAGATCACCAGATGAAACTGTAGAGTTATTCTCTACAATTGCAGAAACAGTTCCAGAGGCTGGAATAGTTGCAGCAGTCACATTTTCTGGCATGGTTCTTGAATGGTTTCAATCTTTGGGCAGATAAAGATTAAAAAAAAATATTTCAAGACAAGATGAATAAAACTAGTAAGGAATAAGCCTAAAGCTCTGATACCATGTGGAATAAGATAGTTGAATAATTTTATTCATATCTTTCTATGTCATATACAAGGCTTTATATACATGAGAGATTGTGGAACAGAATCACCTAGATCCCATGAAATTTGGGATTCTATAAAATCATATATTTTACTAAAAAGAAGAAAAAGATATTCTAGATTACAACAATTATCTTTAAGATCTTAAGGGATCAAATCTTGATATGGAGAATATCCTCTATCAGCCAACAATATAGACGGCTAGTTGGAAAGTTGAACTATCTCACAGTGACTAGACCTGACATCTCTTTTCCTGTGAATGTTGTAAGTCAGTTTATGACTTCCCCTTGTGATAGTCATTGAGAAGCCGATATATAAAGTCAGCTCCCGGTAAAGGTCTACTCTTTGAGGATCAAGGCCATGAGCATATCACTGGATATACCGACGTTGATTGGACGGGATCACCCTCTGATAGACGTTCGACATCCGGATATTGTGTTTTAGTAAGAGGTAATTTGGTGTCGTGGAAGAGTAAGAAACAAAGTGTGGTTGCTCGATCTAGTGCAGAATTAGAATATCAAGCAATGGCGGCAGCAACTTGTGAGCTAGTTTGGATCAAACAGTTGCTGGGAGAGCTAAAATTTGGCGAAATCGGTCAAATGGAACTTGTGTGTGATAATCAAGCGGCTCTTCATATCGCAGCAAATCCAGTGTTTCGAACTCATATCAACTGTGCTCATTTCTTCCCAAAGCTTTTTCATCTTCGTATAATACCCAGTGACCTCCAAAGTGCCTTGAACAAGATCATTGATTTCTTTCTGAAGCTGATACAACTTACAACCATTGGTCTGGTCATATCTTTCCTCCAATTCAGCCCATAATTCATATGCATTATTAACATACTACAGACTATCTCTTAGATCAGGTGACAAGGAATTCAGAATCCAAGAGGTTACCATGTCATCACAAACCTTCCACTGTTGGAAACTAGGATCATCTAGATTGGGCTTTACTACTTTTCCATTGATAAAACTTGTTTTACTCTTAACAGATAAGGCTCTAAGAACAGCTCTCATCTATGATCTATAACCAGTGCCATCAAAACTCCAAGCAATAAAGATGAACCTTCATTCTCAGAAGGATGCAGATAGAAGGGACTAGAAAAATCCATCCTAGCAGTGGATGTAGAACTAGTCAAAATTGGATCAACTTGATTGTCAACCATGGTGAAATCAGATCGTGATGGGATTCAAAAACATGAATAAGGGACAGATACAATTTGAGTAACAACAGAAACTCAAAATTGAGAACGAAAAACTTCGAAAACAAAATCGAGAACAAGAAGAGGAACTCAAGGTTCAAATCATGAACTCGACATCAATATTCACAGTGCAACCTCTTCGAAAGAGAAAATAAAACTCACAGATGTGGATGCGGAAAAAAGGAGCAGGATCTACGTCCAAAGCTCTGATACCATGATAAAATCAACACAGCTTGTTACTGATCAATCAAGCTCCTCCATTAATGGAGCTTGAACTCACATGAGAGAAGAAGAGAGAAGAAGAATCTAGAAGAGTTGTATGAAAATTATATTTCATTGAATGTGAATTAAGAAAACTGAACACTACAATTGATCATTATATACACACACTTTAAGCTAGTAACTAACTAAGAAACTCTCTACTAACTATGACTAACTAACCGTGTTAACTAAAATGTGATAGAAATGATTTATATCTCAACAAGCTGAAATAAAGAAAGAATGTGAGTGTATTCACTGACTTAGCTTATCACAGTTAAAGAACAATACAAGAAACCATAAATTACCATATCGCTTGAGCTTTCACATATTCAAATTTGTGTAAAAAATAGAGAGAAATAAAGGGGGGGGGGGGGGGGGTGCGCAAACATAATATTACAAGAGAATAGTGTACACATCCATATCGAAACAGAACAAAGTGAAAAGATGGACGAAGATTGTACCTTTTGCTGAGAAGCAAACAAAGACTTCGACGTCAAGGGCTTCAACTTCAAACTCTCTTTTTCAAATTCAAATTCGAGAATCAGAAATTGAAAAAAGAGACAAAAAATTCTTGAAATATGATGTTTGAAGTAAATGAGTCGTGTGAAGTATATATCTCTATTTTTAATCAGTTATCCTTATAAATTCTTGGATTTTTTTAGTTCCTTTTTTGGATGATCTTTTTCATTGCCCTTTTAAGGGTGAAAAACTTGTTATTTATAGGTAAATTCAGACTTGAAAAGTCCGGAGTTGAACCATTATTGAAGAGATTTTTGAGGGAGAACAGGGAGATGATGAAAAAGATTAAAAAATCTCACTTTTTTATTTATTTTGACCAATTGATTGAATGAAAGTTCTACTGGCAATGGCATGCGACAGGTTGCGGGTGGAGATGATCACGAACGACGAGCAACAAGGGTGACACCCTGATTTTATGGAAAAAGGAAAGGAAATAAGAAGAGGGTACGGGTCTCTGAAAAAAATGTCTGGGCGAGTAGCGCTCTTTGGGAAGAAGATGAGTATAGGGGCGGTGGGTTAATATTTTTGGAAAAAGTTTTCTCGTGATTTAATTTGGATCTCATTTGATAGGGCGGTTAATATATATATTTCTATTATATAGAAGCATGAAGAGGGTGACGACCAATGGCAAAGTTGTAAATATGCACATTTTCAAGGGTAATGTATAATCGTCATACTTAGATTTTTTTACCAAACCACACACTCTATCTTTCTTTTTCCCTCTAGAGCTTTCTCTCTCTTTCCACTCACTTCTATATTAAAATATATTAAATAAATATAAAAGTAGAATAAGATGAGTCAAGCAAAGAAATAGGCACATTGCTCTTCTTCTCCAATCTCCATGAATCTCGAGTTGGGTAATTGCTGGTGTTTACTATCAAGATGAGCTCGGAAGCCTATGAACCAACAAGATTAGGATAAATCTTTTGAAAATTATAAGAGATATGGCTGAGGTGTTTGACAAAAATTCAAAGAGAAAATACAGATTCCATCACCAACAATCTTCATGTTTGGTAAGCTTTTAATCATCTTTCACTATATTTATTTATTTCAATTTTATCATTTCCATTCCCTTTTGTATGAACTGAAATTCAGTCTCTGAAATATGTGTATATATCTTCTTCCATTTCAATACTCTAAAATAATATTTCAATCCTTTTGGGTATATGTATGTGTTCGTTAATAAAAGTTAGTACTTCCTTTCATTTTTCTCCAAAACTGAAAAACATACCTTTTTGAAGGTTCAAATTCCAGTGGAGTTACAAAAAACACTATAGGTAAAAAAAATTATTTGCTTAAGGTTGGTGGGTAGAATTATCAGATACTTGTGTTGGTGCATTGTCGAGGGTAGTGCAAGGTGGGCTCGAACACTGGAAATTGGAGAACACTCTGGAGAGTTTTGTCATATCTTAACTAGTGGCGGTAGTTCAAAATCTAAAGAACTAAACACACAAAATAATCGAAGGGGTTCAATATCTACTATATATACATAAAAAATATTTTTAACCATGTATACATAGTAATATTTTTCGCCAAAGGGGGTTTGGATGAACCCCTAAAAGAAGGCTAGCTCCGCCCCTGCTTCTAACTTCGCAGGCATTTATATTTCTCATAAGAATAATATTATGTGAGGTATTGTTTGTGTTCTAAGCTACATTTCTATCCCTACCTAATAAAGAATGAGAGAATGATCCGACCAATAAAGTGTATTGCAACTGGATATGTAGGATAACGCTCTGGATCCTCCCTACTTGCAACAATCCTAATTAGAATAGGAATAGGAATAGGAATAGGAATAAAAATAGGAATCCTAGTAGGAAAAGGATTCCAATGTAGTGTCTATAAATAGGGTCTCAATGCAATAATGTAGATACACAATTCAATAATATATTTTCTCCTATATTTCTCACACCACTCATGTATGAAGTTCAAATTGCAATCACAAATGCTCGGGGGCATGAGGAGACCATCACACAAAAAGTTAAATACGAGACCGTCCTAGAATATTGTAACCATTGCAAAATCCAGGGACACAATGATGTGAAATGTAGAATTCAACATCCTGAATTGAGGAAAGAACCTACAAACCCTACTAACATTGAAAGAGATTTGGCTAAGAAGGGTGAGGAGAAGATCATCAGTACATCCGACAGCAGAGATAGTATGTAGATTGATTTTTTTTTAAATGGTAACGATTATATATATATATATATATATATATATAACAGTGCAAAAGCCAAAAAGACACTACAAAATCCCAACCAAGCTTGGACTACTGCTTCACAAGGATCCTATCATATCAACTAGTGATTCAGCCTCCTGAGATAGCTTTATTTACACCAAAAATAAAACAAAAATATACAATTCATCTTGATTTTCTCCACAAAATTGTATTTGTCTTCAAAAGCTCTATAGTTAAATGGTCCACCACATGCAAGCAGGGACAAGGTTGCACCAATTTTTCTGACTAACTACCCCATCATTCTGGTTCCAACATTTCAATAAATCAACACTTGTTGCTGACATTGATCACTGATTCCTACCATGTTCAAGAATAATTGCCATAATTGTCCAGTAACCGGAGAATGAATGAATAGGTAACTATTTTTTCCCCAACAGCTCTGCACAAAAAGCATCTAGAACATAGTTGGAATCCCCTTATTTGAAGTTTATCCTGTGTGAGGCAAACATTTCTTGTTACTAGCCAAGAAAAGCATACCACCTTAAAATGAGCCTTCATCTTCTGAATGGATCTCCATGGCCACTGATTAGTTGACTGTTTGTGCCTAATCAGATGTTATAAGCTGAATTTACAGACTAAGTTCCTTTACTAGTGGGCTTCCATATAAGTGAATGTGAGTAGCTTTGAACCCTTGGAATTATAAGGTCTTGAAAAATTCAGTAACTCTTTTCAGCTCCCAATCATGCAGTAGCCTTCTAAAAGTAATATTCCATCTGTGTACTCCTTTTGTTGATTCCAGACTGATGTTTGGCATAGTGGCAATGCTAAAGAATTCAGGGAAGAGTTCCTTTAAAGGTCCAAGCCCAAGACAATCACACCAAAAAAAGAATTTTCCTTCCATTGCCCACTCTTAATCTAATTTTTCCGGCCATCAAAGACTGGAGGAATCTGATTGCTTTCCTGACTCCTACAGACCTACACCATGGCGGATCACAACCACCTTTGAACACCAATGGCCATCCTGACCATACTTGTCATGAATGACATTTCACCATAAAGCATATATTTCAAGATTATACCTCCATAACCACTTCATTAGTAAACTATGGTTGTGAGCATTTAGGTTCATGATGTCAAGGCCACCATCTTTTTTGGATTTGATAAGAGCATCCCAATTAACCAGGTGGAGTGCCCTTTTTTCGTTGTTGCCTTGCCATATGAAATTCCTCGTGAACTTGTCAATCCTTTTCCTTACCATGCTAGGTGAAGGAAAAAGAGACATGACTAAGAAGGAAAAGTATCCAAAACACTATTGACTAGTATCACCCTACCACATAGAGATAAGTATTGTCCCTTCCATATTGCAAGCCTCTTTTGCAAAGGCTTTACTTTTAGCACCCAAAGATAGCCCCCAATAGGTAGTATGTAGGGAACCCAACACACATCCTAGAACACTTACAAGTTCTTGAAAATTGTCTACTTTATTAACCGGGAATAAACTACTCTTAAGCCAGTTGATATGAAGTCCAGAAATACAACAAGAATACAGGTCCTAACAACATGAGTCTGCCTCTACCATGGAAGTTGAGAAAATTGATGACAATGAGGGCTGGACCGTTGTTGAGAGAGTCAAAGGTGAGAACAAAAAAAGAACCACAAAAACCAAGAGCAAAATGTTGAGAAATTTAAAATTACAAATATGTTGGAAAACAAAAATTTGTTTGAGACAAAAATTTATGACAAGATGGTTCTGGCCATTTAGAATACCATGGAAGGGGCTACAGAAGTGAAGATAAATAAAGAAGCTTCCAGAGAGCTCTCACAACAAGAGAAATCAGTTACTACCAAAGGAAAGACTAAGAAGGTGCAATAGCTCAGAAACAATCCTGAAGGAAGAACATGAGAACTAAAGGAGACTCCTCTTTTTGAAGACTGCCCCACCTTATGAAAAGGGAGGAGGGAGAAAGAAGGAAGAAAAGACTAAGGTTGTCCTATCATTTTGGAGAAGATTCTGATAAACATTGAAGAAACTCCTATCAATGATCTTAACTTCAATATAGATTGCAGAATAATGTTTCTCAACGCAAACCACCCGAGGAAAACAAGATCATTCAAAATATCTCCTGCAATATTGGGAAAGGTGTTGAAGTCCCTCTGACCAGTGCTCCTATTGTTCCTAAACCTTTCATATCAACCTTTCTGAAGGACCTCTGAAAGACATAGATGTAAGTGAGAATGTCTATGTTAGAACAGAGGAAATGCTGCCTATGGATGAGGAAATGAGCCGGATGAATATTCACACTTTGAAACAGACTCTGAGGAAAAAGTAGAGGAGACTCCGTTTCACAAAGACCTCAGATTTGCATTTGGTTAATATGTTATGAGGATTATTGACTATCTAGTTCTAGTATCTATTATTTACTTTTAGCTTGAGTCATTTGCGTCCCCTTAAAGTTGTCCACATATTTCACTTAGATACTTTAATTCAGACTTATACCTATTGAACACCTTAACTGTTCAAAAATGTTCCAATTAGACCCAAAACACTGACATGGCAAAACACATGTTTTTCACTCTCTCTAAGAGAGTAAAGCAATTTAAATATTGATTTTTTAGCATCTACACCTAAATTATATCCATAAAAAGAAAAAATTAATTAACATTACTAATCCTCAAAACAGAAAAAAGTAATTAACTTGAAAAAAAAGAGGAAGAAGACCGCATTCCTCCTCCATCCCCTCCCAGCAACTTATCTTTTCCTAAGTTGCTTGGACTCCCCAAAATGTTGCCGCACCCGTGTCGGATTATTTTCAACAGAGTGATACAATTCAATTTATTTATTTTTTTGAAAATGGTAATAACAAGAGTGATAAAAACTAATTTATTTTTCGGGAGAAAGTCTATTGTTCCTCCTTGTAAATGTGGTAAATGGCTATTAGTTGAAAAGAAGGTCAAAGCAAAGAATAAGAAATTGCATTATTTAAATCGAGTTCTAGCTAAAATTGGATCCAAAGGCCACATATCATTATTTCTTTGGTCCATCTACTATGAATTCGCGTTTGAGATACACGCATCTTTGTCTTTAATTGATTGTTATTTTATGTCAAATACGTATAAATTTGTTATGGTTGAAGTGTTCAATAGGTACAAGTATGAATTAATGTGTCTAAGTGAAATATGTGGACAATTTCAAGGGGCCGCACATGACTTGGGCCTTTACTTTTTAATGTAAGAATTGAAAGATTTGCCTAATATGTTATTTCTATAGGCTCTTGGTTATTTATCTATGCAATTGAATATTTTTTATTTTTGTATTAAATGCGCTTCAGTTGAAAAAAGTGTGTGATTCACTTCAAGCTTCCCGCCTCAGTGAAGCGAGCCCTCGCTTTTTTCCACTTCTCGCTTTCCAAAACACTGAGTGATGGTGTGATTAGGGACAATGCAGGAGGCTTCCTTTTTTGCTTATAGCCTAGTCTTAGGAAAGGGAACTAGCAATTATCAACAGCCCTACTTTTTGGCATTCAGTGGTGTTTAAGTAATGGTTTGCATGATATAGGAGCTGAAAAAGTGATTCACAACTTCTAGTTGATTGTGTAAATGGGAACAATTGTACTACTTGGAGGCTTTGTGTTACAACCATGTAACGATATGACACCTAGGCCTAACTCAACCTCAAAAGCTAGCTCATGAGGGGAGGTTTGTCCAAGTCCATATAAGGAGACCAAATTCCCATCCGTCTACCGATGTGGGACATCTTAACACAGTTGAAGAGTTCAAGAGGAGAAAGGAACACTCAAGCTTCACTCTCAAACATTGCTACAGGGAATGCAACAAAGTTGCAGATAGTCTGGCTTCTATGAGTCACTCACTGCCTCAGACCAAACTATATCATGATTTTTGGATTTACCATCTCCTATCAAAGGTCTAGTGATTGTGGATAGATGGAGCCTTCCAGCTACTCGCATTGCCAACATGAAAAAGTCAGAACTGTTTTTTTGAGCTTCCATGATCAATGCAGATCAAGCTTCACAGTTACAGTTGTAGATTTGGTAAGAACTTTTGGAGGTATCCTACCTCTAGTATAGGAATCTCTTCTTTTAGACTATGGTTTAGTCCATTATATTCTTCTGCCAGTAACATTTACTTCATCTTCTTGTATCATGATAGTTGGTTGGCCATCTATCAAACTAGATAAGGGAGGCCTATATCTTACAGCTCCCTCAAAGCTCATGAATTATCCTTTGGAGAGATGAATAAAAGTTGGTATTAAAAAAGTTATTAGCTTAAAAGCAGCAGATGCTCAGACTAAGAGGGTGTTTAAATTGACTACACTTGCAAGCAACTTCTTTTCCCTTTTCTTTCGTATTCCGGTAAATTTATAGCATTGCATAATTCAAACTAGTTATTGTCGTGAGGATTAATCATCACACATTAGGAAGAGCAATCTTTACATGTGCATTAAGGGAAAGTTTATTAGAACTACGTGGCTATCTGGAGTAAGAATCCCGAGAGGTCGTCTTCAGAGAAGCATCGCTAGAGAGAATAAGATCAGGGAGCTATGCTAAAATGACGTGGAGAGAAGGATGATAGGGACAAGAATGTTAGAAGGGCTCGGACGAGCCTGTACGAACTAGAGCAGTGCAGAAATATTAGTTGGCACCACCTGTGGCTTTGACACTGGCGCAAAGATATTTGTCTTAGTACTTTATGGCTCTAGTGACACCCTCTTATTGGCCAAAGCGTGATTGTTGCAGCCTATAAACGATTAAGAAATACAACAGCAATTTTATACTTGCTAATAATCTGTGTTGCCAGTGAAATGATCTTAAGAAGAGTTCAATGCTCTTGACCTCCTACAAATTCAACTACACGGATTTTACGAAAAACAGCATGGTCCCCCAAAATGGCAAAAGGAAATAGGAATGTTAATGGAGAAACTAGATGAAGATCCCATTCATCATTGAAACAGAAAGGCGAATGCAAAAAAAAAAAAATACAAGTTCGCACCTTAACAGAACTCTGATCAAGCTGAACAGCCGTCCTACAATCTTCCTCTACGCTTGTCCAGTCACTATCAACCAATAAAGACTATATAAATGAACATTCATAAGATATCACTAAAACCCAGAGGCTGTGGGGGCTTACTTGCGTTTCAGATGGTTGGGGCACAAGGTAATAGCCTAGATAATCCATTCAGAAATTAGAGAACAAAAAAGCCAAAAAAAGAAAGACAACTCTCACCTCCGTGTATGCATGAATGGCAGCGATAAATTGATTATTCTGGAAGAGAACATTGCCATCTTGCTTCCGATGTTCCCCTTGTTTGGCCACCGCACCGGCAGCCATTACTGGTGTCATTTTCCCCTTTTCCTCCGTTCGATCTTTACTTCAAATTCGCACTATCTTTTTGGGAGGGAAAATAAGTAAGGGTTTTGCTGAAAATCAAATGCAAATAGGAGTATGTTCCTCCTGAACTTTCAAGAACATTCCATAAGATTACAATTTTGAAGTATTTATACCGTCACCTATGGTAGAACCGTCATTTCATTTATCATAGAACTATTTATTTATTTGTTATAAAGAGTTTCTAATTTAAAGTTTATTGTTTTGACTTATTGGTTATTAATTTGCAAATATGTTCATTTATTACTTTTTCAGTTTATTTTTATTTGTCACTTTTTGCTTTGGCACACCTTTTAAGAAAATAATTAGTGATATAGGTATGGGTAAAACATGGAAAAAATAATTATTTTTTCTTGATATGTTAAAAGTAACAAGTAAAAAATGAAGATATATTTTAGAAATAAGTGACAAGTAAAAGTAACTAGAGGGAGTATACATCTATTAAGATATGAGTTTATCATTATTCATTATTGATTGTTATCAATTCGATTATCGATTTAACTTACATCTATTAAGATGTGAGTTTGTCATTATTCATTATTGATTGTTATCAATTCGATTATCGATTTAACTATTAAGATTTCACACAATAAAAATATTGAAAATCACTTGGAAATGAAGTAACAAATCAAATGAAGCATATACATGAGTTGATAGATTACATTTGTTAAAAACAAACATTAACACATGTATAGACAGTTAGAAATGAAAGTATGAAACTAGTATAAAACTAAACCATGACTTTATATACCGAATGATATAAATATAATTTATTAATTTACTATCGATTTATCAATAAACCTATTCAAAAGATCTCAAACCGTTAAGAATTGATAAATCAATATAAAAAAATTAAAATTATTACTAAAATCGCTAAATCAATAATCCATTATCAATAAATAAAAGTAAAATTGAATTTATTAGCCACTTTAGATATAAGTAGTTTTTTAAGAAATAAATAAATGTTGAAAATTATTTTTTAAGGATTTTTTTAAAAAAAAATTAATATGGTGGCAAAAAATGGCCATTTTATTAAATATATTTAGGGGTCGTTTGGTAGAGTGTATTAGGAAAAATAACGCATGCATTAGATGTGTGTATTAGTAATACCTTGTTTGGTACACTTTTTTATGTCATGTATAACTAATGATTGCATTAGTTATACACTATATTGTATATTAAGTTGTGTATTACTAATACCAAGAAATTCTAGGTATTAGTAATACATACCATTTTAACACTTGCATTATATTGTATAATTACAAAAGTACCCTCAAAGCCTTTTAAAAAAACATTTTCCATAGTACTTGCTTCAGAAACCTTTCATCTCTCTATACTTTGTCAATGGAAATTCAAGAGTAGGTTTCTTCTTCCTTTGGCTCAATCGAACATTGTTTGCTCATCTTTACAAGGTTAGTACTCTTATCTTTCATTAAAATCTATATTTTTCAACATCTCTTTCACAATTTAAGATGAAATTTAGGTTTAGCTTGTTTTTTTAATATGCTTTGAGCTCATCTATTCCACTCTTTATATGGTCGAAAATTAGGAATTTATGCACATAGATACTTATTTAAAAGCTTTATATGTATTCATTCTTATTTTTATGGCAAATATAGGTGTTATTATGGATCTTCAACCATTATCAGGTATTGAATATATTATTTTTGTGGAGATATTGTTTCAGCAAGTCCTTATTTGACTTTTCATGGCTAGTCATGGTCATTCTCTAAGAAGACGATGTCGAAACAAATGTGAGGTTAGGTATTGTATGAGTGTTCGAGTTTCGAAAATCATTTCTCACTAGAACTGGCCTAGTATAAATTATTTAACTGCTAGAAACTTCTGTTTTTTTGTGACCTTAATTGCACACCCTTATGTACTCTTCACATTTCTTTTGTTGTATGCTTTAGTTTATAGTGAATCTTATGATATTTGGTTCTTCCTGATTTTTTTGATAATCTGTCGCACAAGTTCTTACAGGCGAAATGAATAGTCAAACATCATCAAATAAGAAATCAAAAAAACCAAGCAACACAACACCTTCAACACGAAGGACATGGATTCCAGAAGAAGAACAAACTCTTTTAGACGGGCTTAAAGAGTTGTGTGCTAATGGTTGGAGAGGTGATAATGGAACCTTTAGACCAGGACACTTGATGGAGTTAGAACGTTATACACACAAATATCATCCTACAAGTGGATTGAAAGGTGAACCACACATCAAAAATAAAATGAGATATTGGAAAAGATGCTATGGAAGTATAGCTTTGTTGAAGACTCGAAGTGGTTTGGGATTTCAATATAGTGATGGAACTATAATAGTTGACGATCCAAAACATTGGATTGACTTTATAAAGGTAATTAATATATTTTTGTTATTTCATATGGTACTTTCCTTATTAGTTCCTTTAATTATTCATAGTTGATGTGCCTTTAAACTAGTGATCAAGTAAATTGTTATCATCATATATACAGTAGCATCTAGCCTCTCTTTAGATCCTTTTACAGTTAATTAATATCATATTGTTCTATTTTATTTTTTAATTTTCTAGATTGATCCACAAGCCAAGAAAACGAATACTAAGAAATGGCCACTATTTGAGGATTGGGAAGAAATCTTTGGTAAGGATAGAGCAACAGGAGAGTTCGCTGAAGGGCCGCTAGATGCTACTGAAGAAATTCAAAAGAGTCAAGCTCCACAACATTCTAATGACATGAGTTTGGGATTTCCTATTGATGTTGATCTTGATGATGATGAAGAAGAAGAAAATGCTTACCATAGCTCTAAAGTTGGTACTGAAGAAGCTGAAAATGCCACTGGACAAGGTGGATTTTCTACAGCTGAAGATTTCACCGAACCTAGTTCATTTACTGGAGCTGAAAATGTCACTGGACCTAGCGTATTTAATGAAGGAGAAAATGTTGCTGATTCTGAAAATGAACATGCTAGATCCAGAAAAAGTCATAAACAAGGTGAGTCTTCTAAAAGATCATCTTCTAATGTTAACGAGAAAGAGAAAAGCAAGAAAAGGAAAAAAATAGTAGAGGATGATAGTGAGACATTTCTTAAGGGTATGATGGAAGTTATGAAAAACTTTACTGAAAGTCAAGACAAAAGAATTTGTTCCTTGATTGAAAAGATGGGGGATCGTGATCGATCTGATGTTCGTGGTCAAGTTTATTCTATCCTTGAATCCCCTGTATCTGAGTTGTACACCACAGAGCAACGTATAAAAGCTGCAATGATTCTCTGTAAAGATGACAAAAAGATGGAATTATTTTTACGTATGAGTGAACATGATCGTCAGACAATGATGTGGATGGTTGTCCATGATAAACATTGAAGTACGGTGAACTTGTGATACAAGTGGCTACACTAGTGTAGTAATTTTTGCTTGAAATCACTTCGAAGTGTGACAACAGTGGCATATTTTGACATCTCTGATTATTAATGTGCGCATGAGCATGTTAAATCTTTTTGTGTAACTAAGTTTTATCAAAATATCTCAACTCTTGTGTCAATGCTAAGTGAAGATGTAATTATATAGTTGTCATTACAGCTCTTCAAATTCTCGTGTAGCCATTTAATTTTGAGATTCTGAAATGCAATTATATAGCTGCTATGACAGTTCTTTAATCTGTCTTGTATTTCTCTGTCTTGTTTCTGTTTTTCTTTGTTAATTTCTCTATGAGTTGATGGTTCATAGTTGTTGTAATGCTCACTAGTTTGGTATTGAGATCCAGCTGATCATTGATTGGTTGATCCTCTTTTGTTTTTTTCTGTTTTGGAGGAAGGGAGTTAGGAGCTCTCTCTTCTCACCACCTCCTTTCTAAATTTTAGAAAAAGGAGTAAATGATTCTAGCAGTAGCAGCTGGAACATTGCATCAGTGGGACAATTAATATGGCAGATTGTAATGAATAAGGAAACCTTGTGGGTAAAATGGGTACATGGAATTTATCTTAGAGAGGAAACCTTGATATGGAGTCACAGGGCACCTATTGATAGTAGTTGGTATTGGAATGCAATAAAGGAACAGATACATGGCTGGTATTGCAAGGGAACAAGTTCCTCTACAGGCAACTGCAGAATCATCAACTGGAAGCAGAAGAGTAGTTGCTGGTGCTGGAATGGGGAAGCAGTGTATTTGTTCACCAACAATCCATCCATTGGAAATCTACTAATAATGGAGCTGGCATTTTTATTTTTTTTAATCTTATTTCAATATAGTAACAACTATTTAATTTTATATTTGAAAAAAAAAGAATAGGAGTAAATAATGTTTTAGCAAAGAACCTTGTTGCAAAGGAAGTGTACAAAGAAATAAAGTGTGAAGGGTATTTTTGTAAACATACATCTTTTTAATAGACATTATGCAAGATTTGTTATTTCTAATACATCAAACCAAACATTGTATAAGAAATAATGCAGACATAACTAATGCAAGCATTACTAATGCAAGCACTACTAACGCAAGCATTACTAATACACCCTATTTTGCATTATTCTTATACACTCTACCAAACGACCCCTTAAAGTTCACAATAACACAAATCAAAGCAAAGCAAAGGGCGGGCCCATCAACAAATAAAATTTGTACAGAAGTGGCAAATGTCACATCTCCATCTTCATCAACTCCCTTATTTCCAGAAAAGGAAACCAACGATTTCTTTCAGCTCCTTCCATCACCACTGTAGAGCTTCTTCCATATTTTCATTACTTGGTCAAAAAAACCACTTCTCCCATCTGATTTCTTTTTTGTTGAAATTGTTCTTCTTATGATTTTGTTCCACCACAAAGCAGTCTTCAATCTCCATATTCAAATTCATTTCTCTATGTAAGTTCCGACCATCTTTGAACTTTATTTCTTCCATTATTGCACTTGAATATATCCTTTGACTAAGCTTTATTTTGTGAACTGTTGATACCATCAAATCTGGATATTTGTCTCTTCTTCCATGTTATGTTGATGTTCCTCCTTGATAGCTTCCTTTTCTTGAGACCACATATTCATTTGATTAAACTACTTGTTGCTGAGCCTCTGTGACTTCATGATTCTTGACATTGGTTCTTTATTCATTGAATGTTGATGCCTTCTTCCTACCTAATTTTGCATTGCTTAAATCTTTTTGTTCTTATCCTCAAATTAGCTATTTGTTGCTTGTCTAAGTTGAGAATTTGCTTAGCTTTAGTAGGAAGCTCCATGAAACTAGAATAATTGAATCTATTTGTTCTGTTAAAAGCTAGATTAGCTATACAGTCAGCCATATAATTACCTTCTCTATAGATGTGATTTAATCTAACTTGACAAATCTGAGTCATTAATTTCCTTGATGTCTTCTATTACGGTTGCAATTTGCGATGAAATTCCCAAATTCTTGATAAGATTTTTACTAAAACTAATGAATCAGTTTCAATATCAATCCACGTGATCCCAATAGCAGTGCAATGATAAATTGCTTCCCTTATTGCGATTGCCTCTACTTCCATATTTGTAGTCTCGTTTATCTCTTCTCCTTGGGCATAAACTAGATCTACGTCATGATTTCTTATACAGAAACCATAAGAAGTACTTCTCCTTGGATTGCCTTTAGAAGCTCCATCTGTGTTGCATTTTAACTTGCCATGCTCTGATGGTTTCCATCTTACTGCCATGTAGTACAATTTGGGTTTGTACTTCTCCAAATAGTCCACCAATTCTGGCCAGCTGATATGAATCTGCCTTGCCTTAACTTAGGATATACTCCCTCCGTCCCTATTTACTTGTTCATATTTCCTCTTTTAGATGTTCCTATTTACTTGTCCATTTTGACAAATCAAGAAAGGACAAAAAAAGTTTTCCTATTATACCCTCATTTAAACTTCTTGAAAATTTAAGGGAAAAGGGTCAAAAATACCCCCCCAACTTTGGTTTATTGTTTGACTTTACCCTCGACGTTAAAATGAAGTTAATTGTACCCCTCCCGTTACTAATTTCACCAAAATTACCCCTCATTTAGACGGAATCCCCAAAATTGATCCAAATTGACCCAATTACCTAGATTTTAAAAAAAAAAACCCTATTCCCTATTTTTAACCCAATGACCCGACCCCCTCTAGGATAACCCGGTACCAATTAACCCAATTACCCATTTCCATTTACCCATGCTCTCTCTTTAGAGATTCTCATTTTATCCCAAATTTACCCATTAACTTTTCCTCTGATTTCTACAGCGATCTTGCTCAACAAATCGATTTTTCGCCAACGAAAGGTAAGATTTTTGGATTCTAAGTTGTTTTGTCTGCGGTATCTCTCTTTCGTTCTTCCTGCATCTCTCTTTCGTTGTTGATTACGAGTTAGGGTTTGTCTCCAAATTTCTGGCTCATTTGTTTGCCTCTTTACTGATATGTATTACGATATGTTAGTTAGGGTTTGTGGGTATTTGTCTTTCTGACTCATTTGTTTGCCTTTTTACTGATATATATTACGATCTGTTAGTTAGGGTTTGTGAGTATCTGTTTTTGGGTTATTTGTTTGACATTTTACATCTAAAAATTAACGATTTGTTACTTTAGTTGTTGATTTACGAGTGTTGATGTTGTGGGTTAAGGTTTTTGAGTTATGGATTTACCTTTTTACATCTAAAATTTCACGATTGTTAGTTATTTGTTTGCTTTTTTACGATTTAGGGTTTGTGGGTAGGTTTTAGGGTATTGATGAATTTGGAGAAGGTGGTTTAGGTTTTGGAGATGTTATTGAGTATGGGCTGATTTCTGGTCCCAATATTTAATTGGGAAATTCTTGATTGAATATGGTCCCTTTTTTATGTGGGGCCAATATTTTATTCATTCTTATTGAATATGGTCCCCTTTTTCTCCAAATTTCTTAGTTATTTGTCTGTTTTTTTTTTTACAGTTTGTTAATATTTATTCTTATTGAATGTGGTCCCTTGTTGTCTTTGTGTGCCTTTTTAGGAGTTTTGTTAATGTTATTACTATTTTTGGAAGTTATTAATGTTGTCTTTGTGTCCCTTGATTGTGTGCATTTTTACGTGTTCTGTTTTTCCTTTCTTAGTTATTTTGTCTCATTCATGATTTTGGAAGTTGTTAATGTTGTTTCTTGTGTGTCTTAGGTTGCCTAAAATGGTTTTGGTTGATCTAGTATTTCACTATGGTGGGAAATGGATAAGAGAGCCTAAATTACTCTATGAGAGGAAGCTTGTTCACAAATGGGAAGGTTATGATGCTGATCTCTTATCTTATATAGATATTACTAATGAGTACATTAATATATTAGGCTATGTGGGTGTGCAGCAGTTACTAGTATCTGTCCCTTCTGGAAAGTACTATGAAATAGAAGGTGATGAGGGGATTAGGACATTATTGTCCTTTGTTAATGATAAATTTGATGTAATTAATTTATTTGTTGTTGATGATTGTGAGTTAGATGTTGATGTTGAGAATATAATCAAAATGTTAGAGACTGTGGTAGTTATTGATGATGTATCTATTGATTGTACTTCTGATGGTACTGAAAATGATAGTGATACTTCCAATGATAACTCTGATTATAATTCTGAAGAATTAGAGGTTCTTGCACTAGAAATGAGGAGGGTAATTGATGGTAGCTTGTGTGATTACAAGGATTTACACAAATCAATGACATTTAAGGATATATCTGAAGCTAGAAGATACATTAGTTTGCATTCATTGGCAAATGGCTATAACTTAACTACTAAAAAAAGTGACAGAAAAAGACTTAGGGTTGTTTGCAGAGATAAATGCAACTTTGTATGTCTAATTTCTGGTGAAAAGCATGTTGCCGGTGTTAGAGTGAAAACATTGAAAGGAGATCATAATAAAGCATGCAAGGATCCATGTGGTAACTATAAGGTCAGTGCAACTACAATGGCCTTTTACTTTAAGGAGAAGTTGCAAGCTAATCCCAAATACAAGATAAAGGAAATGAGAGTTGATATGAAAACTGCTTTCAACATTAATGCTCATTTTGAAAAGTGTAAGAGAGCTAAAAGAATGATTTTGGAGGACATGGAAGGCAGTTTTTGTGATGATTATAAGAAAATTGTTGGGTATGCAAATGCTTTAAAAAAGAGTAATCCAGGAACTGATGTTGTCCTTAAGGTTTCAAGAAATGCATTAGAAGATGGAAAAAGAAAATTTTCGAGGATGTACATTTGTTTTGATGCATTGAAGAGTGGATTTAAGAATGGGTTGAGATCTTTCATTGGCCCAGATGGTACATTTTTGAAGGGTAAAGCTAAAGGTCAATTGTTATCTGTTATTGGTCAAGACTCAATGAACCATTTCTATCCTATTACTTGGGCTATTGTGGACAGAGAGTGCAAGGCATCTTGGGTGTGGTTCTTGGAATTACTTCAGAAGTCTTTAAACATCAACAGTGGAGAAGGAATCACATTCATGTCTGATATGCAAAAGGTAAATTCTCATATCTGTCACTTCTTTATTCATTCTTACTTACTGTATCTTATTTGTCTTATGTATTTTCATTTGTCTTGTACTGATATACAGGGATTAATTGAAGCTATTAGAAATATTTTACCTAATGCTATGCATAGATTTTGTGTGAGGCACATAAAGGCCAACTGGAGAAAAAAAGGTAAGAGATCTAAAATGATGACTAAGGAATTGTGGTGGTGTGCATGGAGCACCTACAAAGAGGAGTTGGATGACTATTTGAAGACATTAAGTCAACTGTCTGAAGAAGTAAAAGACCATCCGTTGCATTTTTCCAATACAAACTTGGTGTAGAGTATTTTTTGACACTGTTTGCAAGAACAGTAAGGTGGAAAACAATTTGGTTGAGTCATTTAACTCTTGGGTATTGGAAGCAAGACACAAGCCAATAATTGGTATGCTTGAGGATATAAGAATCAATGTTATGACCAAGTTTGTCAAAAATGAAGATGAACTGATGACTTGGAACTGTGATTGGAGTCCTATAGCTATTGAAATGTACAATGAATTCTTGAAGATTGCTAATGTGTGTGAATTAAATTTCAATGGAGATGATGGATTTGAGGTAAGTGAAGGAAATGACAGACACATTGTCAATTTGGCAGCTAAGAAATGCACATGTAGGGTATGGGATCTTACTGGAATACCATGTCCCCATTCAATCAAGGCTCTTCTTTACAAGAATCTTGATCCATTGGATTCACTGGTGGTACTCTAAGGAGGCATATCTTTTGACTTACCATTGTAAGCTACAACCAGTGCCTGGTCAAAAATTTTGGAAAATTGAAGCTGAACAGGCAATGGAACCATCAGAATTGGTAAACTTAGCTGGCAGACCTAGAGTGAATAGGAAAAGAGATAAAGATGAAGCACGTAAGAGACAAACTGAGTGGGTTGCACCAAGAAGAGGGAGAAAAATAACATGTTCAAACTGTGGGATTCTTGGACACAATGCAAGAGGTTGTCACAAGGTAATCATTTCATTTGCTATGTAATTAGTTATTAGTTATTGTTATTGTAATTTTGATTTTTCTGTTATTTTATCAGTTTATCTTGTAATTGTGATTTTTTTGTTTTTTATCAGTTTAATCAGAATAGTGAAGAAGGCATTTCTAATACTGGACAAGCTAAGAGTAAGAAGAAAAAGGTAAAATCCATCTTTTTTAGTTCACTTACTTTACAATGTCATGTTTCAGTTTTGTGTAATTATCTCACTTCTAATACTGTAACTGTCTCACTTATTGCTATGTAATCCATCTTTTCATACTGTAATTGTCTCACTTATTAATACTGTAATTGTCTCACTTCTAAAAGGCAAAATCCATATTTTTTCTTATATTAGATGGATAAACAATGTGACAAGGGAAAAAAGCAAACAAATGAGAGGCATAAGACACAACCTACTCAAGATTGTGCATCAGATGAAGATGAAGATGAAGATTTTGATCTTGATGTTGAGGATGACATGCCATGGAAGCCAAGAGATTTTTCACCAAAAGGGCCTACATGGAAGGGGAATGCACCTGAAACTGAAAATATGTTGGAGCAATTAAGAAAAGAAAAGGTATGAAAGTTGGACAATTTAGTAACCTATTTTACAAGAGTGATGCTTAGTATATCACTGTGGTCTTTTAATCAGATGGATATGCGATCCAACAAGGAAAAGAAACAAGGAAAGGAGAGGCATAGAACACTAATTGATGAAGAAGATGTTGAGGACTTTCCCTTAATAACTCCACAACCTACTCAAGATGAAGATGAAGATTTTGATATTGATGTTGAGGATGACATGCCATGGAAGCCAAGAGATTTTTCAGAGTTGAATTCTAGAATCCAACAAAGACAGAATCAGGCACGACCTACATGATCAAGAAGAATCAACTTCCTTGGAGATGGTCCGAGTGTATCAAGTGATTTGTATGCACCAAAGGACTTACGTGGAAGGGCAATGCATCTATTACTGGAAGAATGTTGGAGCAATCAAGAGTTGAAAAAGTTAAGACAAAAAAGGGTAATGGCAAGGCACAACAATGACGAGTTCAGTAATGAAGACAATATTTTGTTATTTTGTTGCATGTTTTTGAGATACTAATGGCATACAAAAACATGTTTATGTGTTTAAAAGCTTTTTGTATTTGCACTAACTTCTTTTGGGGTATGTACTGAACTAACTTCTCTATGTTCAAATCAGTTTTTTGTCATTATATATGAAGTGTTCATCGTGTTCTGTAAATGTGTAAAGAAGAGATCATAAATGGTCAGGTTCTGTAAATGTGCAATTTTGTTCAGTTGTGTTGCTGTATGACAATAATGACAGGACCAGTAGTCTTTGTTGCTATAGATACATTGCATGTAATTTGGTATGTGTGCAGTTTAAGTAGGAAGCAAAAACATTTGTTATATTAAGCAAATACATTCCCAGAATGGTGCCAAGTTTGAACATTACTTTTTAGTGTGTATTACTTCCACTACTAAACATTACTTCATATTATATCAGTGCATATGTCCTTCCATTACAACACCAAAATGAAGAATAAAAAGGTCCTTCCATTACAACACCAAAATGAAGAACAAAAAGGGAACCAACATCACAAAAGACACTAACAACTGAATTCACTAAACACTAACAACTAATGCTGAAAGTAAACACTAACAAAGGAAGTCACTTAGTCGTTAATGCAACTAGAAATCCAACAAAAAGAAAACATGAAATCATAACTTTGTACTTTATCTTGTGATATTTGTCTTGAAATGTCGTAACTTTTTCCACTACCAAATCATTCGATGCCTCCAATGTAGCAACTGTTTCCGACAAATGACCTACTTGTATCTTCAAATTTTCCACAACAATCTTCAAGTTCTCCATTTCAATCTTCAAATTCTCCACTTCAATCTTCGAATTATCCATTTCCATCTTGACATCTTTCAACGACGACTCTAAATTTCGTAGGTAAGCTACTTCAAGAAACGCTTGGTCTTCCCATTCCCAATATCCACATAAAGAAAACTGCCATAAGAATACTCGAAATCAGTTCATACGAATAAATACGAAATAAGATCATACGAAGAAATACCAAATCAGATCAATAATAGGAATAAATCAGTTCATATACTTACATCCGGACGAGGACATCGGAAAAACCTTCTTCCCGAATTAGATGTAGTACTCGAAATCAGTGTTTTGACCACCAAACCACAAGAACATTTTCTTTGAGACGAATAACTATTTTGTGACATTTTCTGAGAAGAAAAATCAGAGGTGAACGAAAAAAGAGATGCTGGAAGAACAATGGGTAGAACGAAAGAGAGATGCAGAAAGAACAATGGGTAGAACGAAAGAGAGATGCAGGAAGAACGAAAGAGAGATACCGTAGACAAAACAACTTAGAATCCAAAAATCTTACCTTTCGTTGGCGAAGAATCGATTTGTTGAGCAAGATCGCTGTAGAAATCAGAGGAGAAGTTAAGGGTAAATTTGGGAGAAAATGAGATTCTCTAAAGAGAGAGCATACGTAAATGGAAATGAGTAATTGGGTTAATTGGTACCGGGTTATCCTAAGGTCATTGGGTTAAAAATAGGGAATAGGGTTTTTTTTTAAATTCGGGTAATTGGGTCAATTTGGATCAATTTTGGGAATTCCGTCTAAATGAGGGGTAATTTTGGTGAAATTAGTAACGGGAGGGGTACAATTAACTTCATTTTAACGGCGAGGGTAAAGTCAAACAATAAACCAAAGTTGGGGGGTATTTTTGACCCTTTTTCCAAAATTTAAACTTCCCCCAACATTGATTAGTTATCTTGAATAAATTTATTTTGGAATCATAATTAATAAGGGCAAAATTGTAATTTCACTATGCTAATCATTGTTGTCTTAATATGTGTGTCATTTCTAAAATGGACAACTAAATAGGGACGGAGGGAGTATTACTTTGACCATTCTCCAAATATCGGTATTCAAATTGAATACAAGACTATTGTAGGAGACATCCTATAAACGATTGAGAAATACAACATCAATTTTATACTTGCTAATAATCTGTGTTGCCAATGAAATGATCTTAAAAAGAGTTCAATGCTCTTAGACCTCCTACAAATTCAACTACACAAATTTTACGAAAAATAACATGGTCCCCCAAAATGGCAAAAGGAAATAGGTATGTTAATGGAGCAACTAGATGAAGATCTCATTCATCATTGAAACAAAAAGGTGAATGCAAAAAAAGATTACAAGTTCGCACCTTAACAGAACTCTGATCAAGCTACAATCTTCCTCTACACTTGTCCAGTCACTATCAACCAAGAAAGACTATATAAATGAACATTCATAAGACATTAGTAAATTAAAGAGACAAAAATGTTGCGTTTCAGATGGCACAAAGCAAGCGCGATTGGTCCAACTCCAATATATTGGGGCTCAAGGTGATAGCCTAGATAATCCATTTAGAAATTAGAGCACAAAAAGGCCAAAAAAAAGAAAGACAATTCTCACCTCCGTGTATGCATTAATGGCAGTGATAAATTGATTATTCAAATTCACCTTTACTGGTGTCATTTTCCCCTTTCTTCCTTTCGATCTTTACTTCAAATTCGCACTCAAAGTCCTATCTTTTCTTCTATATCTATATGTATATGTATATGAGAAAAAATGAAATGAGCCGAATGAAGAAATGTTTTTGGGAGGGAAAATAAGCAAGGGTTTTGCTGAAAATCAAATAGGAATATGTTCCTCCGGAACTTTCCATAAGATTACAATTTGGAAGTATTTTAT
This sequence comes from Solanum verrucosum, assembly GCF_900185275.1. Taxonomy (NCBI): domain Eukaryota; kingdom Viridiplantae; phylum Streptophyta; class Magnoliopsida; order Solanales; family Solanaceae; genus Solanum; species Solanum verrucosum. Next base: position 1,360,626 of record NW_026020215.1, read on the forward strand.
CAGTTTGTAAACATGTTAAATCATTATAGAATTATTAAGATATTAATTTGTCAATCAATTTAAAAATTTATCTGTTATTAATAGTTATTGATTTGATTATATAAGTTGATAGATTGCATCTTGCTAAAAAACTAACTCCAACACTTTGTAGAGATAATCATAAATGAAAGTATGAAACTATGAAAGTAAAATCCCGACTTTATATATCAAATGGTATAAATTTAATCTATTGATTTACTATCTATTTATTAGTTAACCTATTAAAATAAATCTCAAACTATTAAAAATTGATAATGCGATATAAAAAAGGAAAAATTGTATATAATAACAAACTATTAATTCAAATTAAATACTATAAATATACTTTGATTTAATTGTATCCTATAGCAAACTATTGCTATTTTCGCCCCTCTCCCTGGTGGAATCTCGCTCGCCACTCTCGTTTGGTGGAAGTCACGCTCGCCTCTCTCGCTTTTATACAAACACAAATGTATAAAATGTGTTTGTGTTTGTATAAAGCGAGAGGAAATTGTATATATACATATATTTTCATTCCCCTCTCTCCCCTCTCCCAAATCTCGCTCGCCACTCTCCCAAATCTCGCTCACCACCCTCGCCTCTCTTGCTTATACAAACAGAAACGAAATGTATAAATTGCGCTTCTGTTTGTATAAAGCGAGAGAAAATTGTATATACACATGTAAATACATATATCTTCGTCATATACACTTATAATTATACAATACAAATATTTCCCTCTCCAGTTTTCTTTTGTCTTTCTCTCTCTCGTTTTATACATACACAGATTATACAATTGATCTTTTGTATACAACTGTTTTCTTTTGTATATGTATAACGAATTATACAACTGCCTTCTTTGTATATGTATAACGAATTATACAACTGTTTTTTTTGTATATGTATAGCGAATTATACATATATATGTTTGCTATGAAGCACAATTATGCAAACTTTGCTATAACATACAAATATGAATTTTGTGTTTGTTATATGTGAAAGTTGCTCTATAAAAAAGAGGAAAGGAGCCTCATATACCCCTTAAATTTGTCATTTAGAGCTGATATACCCTTCGTTATGAAAGTGGCCCATTTATACCCTTACCGTTATACAAATGACTCACATTTACCCTTACCGTTACAAAAGGAACTCACATATACCCTTCATCTAACAGAAGTGAAAAGAATAGTTTGAATTTTTTTTTAAAAATCTTGCAGGGGTATATATATGATCCTTCTAGAAAAGTTCAAGGTATATTTTAATCTTTTTTCATACAAAATTAGTTTAGACTTCTTTGATTATCATTATTCGAGTTTCTTGTTCTTTTTTTTCTATCATTCTTTAGTGAAAAGATAAAAAAATTAAAACTAACTTTTTTTGCGGCTATATTGTAATTTAGTTTTTGTATTTGTAAAAAATATTTTTAAAAAGTGGGGCATTTAAAGAAAATTAGTGAAATATAAATAAATTTGACCATCAAAATAATAAATTTAAATTAGTCGTTGAAACAAAAAAGTCAAAAAACTTATGTGTGGGTATAATCCATATACCCATGTAGATTATTATTTTTTTCAAAAGAATAATTAAAAAATTAAATTAAAATTATTTTTTTCACTTCCGTTGAAGGAAAGGGTATATGTGAGCCATTTGTCTAACATTAGGGGTATATATGAGTCACTTTCATAACAAGGGGTATATTAGATCTAACTGACAAAGTTGAGGGGTACATCAAACCTTTTTCCCTAAAAAAATTTACCAAAATCATTAAATTAATAAGCCATTATTAATAAATTAGTTTTAAAAATTCAATTCAAATTATTGATTTCTATTTGTTTTGGACAACCCTAATTTCTATTCTAAGCTATGAGCCACTTTAGATATAAGTAATTTTTTAAGTAATAAATAAATGTTGAAAATTATTTTTTAAGGATTGATATTATGGATAAATAGTTAAATATTTGGATAAAATCAATCTATGCAATTATATCCATGTTTTCCTATATTATTGATAACCAGCGTAAAGACATTTCTATATATATTTTTCGAGAAATATTTAGAATTCTTATTACTTACCTTTAAATTCATCTCTCATCATCAAGTGAAATATTAATAACATGTTCTTCTCTTTTTGAAAGCAAGTGAGCGTCTTATTTTGTCAATATTTGAAACAATTGTTTTCCATATTAGTATAATATATCTTTAGAATCAAAACACACAAATTAATCCCTAAAATTAAACTAATTACTCTAATTTACCTCCTCCTTTAAAAATTTCATCAATACTCAATTAACCCAAATTATTTATCCGAGATATCTTCTTCATTTGCAAGTTGGAGGAGTGCTCCTTTCTTTTTCTTTTTTCCTCTTTCATTTGTTGTTTTTGCTCTTCAATTTTTTTTAATCCTTTCATTTTTTCATTTTTATATTTTTCTTATTTATTATTTTTACCCTTTTGTCTTCTTTTATACTTTATTGGAGATGTATTTTGTAACACCTCAGAAATATTTTGAACTAAGACTCGAACCATCCTTAGTTGTGAGTAGGATTTTATCGAGGAATTTAAAATTTCTTGAGTGTTAAGGTCACTAGATGTAGCACCTTGAGTTCCAAGAAGAACTAAAGAGGGTTCATTCAAGTCATTCCTAAGTTCTTCTAAGTTGTGGGTCAACTTCAAACGACTATAACTTTCAATACATGATGAGTTAGGTGGCCCATAAGATATCAAATGAAAGGTCTTCGAGTCCTCTTTCCAACGCCACCAATTTTGCTAAAATCCGAGCTTTGAGTAAAAAGTTATGACTGATCTACTAACAACACTCAAACCTGGCAGCCACTCCGCAATGGCTCCGCGTTACAGAGCCAATATGGACCTCATTGCCTGCTGGAAAATAATTCCGACTCCCAGCTCATTTTATTTATTTCTTTAAGGGTATTTTAGTCCTAAAAACCCTTAGGAGGTCATCTAAATTACCCTAAACGTGTAGAAAAATCAGTTTTCATAAATCAAACCCTCTCATTCACTCCTAAAGTTCTACCCCCAAGAAATTCAAGAAACGCTAAGGCTAGGATTCATCTTTCAAGATTTTCCTTCAAGTTTCTTCAAGAAGATGGTTCTTTCAGGTATGTAAGCTTTCATAGTGTTGGATTTGTTCACCCTCACGCCAATCATGTTTAATTCTATCCTTGAATTCGTTTTTGAGATTGAATTATTAAGTTCTTGAGTTTTATCCATTATTGAAGGTCTTTGAGTTCTTGAGGTGTGAGTTTTGCAAACGAGTTGAGTTCCTTGATAGATTTTATACGGGTTTCATTGAAATCGTTCTGGGTTTGTGATTTTTTGTGATCTTGGTCGATAAAACTACTTTGGGTGCGAGTTGAGTCGAGTTTGGGAGAGGAAGAAAAGATCGGACAAATAATTGCTCCCAAGTCTGCGTCACGGAGGCGCTTAAAATTTTCAGTATCCAGTCGGTCAGCCCCTCTCCGCGTCGCGGAGAGGATACAAAGTCCTTTTCCTCAAAAATATTTTCGCGACCAGAAATTTAATTCCATCTCCGCGTCGCGCCGATGTTCTTTAATTTGGGTCTTTTATTTTTGTATATTATATGGATGATTCGATCTGCAAGGACCATGATTGGGAATTGTTTGATTGTCTTTCTCTGTGGAAGAGTCTAAATAGAATCAACTTGAATTTGGGACCGCTATTCGAAATCTTAGTGAAACACTGGATTTTTTATCTCATGTCTGCTTTTCGTGAAAACATACCAATTGAAGTGGAGGGTTTCTTCAAATAACAACAGGTTGGGTTAACTATTCAATCAAATGATATTGAGCATGTTTCCCATCTCTTCTCGAGAAACAAGTGGGCTATTTCTTTGCAAAACAGTGCTCAATTTCATATGTGGCAAAACACATACAAGATTTGTCACTACAAAAAGGATAATGGTAGCCCTACCATTAACTACTTCATTTATGAATTTCATAGTAATAAAAATACATGTCCTATCGAGACAGAATTTGGAACTTACTATCCTCTTGCCTAGCAGGCAAAGATTTACCTCTGTGGAAAGGATGATTCATTCAGATCGACATGAGAGTCCAACTACATTGCCAGAATCCATGTGGTACACTCCTCTTCCCGCCGATCCCCTTTTCTCCTCGGTCCACAGAGATAAAATGTTTCACCCGTTCTTGTGATCAACTATCTTAACCCTCCTAAATCATTGATAGGTCCAACATTCTAAAGCATAACCCTTGAATCCATAATTAAAATTCAAGAAAGAGTTAAGAGTAGAGTTCAAGGAAGTCTTTGAGTTAAATTGTGGATCCTTTAAGATCAACTATCGATTTTAACTAAGTTTTGAGGAAGTAAGTTTGAGAATGAGAAGAGTTGTACCATGAGTTTTATATTTTCATTGAGACCCTTGTGTCGAGTGTTCATGTCCATAATTCCGCATGAACTCCATAATTTGAGTATCTTTAGAGGAGTAGTATCTTCAAGTTCTAAGTCTTGAGTATTGAGTTCTTAAACCTTTTGAGATTATATTCCTAATCATGGGACTGCTACATGTTACCCATGGAGGTCCTTGAGTTGAGTAGTTCATGCTCATAATTCTGCATGAACCCTATGAGTCGAGCACTCTTGAGGTGAGGAGTATCATTAAGTCCTTGAGTTGAGTAGTTCATGTCCATAATTCCGCATGAACCCTCTGAGTTGAGCAATCTTGAAATGAGTAGTGTCATGGAAGTTCTTGAGTCGTTTAGTTCCGAGTATTGAGTCCTATGTATGGTTATTGAAAAACCTTGAATTGAGTCGTTCACGTCCATAATTCGGCATGAACCCTATTTTGAGAAGTCTTTTACAATCATTTTAAACTTGTTTTAAGACTTGAACACTTGAGTTTGAGAAAGAGTAGAAATGAGTTCATTTTCATTAAAATTATATATGGGAACTAAGTATTCCCAAGAGAGAGGAATCACCGATTTCAAAAGAGTTTTCATGAGCAGTTTTTAGTACTATCTCTTTTAAAAGAAAGATTTTGAGTAATAATCTCAAACCACAGAAAAAGTTATGTTTTTTTTTAAAACATATGAGCTAGTTATATGTTGGGAGTAGTATTGAGCACCGATATGGGGGAAAGTTCAGACAACTCACAGCCTCCATAAACCATGTAGCCAACGTGGGTAGAAATGGTTATACTTTTTTGATGATTTCGTAATGCTTTTAACATAGGCTAGTGGGTCCACTTAGTACTAAGTTCTATATCCCCACAAAGTATAGGACGACACTGATAGCATGAGGCAAGACGATGTATCATCACATAGCTCATAGTGATGGTTGTCAGTTAGAGAAACTCCCACACATATATATTTTGTATTCTTATATACACATAGTTTACTTTGTATTTTCATATACAAGCAGAGTTTATCTAGTATCCTTGCATACAAACTGAGTTGCTTTCTACTGTTTTAAAAGCTTTCCATATATTGCACATGTATTGTTGCTTTATATTGGGTTGAGTATCCAGAGTTGAGTACCCAGAGTCAAGTATCTTATTATTGAGTTGAGCCTTATTTCACTGAGTTGAATATATTATCATTGAGTTGAGCCTTATTTCACTGAGTTGAATAACTTATTATTGAGTTGAGCCTTATTTCACTGAGTTGAATATCTTATCATTGAGTTGAACTATGTTTCTTTGAGTTGAGTGAGTTGAGAAGAGGTAAGTATGGTTATTTTCCACCAGTTCAAGTTTATGTTTATGCTTTAGAATTCTTCTTACATGCTCGTACATTCCATGTACTGAGCTATTTGGCCTGCATCATTTCATGATTCAGATACAGGTATTCAGGATCATCAACAGGCGTTTCGTTGAGGTCATGGGATATTCCAGTCAGCTTTGGTGAGCCTTCTTATATTCCGGAGGACTTCACCTTTATCTTACATTTATTAGTTTTGAGATGTCGTGGGTCTTGTCCCGATATCCTTCTATAATAGTAGAGGCTTCATAGATAGACATAATTGAGGAGTTTATGTATTTACTTTTATTTTGAGTATTGTACAGACTTTTAAAAAGGTTGAGTATTCAAGTTTATTGAATTTATTTCAGTTTTAAGCTTTTGTATGCTTGAGTTAGTCTTCTGTGTGTAGCCAGCCAGGATGAGGGTTCGCTTGGGGACCAACAATGGTTCTTGAATGCCGGCCACGTCCAAGGTGTTGGCTCGGGTCGTGATATATTTGAAAGCATTTTTATTATTTGTTTCCTTCTTTTGTATTTTGTTTACTTTTCTTCTTTTTATTTCCCCTTTTTTCTCTTAGTTTATTTTTCTTCCTTTTTTGATAGTTTATCTTCTTTTTAATTTTTTGTCCCTTTCTATATTTTTATTTTTATAAAAAATAAAAAGTAAAAATATTTTAAAAAAATTAAAATTAAGTGATATTAATTAAGTGGAGTATAGGAAGGGTAGAGTATATACAAATTTTACTACTAGCTTGAGGATGTAAATATATTGTTTTCGAAAGACCATAAGCTCAAGTTCATCTAACTCAAGTAAAGGAGAAGAAATAACGAAAAAAACATAATTGATATTAAGAAAGACACTGTAAAGTCTACAAGAAAGAAACAATAAAAGCATCAAAATAGTGTGATAATCAAAATACAATGTACACATCATATGGCAATAACTACGACACAAATAAGCCAAAACCTACGCACAACAAGACATCCATTCACCCCTACTAGCCATCTACCCTAGCACGCGACCTCTACTCTTTCCTATCTAGAGGCACATCATTTGTAATGTGAAACTGTGTCATGTCCTGTCTAATCACCTCTCTCCAATATTTCTTCGACCTACCTCTATCCCTCCAGATACTATCTACAACCAGCCTCTCGCCCCTTCTCACTCGGCATCTATGCACCTCCGTTGCACATGCCTAAATTATCTCAGTCTCATTTCTCTTATCATGTCCGTCATAGATGCCACTCTTACCTTTTTCAAGATAACCTCATTCCTAATCTTGTTGCTCATAGTATGCCACACATCCATCTCAACATCCTTATCTTGGCAACATGCATATTTTGAACATGGGAGTTCTTGACGGGACATCTCTCCACTCCATACAACAAGGACGATCTAACCACCACTTTGTAAAACTTACCTTTTAATCTTAAGTGGTACCTTCTTATCACACAAGACTCTAGAGGCAAGCCTCCACTTCATTCATATTGCCCCAATGCGATGGCGACATCATCGTGGATATCCCCACTACTTTGAAGTGCAGCCTAAGATATTTAAACTTTCACTCTGAGGAATAGTCAATGTGGAAAGCCTCACTTCCACGTGTGCTTCATCCAACTCAACACTGAATTTGCACTCTAAATACTCTATTTTAGTCTTGCTCAACTTAACACTTTGGACTCTAAAGTCTTTCTTCAAACGTCCAATCTAGAATTAACTCTCCTCGTGTCTCATCAACCAATATTATGTTGTCTACAAATAACATACACCAAAGAACCTCCTTCTAGATAGATCGTGTCAACTCATCCATCACCAAGAAAAATAGAAACGGACCAAGAACTGATCCTTGATGTAGCCTATTTCAACTGGGAAGGGCTCTGAGTCTCCTCTCACCATCTTAGTCTGAGTGTTTTTTCCATTATTCATGTCCTTTATCATTCTAATAAACACTATCGGGACACCTTTAGCCTCCAAACACCTCTGGAGGACATTCCTTGAAGCTTTATCATAGGTATTTTCAAGGTCAATGAGCACCATATGAAAGTCCCTCTCTTTTCCCTATACTTTTCCACTAGTCTCTGCACAAGGTGGATGCTTCATTAGTCGTATGCCCTGACATATATCCAAATTGATTCTCCGAAATAGACACCCCTTTCCTCACCCTCATCTCCACCACTCTCTCCCAAATCTTCATAATGTGCTTAGTAATTTGATTATACATATAGTAAATCATCAATGTTTACATCCCTATGTTTTCAAATAAGGCGCAACGTCGTGGTAACTCAAAATTAATATAATTCAATTAAATTAAATTATTAAAGAATTTTAAGAAAATATTTTTGAGGGGTCGCCACCTAATTTTAGGAAAACTATGAAACCAATTAATTAATTAACAAATAATTAGTCAATGAAATCAGTAGATTCTAGGTAAGGGTTCACCTGATCCCGACAAGAAGGTATTAACCCTCTTCAGAATATACTACAGTGGGTCCAGACTGAATTCATATTTCAAATTGAGGAGGAGATAAAAATAACGTACAAGTATAATTGTCGCACCCCATTTTCAAACTAGTCAAAATAGTTCACAACAGCTATGCCACTGGTTTTGAAAATTGTTTAGAGCCACCATCTAATTTTAAGACAAAGATTAGGAACATCATTTAAAAAAAAATGTAAATATAAACTCTGTTTTGATTTGAGAAACTAGTGAGATTCTAGGTAAGGGTTTTAGTTACTCGGGGAAACGTGTTAAGCACCCCTCGAAGCCTATTCGAAGATCGTCCTTAAACTCAGTTTAGGAAAATAATTAAGAAAACTATACTTATTTATTTGCTTTAAAATTTGTGATAAATAAATTTCATTCATTCGAGAAAAGAGTAAAACACAAGGGTATATCATATATACATCTATAATAAGTACGGAACAAATTTAATAGTAATATATTTATCATATAATAAAATAAATAAGTAAATAAATAAATATATTTGAAATGTATGAAAATTTTATATTTTAAAAATATAGATGTGTATTTAAAGAGTGTGATAATTTATTACTCTAGTTACGTATAAGTAGATTTAAAATGTAAAAAGCGATAAAATAATAGATTATATAGCAATATATGTGATGTATAATTTGAATAAAAGTTCAATGAAAAGAGATTTTCAATAATAACAATAACAATAACAATAATAATTAAAAAAATGCTAAACAATAACAATAACAATAACAATAATAATTAAAAAAATGCTAAACAATAACAATAACAATAACAATACAATAACAATAACAATAATAATAGTAAAAATAATAATAATAATAATAATAGTAATAATAATAATAATAATAATAATAATAATAATAATAATAATAATAATAATAATTAAAAAAAGAAATAACATTCATAAAATGATGGTAGGTATGAAAAAAATAATGTGGTATGTATAACAAAATAATACTTTATTGAGAAAAATTAAGAAACAAATAAATGTATACCTTGCTTATGACATATACATGTTGAGTTGAGTTGAAAATTTCCTTACCGATTAAGTTTTGATGTAAAATTTTACTTGGGTCAACTTTAAACGATCATATCTCTTAGAATATAAAGAGTGATGTGGTCCATAATCTATCAAATTAAATGTATTTGAATTTACTTTCCAACGCCACCAATTTTGCAAAAATCCAAGTTTTGAGTAAAAAGTTATGACCATTTTAGTAACCTGATACAGTGCTGTCACGAATTAGTTGACGGAAAAACATTAAAAAGGGTCCTTTTTGTCTTTTTACTCAAAGAAAACCCTAAAAGAACTTCTTGACTAATTAGAGACCCAAAACAATCAGATTTTCATCTCTTAATTCATCATTCTCTTCTCTCTCAAACCCTAAGGCAAAACCCTAAGGAAAAAATCAAAGTAGAAGACTCTATTCAAGATTTTTTCCATCTTTTTCAAGATTCTTCTTCAAGGTAAGTTCTTCTCCAAGAATTCATTCTTTCTAACTCAAATTCCTCCATACAATTATGAATCACTAATGAAAATTATAATTCTTGACTGCAGAGATTTCAAGAAACTAATTCAAGAATCTCAAGAAACGTTTTCTTGATTGTTTACCTTCAAGCTAGGGTTTCAAGGCTTCTAATCAAGTTCTTCATCAAAATTCTTCAAGAACCTTGTTCTTCCAGGTATGTAAGACTATCATAGTGTTGGACTAGTTCGTCCTCACGCGCTACATCTACTTTCAAATCAGTAAAAGAGTAATCTAGGATTCTATCCCTAGATTTGAGTATTCTTAAGATGAGTTGATTTTGAGTTCTTGAGTTTCAGATTCTTTTTTAAAATTATATTCCTAATTATTCAATTGCTATATGTTATGCATTAATATTCTTGAGTTGATTCGTTCATGTCTATATTTCAGCATGAACCTTATGAATTGAGTATTTTTTTATAAGTAGTATCGTTGAGTTCTGAGTTCTTGAGTTCTAAGTACTGAGTTTCCATATTGCTATTAAGATCTTTGAGTTGAGTCGTTCATGTCTATAATTCCACATGAACCCTATGAATTGAGTTATAAATCTTGAGAAGCTTTTTAAAGTCAACACTTGAGTTTTAAACTGAATTTTTGCGAAAGTAAAGATGAGTTTTGAGAAAGATTTTCTAAAACATGATTAGTATGACAATCAAGTATGCCATCAATGTTTAAGCAGTATGGTATCTAGTTATGCCGTTAATGTTTATGTAGTATGACTTCCCGAGTCATCAATGATCATATCACAATATGATTTTGATATATTTTTGAGAAAGAGTTTTCAAATATGAATTGAGTAAGAGTATAAGGGAACTAAGCATTCCCAAAGGTATCAGTTTTTACATTGATAAAAAAGAAACTTTGATTTCTAAATGAGTTATGAGTTCAAAAATATTTCAAGAGCAGTTATCTCTTTTAAGATGATAGTTTGAGCAATTATCTCAAACCAGAGGAAGATTATTTTTAAATATTGAGCATGAGTATATATTATTGGGAGTAGTATTGAGCACCGATATGGGGATGAGTTCAGATAACTCACATTCCTCATAAACCATGTATGCCAACATGGGTACAAGATCATACTTTTTATATGAATCCTAAGTGCCTTCGGGCAGGGCTTAGTGGATCCACTTAGTTGATGTGTTCTATACCCTGGCAAGGTATAGGACAATTTTGGCAGCGTGGGTGAGATGATATATCATCACGTAGCTCATAGTGATGGTTGTCAGTTAGAGAATCTCCCAATAGAATTAAAGTATATTTTTATATATCACTTATTATATTGAGTTCAGAGATGAGAGAGTATTTTGTAAAGCTTTAAATGATTTAACTCCTTTATTTCTTTACATTCAGCTTGAGTACATTGTTATCTATTTCAGTCCCTTTTTTTCAGTTATTTGTTATTCAGCTATATTACATACTCGTACATTCAATGTCCTGATGTCATTCAACCTGCATAAGAGTCCGTTGAGATCATTTCATCAGCTTTTGAGTAAGGCCTCCTTGCTTCTAGATGACTCCAGTTTTTATAAGTTGTTACTAGCAGTTGTCTTGAGGAATCGTGGGTCTTGTCCCAACACCCATCCTTGTATACATTAGGGCCTTCATAGATAGACAGTTTTGGAGAGTCTTTCTGTAACACCCCATATCCAAAAATAGACCTAAATGCAAATATTTCAGAAGTTACAGGTAAGACCCATGGTCGCCATCCCTACGGTCCGTTCTAATGGTCCGTGGTTCACAACTGTAACTCATCTCCAGAACCCCCTAGAAAATTTAGCTAAGGGTTGACCCACGACCAGGACCTACGAACCTTAGGTGGGACCGTGGATCGTGGACCAGGTCTGTGGATCGAGGTCCCTAGAAAACCCTGACCCACGGCCAGGACCTACGGACCGTAGGTGGGACCATGGTTCGTGGATTGTGGTTCGCAGATCCCAGTCTCTGAAGCCTATCGACGAATAACCAGGACGGACCGTAGGTGGGACCACGGTCCGTGGACCAGATCCGTCGATTGGTCTCGAAATTAGTTAAGTCAGGGGTCTTTTGGTCTTTTCCTTATGCGTTGGACCCCTAAATTACGTGGTTTTGGTTATTTTTTGCCTAGAAACATAACTAAAACTTACCTAAGTCAAATCATTCGTCAAAACTTAGAAACTTAGAGTGTAGAGAGAAGAAAGGGGCGACCGAACCCTAGTTCAAGAACGCAACAAGGTTCCATCAGTTCCACTCTCGAAATCGATAGATTTCTCCGTGGAATTCGTCATTAGGTATGTGGGATTTCACTAGTGGGTTCCTTTCACCCATTAGGTCTCTAAATTTCAGTCAGAGTCTTGATCCCCTTAATATTATCTAAACTTAGGGTTTCTTGAATGCTAGAATTGTTGGGTTTTCAGCTGTTAGAATGATCCAAATCATATTATCACGTTATAGTATTATTTTGCCCAGATTCATGCATTAACTCAGAAGCCTAGCTATGTAGTTCCTTTAGTTCATGAATTATACATGCTAGGTCAGTTAATTCAGTTACATATAAACATGCCTTAGTTTTCGAATGCATTATTATCAGTCTATTAATGTTGCATTCTCAATTTGCATGTCAGTTTTGAGCTATCCAGTATTACAACATTTCAGTCATAAAGTGTTAATTGCTTAATCATATGGGAAGCTTAATACTGAGTGGACTAGGGTCAGTCACCTTCAAGTCCCAGAACTACGTGCCCCGTAGGTTATAAGTCTCATCTGTGGGCATCATATTAGTGATCATGCCAGCATGCCTCTATACCTTTGGCAGGGTATATTGGGTCCTCTTGATGGGGCGTATACATCAGACTCCATATTTAGCTCATGTGATTTTATGTCGGTTATTAGTAACTCCCTTACAGTTCAGTCAGATTCTTTTGCATTGACCATGTTATCATTATAGTTCAAAAATCAGTCTCAACATGTTATAAACTTGGTCATTACATTCAATATTTCATGTTCAGTATTCTCAGTTGGTATATGCTTATCTTATGTCATTTCTCAGATTTATGCTTTGATTAAGTTATGTTATTATTCAGTGTTACTTTATCCTACATGATCAGTACCCTTTAAGTACTGACGCATACTCTGCACTACATCATCTCGTGATGTAGGTTTAGGTCCTCAGCAGTCAGATCACACATAGATCGGTTCTTGATCTTCAGTTCAACAGCATCGATGGTGAGTCCTCATTCTTCGAGGACTAGTGACATGACTATCTTTATCGCTTTTAGCTTAGTTTTTAGTTTTACTAAATCTAGCTGGGGCATGTCCCAACATTTCTAGTCAGTAGAGGCTTTATTTCAGACATAGTTAGATTCATCTTTAGATTCGAGTTTGATACTTCAGTTGTTTATTAAAAGTCATAGTTTCTTTTTATACAGACAATATTGTGTATTCCCCATCATTTTAGTTATTTCATGATCTAGCTTCCGCTTAGTTATTATTGTTTCAGTTTATCTTTAGTATGCTTATGATTATGCTAGCAGGGTTAGTTTGGGGTCACTCGTGATCCTAGATCCCGTGTTGCGTCCAGGGGGTAGCCTCGGGGCGTGACAAACTTGGTATCAGAGCACTAGGTTTAAGTGTCCTAGGATGTCTGAAAAACCGCACTAAGTAGAGTCCTTTTCATGGGTGTGAAGTGCACCACATCTAATGAGAGGGAGGCTACAAAGTGTTTTAGAAAAACCTAACTTTCTTTGTTACTCTTATCGTACGTTAGGTATGATCTAGTTCCTTGTTCTGACTTGTCATTTTGCGTTTTCAGATCATGCCTCTCGTAGAGCTATCCCCCGGAATGTTAATGCACGCAATGCTAACGCAGCTCCTCCAATCCCAGATCAAGAAGTTTCGATTGCTGAATTTTGGAATGCTATCCAGTTGTTGGCTCAGAGTATGACCAACCAGAATAATCAGCAGGCTCTAGTTCCCACAAATGCTAATGTTGGGTCAGCTGCAGCTAGAGTCATGATTTTGTTAGGATGAATCCTCCTAAGTTCTTAGGATAGCAGATTGGTGAGGATCCCCAAAACTTCATTGATGAGGTCAAGAAGATCTTTGGAGTGATGCATGTAACTGGAAATGATCGGGTTGAGTTGGCATCTTACTAGCTTAAGGATGTAGCTCATATCTGGTATACTCAGTGGAAGGAGAACAGAGGTACAAATGCAACTCCTATCATTTGGGATTGCTTTAGTGAGACCTTTCTGGACAGGTTTTTCCCAAGAGGGTTGAGGGAGGTAAAAGCTCAGGAGTTTATGAATTTGAGGCAGGGTTCTATGACGGTCCAAGAGTATGGACTCAAGTTCACCCCACTCTCCAGGTATGCTCCTCACATGGTTGCTGACTCTAGGGCTCAAATGAACAAGTTCATGTATGGGGTATCCGATTTTGTGAAAACATAGTGTAGGAATGCCATATTACTTGAGAATATGAACATCTATAGGCTCATGACTCATGCTTAGCAGGTTGAGGGTGATAAGCTTAGGGAACATGCCAAGGAGAATAAGAAGGCTAGTACCGACAACTATGACTATTCTCAACAGAAATTGGGTTGTGGTAATTGCTCGCAGTTTTAGCAGAAGTCTTCAACTCCAACACCTTCATCAGCCAGTGTCCCATCCTCCAAGTTCCGTAATGATCAGAAAGGTAGGGTGTTAGGCTCTAAGACTCAAGGTAGTGTTTCAGGCACTAGAACCTACCCAACTTGTCCTAAGTGTTGTAAGAACCATTCGGCAAGTGCCTTGCAGGAAAGGAATGATGCTTTGGGTATGGTCAGTCTGGTCACAGGTTGAGGATTGCCCTTCTAAATAGGGTCAAGGAGGTAACAATGGTAGACCTCAGTCCACAACTTCAGTAGCACTAGCAGGTCGCCCGACTCAGTAGGGTAACTCATCTGGTACAGGTGGCGGTCAGCGCCAAAACAGGTTGTATGCTCTCCAGGATCGACATGATCAGGAAGATTCTCCTGATGTAGTCACTGTTACATTACGAGTCTTTGACCTTGATGTTTATGCATTGTTAGATCCAGGGGTTACTTTGTCTTTTGTAACTCCTTATATAGCAGTCAATTTCGATGTTAGTCCAGAAACTCTCTCAGAACCCTTCTCAATCTCTACTCCAATCGGTGACCTAGTTATAGCTAGACGGGTATACAGAAATTGCCCTGTCACAGTCTCCCAGAAAGGCACCTCAGCAGATCTTGTAGATTTAGAAATGGTAGACTTCGATGTCATTCTAGGCATGGATTGGTTACATTCATGTTATGCCTCAGTCGATTGTAGAACTAGGATTGTTCGTTTTCAGTTTCCAGACGAACCAATCCTAGAATGGAAGGGTAGTAGCTTAGCACCTATGGGTTGATTCATTTCTTACCTTAAGGCCATAAAGATGATTTCTATGGGTTATCTCTATCATCTAGTTTGGGTTAAGGATTCAAACTCTGAAACCCCAACTCTTGAGTCAGTTCCCATAGTCAATGAATTTCCAAAAGTGTTTCCAGATGATCTTCCTAGAGTTCCTCCCAGAAGGGAAATCGACTTTGGAATTGATCTCCTTCCAGATACCCACCCCATTTCTATTCCTCCTTACAGAATGGCTCCAGTAGCGCTTAAGGAATGGAAAGAGTAGTTGAAAGACCTTTTAGATAAGGGATTCATTAGACCTAATATTTTCCCATGGGGTGCACCCGTGTTGTTTGTGAAGAAGAAAAATGGTTCTCTCAGGATGTGCATTGATTATAGACTGTTGAATAAGGTCACAATCAAGAATATGTACCCTATCCCCAGGATTGATGACTTGTTTGACCAACTTCAGGGTGCTAGTCATTTCTCAAAGATAGAACTCAGATCGGGTTATCATTAGCTCAAGGTCAGAGATAGTGACATTTCGAAGACAACATTCAGAACTCGGTATGGTCATTATGAATTTATAGTTATGTCATTTGGACTAACCAATGCTCTTGCAGCTTTCATGGATTTGATGAACAGAGTGTTCAAGAAGTATTTAGACTTGTTCGTTATTGTCTTTATTGATGATATCCTCATTTACTCTAGGAATGAGGAAGAACATGTGAATCATTTGAGGGTTGTTCTGTAAACTCTCAAAGATCGCTAGTTATTCGCTAAGTTTATCAAATGTGAGTTTTGGTTGCAAGCAGTTGCTTTCCTTGGGCATATTGTGTCTAGCGAAAGGATCCGAGTTGATTCTCAGAAGATAGAAGTGGTGAAACTATGGCCCAGACCTACTTCTCCTACAGATATCAAAAGTTTCTTAGGTCTAGCGGGTTATTACAGAAGGTTCGTGGAAGGGTTTTCATCCATGGCCTCTCCATTGACTAAGTTGACTCAGAAAAAAGTCAAGTTTCAGTGGTCAGATGATTGTGAGAAAAGATTTGCAAAATTGAAAACTATGTTGACTACAACCCCTGTTTTGACCTTACCAGAGGGTTCAGATGGCTATGTGATCTATTGTGATGCATCCAAAGTCGGCCTAGATTGTGTGTTGATGCAGCGAAGTAAGGTTATAGCGTATGCTTCTAGACAGCTTAAGGTGCAGCAGTGGTGTTTGCACTTAAGATTTGGAGACATTACTTGTATGGTGTTCACGTAGATGTGTTCACTGACCATAAGAGCCTTCAGTATTTGTTCACCCAGAAAGAGTTGAATCTTCGCCAGATGAGATGGCTTGAGTTCCTCAAAGATTATGATATGAGTGTGCATTACCATCATGGTAAGGCCAATGTAGTAGCATATGCTCTTAGCAGACTATCTATGAGTAGTGTAGCATATGTTGAGAAAGAAAGAAAGGAACTAGCGAAAGATGTTCACAGACTTGCTCGTCTAGGAGTTCGTCTTATGAGCATATCAGACGGTGGTGTAACAGTTTGGAATGGGTCAGAATCTTCGTTGGTAGTGGAGGTTAAGGAAAAGCAAGACAATGATCCAATATTGCTTCAACTTAAGGGTGCAGTCCATCATCAAAGAGTTAGGTTTTCTCCCAAGGAGGAGATGGTGTGCTTCGCTATCAGGGTCGATTATGTGTTCCTGAGGTAGGCAAGTTGAGATAGCAGATTCTTGTAGAAACCCATAACTCCAGATATTTTATTCATCCAGGCGCCATTTAGATGTACCGTGATCTGCGGGAAGTCTTTTGGTGGAATGACATGAAAAGAGATATAGTAGATTTTGTGGTTAAGTGCCCAATTTCCAACAAGTCAAGGTAGAACATCAGAAATCAGAAGTTATGACTCAAGAGATCGACATTCCTACTTGGAAATGGGAAGTGATCAACATGGACTTCACACAGGTTTACCTCGTACTCACAGACAACATGACTCCATTTGGGTGATAGTTGATAGAGTTTCTAAGTCTTCACACTTTTTGGCGGTCAAGACTACATATTCGACAGAGGACTACGCCAATCTTTACATTAATGAGATAGTTAGGTTGCATGGGGTTCCTTTGTCTATCATTTCAGATAGAGGTCCTCAGTTTACCTCTCACTTTTGGAAGTCATTTCAGAAAGGTCTTGGTACTCAGGTTAACCTTAGCACAACATTTCATCCGCACACGGATGGTCAGGCAAAGCGTACCAGTCAAACCTTAGAGGACATGTTGAGAGCTTGTGTGATCGATTTCAAGGGTAGTTGGGATGATCAGCTTCATCTTATAGAGTTCGCCTACAATAATAGTTACCATTTCAGCATTTAGATGACCCCTTATGAGGCGTTGTATGGGCGTAGATGTAGACCTCTAGTTGGTTGGTTTAAAGTAAGTGAAGCAGCCTTGATAAGACAAGATTCAGTTCATGATGCTATGGAGAAAGTGAAACTCATTAGAGATAGACTTAAGAAAACCCAGAGTCACCAGAAGTCCTATGCAGATGTAAGGAGAAGGGACTTAGAGTTCCAAGTTGATGATTGGGTTTTCCTGAAAGTGTCGCCTATGAAAGGGGTGATGAGATTTGTCAAGAAGGGGAAGCTCAGTCCTAGATATGTAGGCCCTTACAAGATCTTGGAAAGGGTTGGTAAAGTGGCTTATGAGTTAGAGTTGCCAACAGAACTAGTAGCAGTGCATTCGATTTTCCACATTTCGTTGTTGAAGAAGTGTGTGGGTGACCAAACGTCTATTGTGCCTTTAGAAAGTGTGGCTGTGAAGAATAGTCTCACTTATGAAGAGGTATCAGTCGAGATTCTTGATCTTCAGGTTCGAAGGTTAAGAAACAAATAAGTCGCTTCAGTCACGATTTTGTGGAGGAATCAGTCCATAGAGGGAGCTACTTGGGAAGCAGAAGAAGCCATGAAGGCCAAGTATCCTCACCTCTTTCCTTCCGATTCCATTCCAGCTTGAGGTAATAGTTCCTTTTCAGTTTTTCAGTCATTCATGAGCAGTTTCAGTCTTTGCATCATGTTCCTTCAGTTGTACTTGCATCTTCAGCGTATTTTCATGTTCTTGGAACTTAGTTAAGTCAGAAATCAATTTCTAGTGTTTAGTGATAGGGGTTGTAGCTCTCTCCCTCTATTTCAGCTAGTTTGGTCTTCATTCAAGGATGAATGTTCCCAAGGGGGAGATAATGTAACACCCATATTCGAAAATAGACCTAAATGTAGATTTTTCAGAAGTTGCAGGTAAGACCCATGGTCGCCACCCACGGACCGTAGGAGGACCCACAGTTCGTTCTACTGGTTCGTGGTTCGCAACTGCAACCCATTACCAGAACCCCCAAGAAAAATCAGCTAAGGGTTGACCCACAACCAGGACCTATAGACCATAGGTGGGACCACGGTTCGTGGACCAGGTCCGTGGATTGAGGTCCCCAGAAAATCCCAACCCACGGCCAAGACCTATGGACCGTAGGTGGGACCACGGTCCGTGGATCGTGGATCGTGGTTCGCAGATCCCAGTCTTTGAAGCCAATTAACAAATGACCAGGAAGGACTGTAGGTGGGACCACGGTCCGTGGACTAGGTCCGTCGGTTGGTCCCGACAACAGTTAAGTCAGGGGTCTTTTGGTATTTTCCTTATACGTTGGACCCCTAAACTACGTCTTTTAACCCATAAACTACGTGGTTTTGGTTAATTTTAGCCTAGAAACATAACTAGATCTTACCTAAGTCAAATCATTCATCAAAACTTAGAAACCTAGAGCGTAGAGAGAAGAAAGAGGCAACCGAACCCTAGTTTAAGAACCCAGCAAGGTTCCATCAGTTCCAACCCGAAAATTGAAAGATTTCTCTATGGAATTCATCACCAGGTATGTGGGATTTCACTAGTGGGTTCCTTTCACCCATTAGGTCCCTAGATTTTAGTTAGAATCTTGATCCCCTTAATATTATCTAGACTTAGGGTTTCTTGAATGTTAGAGTTGTTGGGTTTTCAGCTGTTAGAATGATCCAAATCATATTATCACGTCATACTATTGTTTTGCCCAGATTCATGCATAAAATCAGAACCCTAGCTACGTAGTTCCTTAGTTCATGAATTATACATGCTAGGTCAGTTAATTCAATTACATATAAACATGCCTCAGTTTTTGAATGCATTATTATCAGTCTATTAATGTTGCATTCTCAGTTTGCATGTCAATTTTGAGCTATCCAGTAATACAACATTTCAGTCATAAAGAGTTAATTACTTAATCATATGGGAAGCTTAATACCGAGTGGACTAGGGTCAGTCACCCTCAAGTCCCAGAACTACGTGCCCCGTAGGTTGTAAGTCCCCTCTATGGGAATCATTATAGTGATCATGCCAGCATGCCTCTATACCTCTGGCAGGGTATATTGGGTCCTCTCGATGGGGCGTATACATCGGACTCCATATTTAGCTCATGTGGTTTTATGTCGGTTATAGTAACTCCCTTACAGTTCAGTCAGATTCTATTGCATTGACCATGTTATCATTATAGTTCAGCAATCAGTCTCAACATGTTATAAACCTGGTCATTGCATTAAGTATTTCATGTTCATGTATTCTCAGTTGGTATCATGCTTATCTCATGTCATTGCTCAGATTTATGCTTTGATTAAGTTATCTTATTGTTCAGTGTTACTCTATCCAACATGCTCAGTACCCTTCAAGTACTAATACATACTCTGCGCTACATCTTCTTGTGATGTAGGTTCAAGTCCTCAGCAGTCAGATCACACATAGATCGATTCTCGATCTTTAGTTCAGCATCATCAGTGGTGAGTCCTCATTCTTCGAGGACTAGTGACATGACTATCTTTATCACTTTTAGCTTTAGTTTTTCAGTTTTGCTAGATCTAGTTTCCGCTTAGTTATTATCGTTTCAGATTATCTTTAGTATGCTTATGATTATGCCGGCAGGGTTAGCTTGGGGTCACTCATGATCTTAGGTCCCGTGTTGCGTCCAGGGGGTAGCCTCGGGGAGTGACACTTTCAGTTTTCAGATGTTTTATTTAAACTTATGATTTATACTCAGTATATTCAACAAAGTTTTGAGATTTAGTAAGCTGTTTTAAAACGTTTCTTTCAATTTAATGTTTACGTATGCTTGAGTTGATCTTCCGCTTGTAGTTAGCCAGGATAAGGGTTCGCTTGGGATCCAACAATGTTTCTTGAGTGCCGGCCACGTCTAGGATGCAGGCTCGAGTCGTAACAATTTTTAAGTCCGCTCAAAATTGTTTTCTAAATCTTAACTTTATTAAGACAAAGCTAAATTTCAGGTTCAAACTTTTTGGAAATTCATGCTTCCATGACAAAAGAAATGTTTTGTAATGAATAAAACTTAATAAAAAAGTATGATTTTAAGACAAGTGACTATATTAAAATCATTATCTAAAGGGGTGGGAAGGTAACAACTACCTTTTACTATTGTTCTTAGTTGGTTTGTACAAAACCCAAAAATGAAAGCAAACGTAAATGTAAGTGTAAACCTACCAATGTATAAAACATTAATCAAAAGATAACAACATAAATTTATGTATATATAAAAAAAATGTGAAGCTTTGAAATAAGGAGGAAGTGTTGGACTCTTTTGGGGTGAGTAAACTACTCTAGACGCGAGCAAAGGGTAAATTATCGATCGTTTTTCTGATTTGGAAAGAGATGGAGTCATATCATAACTCCAAACGCGCTCTCATGTGTACATATACAAACAAAAAAGATGAAAATTAACACGACCTTAAGCAAAATCAGTGAACAAAGTAATACAAATATTTTTACCATTTTCTGAAATTAAGCAAGGATCCTAACTAATTCAATATGGGTCAGTTATTCACGTTTTGGATAAAACAAACATCTTACACCATGTACATTAAAGTTGCAAACATTTAACTATCTAACAAATCTACATTTTTATTCTTTATATGAATTACCAAATATATAAAAGTACCAACAACAGTACATCATAACTAACAGAATACTTATAGCCTTGCAAATATTCTTTTTCTTTTATCAAGCATTTCATGATCTAAACAAGAAACAAATATAGAAGGAGATTAAACATGTGTTCCCGATTTGGGTGGTTTATGATATCAGTTGGTCAACTAAGACGGTATCAACAGAATGTGACAAAAAGAAGCAAGTCATGAATATGGACTCTTTAAACTCAAACATTTAGAGTTTTGATTAAGTATTTTTTTCAAGCAAGCGACTAAAATGAATTTAGACAAAGATAAGACATGATTCAATAAATTTCGAATAACTTCCAGTTGTCTAACACATATCTATTGGTTAGCATGAAGCATTTAGTTGTCTAACTTGTTAATACACAGATGACAAAAAACATCATGTATAATTACTCAAGTATACATCAAATTTACTATCGTACAAAGAAAGACCTTACGTATTCAGACGAAAAGGGACATTTAACTGATTACAACTAGTAAGACCTCTTTTTGATGGAGAAAACACAAAAGTACAAACAGATTAATCTAGTATTTTAGGACACCTAAGAAACACAAGTGTTTAAACGAATTTCTTGACAAACTTGCAAATGACAGGATATTTTCACTCATTTATAAATGCCAATTGGTTCAAACTTTACATAGATTAGTAGCCTTTCCCTAGAGGTTCATAATTCAGTTTCGACTCCTCTCATATTGATTTTATGAAAAGAACACGTTCTAACAACGATCAATAAGCAAGAGCATTCAACAACTACACTTATGCTAAAAAACGAAAAAGTTGTGATAAAATCAGCACAACTTGTTACTGATCAATCAAGTTCCTCCATTGATGGAGCTTGAACTCACATGAGAGAAGAAGAATCTAGAAGAGTTGTATGAAAATTATATTTCATTGAATGTGAATTAAGAAAACTGAACACTACAATTGATCATTATATACACACACTTTAAGCTAGTAACTAACTAAGAAACTCTCTAACTAACTATGACTAACTAATTGTGTTAACTAAAATGTGATATAAATGATTTATATCTCAACACCCCCTCTCAAGTTGGAGGCAATTGAATTTATATACAACTTGTTCAATAATGTAGCATGTTTAACTCTAGTAAGAGCCTTTGTAAGGATATCTGCCAGTTGTGAATCAGTAGAGATGTGGTGGAGAGTGATCAAGCCTTGGTGAAGTTTGTCTCTAACAAAATGGCAGTCGATTTCTATGTGTTTAGTCCTTTCATGGAAAACTGGGTTCTTGGCAATGTGGACTGCAGCTTGACTGTCACAGAAAACTTGTATAGGCAAAAGGCATTGTAAACCAAACCAGCTCCCCTACTACCTATCTCATTGCTCTGTATTCTGCTTCTGCAGAGGACAAGGATATTGTGGCCTGTTTCTTGGACTTCCAGCTGATTGGGCTATCACCCATGAGAACTAGATAGCCACTAACTGACTTCCTTGAATTAGAGCAAGCACCCCAGTCAGAATCACAATATGCCTTGACTGTAAGAGCAGGTGTGTTTGAAATGAATATTCCCATTGTAGGATCTAGTCTTAGGTATTTGAGGACATGATAAACTGCCTTTAAGTGTGGTTCCCTAGGTGTTTGCATGAACTGGCTTAGGTGCTGCACACTGTAATCTATATCCATCCTAGTGTTTGTCAGAAAATTGAGTTTGCCTACTAACTTCCTGTAATGAGTAGGATCAGATACTAACCTTCCATCAGAGGCCTTCAATATAGATCAGTGGTGAATTTTCTTTGAGAAATAAGAACCCCATCATGCCTGTATAATATCTCCAAGCCCAGGAAATAATGAAGTCTACCTAAATCCTTTATTTTAAACTGATCATTCAGAAAAGACTTTAGAGAGTTGATCTCCTCTAGATCAGTCCCATTCAGAATCACATCATCAACATATACAACAACAAAGACCAAAGAACTTCCCTTCTTTTTGTGAAACAATGAGTAATCACTATGTGAATGTATGTACCCCCTAGAACAAAGACTGCTGGACAACTTATCATACCATTGCCTACTAGCCTGCTTTAAACCATATAATGATTTTTTTAATTTGCACACCATGTTTTGGTAGTCCACTGCAAGACCTGGTGGTAATGTCATGTATACTTCCTCAGTCAAATCACCATGAAGGAAGGCATTGTTGACATCTAACAGATACAATCCCCATCCCTTCTTAACAACCAGTGTAATCAAACTCCTAACAATAGTCATCTTTACTACAGAAGAGAAGGTTTCATTGTAATCTATACCAGCCTGTTGAGTGTACCCCTTAACTACCAGTCTTGACTTAAACCTTTCTACACTACCATCAGCTTTGTGCTTGATTTTGTACACCCACTTACAATCAATGGGCTTCTTATCCTTGGGCAGAGGTACTAATTCCCAAGTATTATTAGCATATAAAGCTTCAAATTCTTGTGGCATAGTGCCAGGCAGGATGCAAGATTGCTTCTTCATATGAGGAAGGCTCACAATAATGAGAGATGGTTTCAACTAACAGCTGGCTATCAGAACACAAAATGGTAAAGCAAATGTTATCATGGTTGGTTAGGAAGGATGTAAGAGAAAGGTGAGGATCAGGTGCAGGTGTGAAGGAATGCAAGTTAGGTAAAGTGTATTTATATTCTTTGAGGTAGTTGGGTGTATGAAGTGACCTGGTTGTTCTCCTAAGAGCAGGTGGAGCATCACATGGTGAAACTGGTGTGTTTGGGATGGTAGTGCTTGATGTGTGTTCATTTGTATTAGTAGATGTTTGGATATTGGGGATTGTATTAGATGTTGTATCTACTGTTGTTACTTCATTTGTAGTGACTTCATATGACATGTTAATATTTAGGAAGTCATCATTAGAGAAAATTCTAGTTGTACCAGGCATGCAAGTTAGAGTTTTGGGATGATGGACAAACACTTTAAGACAGATGCAAAACTAGAATTATCAGGAGCAATGACAAAAGGGAAGACAAACTCATGAAAAGAAATATCTCTGCATATATGAACTCTCTTGGTAACTAAGTCCAAAACCTTGTAACCTTTTGTATTGAAGGGGTAGCCAACAAAAATGTGTGGTGTTGCCCGTGGCTCAAACTTATCTTTGTGGGTAGTGGGAAAACATAAACATCCAAAACTTCTAAGGTGAGAGTATGTAGGCTGTGTTTGGTACAACATTTCATAAGGAGATTTGTTTTGTAGAATCTTGGAAGGTAATCTATTAATAAGGTATGTGGTTGTTAGAACACATTCTCCCCAATATCTCATGGGCAGTTTAGACTAAAATAGGAGTGCCCTTGTAGTTTCAAGGAGATACTTTTGTTTCCTTTCAACCACACCATTTTGTTGAGGTGTGTAGGGACAAGATTTTTGATGGATTATACCTTTTTCTTGGAAAAAATGGGTGGCTTCATTAGAGGTAAATTCCAGACCATTATCAGATTATCAGACCTGATGGTTTTCAGCTTAGTCTGAAATTGGTTTTCAAGAAGTGAAACAAAAGCCTTAATTGTTTGCAAAGCATTGCTCTTACACCTAATCAATTGTGTCCAAGTTGATCTAGTGTGATTATCTACCATGGTTAGGAAATAGTGAAAACTATTATGAGTTGGAATGTGGTATGATCCCCATAGGTCAATGTGAAGTAAGTCAAAAGGCTTGGTGGTGGAGGTTGTGCTTTCTGGGAATGGCATTCTTATCTGCCTAGCCATAGGGCATATGGTACAAGTGAAAGGTTGTTTGGTAGAGAAATGACAAGGGATAGTGGAGATGCCCTTCATTTTCACAAAAGGTACATGGCCTAGTCTAGTATGCCACAAAAGATCATTAGTATAAGTGCTATTAGATTTAACAGCAAGAGAAGAACACTTTGAAGTGGAGTAGGAAGAAGAATTAAAATCAGAACAACCCTCTTTATTGTTATGAGAAAAACCTTTTACAGTAGAGTAATGAATGTTTTGAACTGGACTATTAGTACATTTACCTAAATGAGCAAAATGACTTGAAGTGACATGAGGGTCCTTGGTGCCATCAGGAGAAGAACCACAGTTGTGGCATTCTGTACACAAGAAATAGAGGTCATTCTTTGCTCTACCAAGTTCCAGAGGGCTCTTCAGAGAAAGGCCCTGCAACAAGCAAGAAACACTATTAAAACTGACTATACCTTTAAGTTGTAATGCTAGACAATGAACTGATATGAGATTGAATTTGAAACTAGGTACAAATAGAACTTTCTGCAATGTTAGGACTTGATTTAAACATACATCACCAATTTCAGTCACTTTAACCTTGTAACCATTAGGTAGGGAGATGAGAAAGGGATATGGTAGTGGTCTAATATTTGTTAGAATGGCTTTGTTATATGTCATGTGATGTGATGCCCCTGAATCTATGATCCAAGAACCAACAGTTAATCTAGCACATCTACAAGAAAGGTCACCTATCTCAGTAATGGAAGAATAACAAGCAAGTATACCTGCCAGGTTCACAACTCCACTTAGCATACTATTTGAGTTGGAAGCTTCATGTCCATCTTGTAGAGATCCCAAGAGATTCAATAACTGTTCATACTAGTTTTTGGACAGGTTCAATGGCATGTGCTTCCTCAACTTAGGATCTTCCTCATAGTGGTTTCCATCAGTCTCACTACTGCACACATTAGCCATTGCAGAATTGGAACTTTTGCCTTTAGAGAATTTGGATTTGGGTGGATACCCATGAAGCTTGTAGCATCTTTCCCTGGTGTGGCCTGAGCTCCTGCAGAAATCACAAAACAAAGTAGACCTGCTGGTACTAGAGTTCCCTCTAATCATGTTGGTGTTTTTCAGGTTTCCAGAGTTGGATGTATGTCCCTTAGAAGAACTATATTTGGTTCTGAGACCTTTTACTCCTGCATTGTTGTGAGTTGAAGCAAAAGCATTTAGGGAAGTGTAATCCAAAGCAGTGTGGTTTTGAGGCTTCACTTCTCTCTGTTTTTCTTCTTAGGACAATATGGCAAAAGCTTGAGCCATGCTAGGTAAAGGATTCATCATGAGAATGTTGCCTCTGATGGCAGTATACATCTCATTTAGCCCCATTAGGAAGTGTATGAGTCTTCTATCCTGCTCAGCCTTGATCAATTTGACTTTACCCCTACAAATGCACACACAATTACAGAAATGGGCTTAATTCTCTAATTACAGGCAAGGGTGAAAGCCATAAGAGAAGATTACTCTATCGGTAAGAAAGAGGGGGAGAAAAGTGTTGCCATCTATCTTGATCAATTATTCTAGCTATTCAACCCATTGTTCTGTTTACAAAGATCATCTTTGACAATTTTCCATTCCTTCCTTGTAGAGCCGCCTCTCTTAGCCATACAATTCTTCCGCCTTTCAAACAAGTGATCGTGCCCGGAGTGTATTTTCTTTTTTGTAACAACTTCATTGACCTATCGCACTAGGAGACTATGTGTGCAATCATTTGTTCGAACATATTCAGTTGCTATACATTTAAGTGGTTTGTTCATTCTTCTCCTCTTCATTTTTTATTTGTAGTGAGATGTAATAAAGTATGCATATGTGGTTTTTCTATTGAAAGATATTTGACGTTCACCACTTGTTTGAAAAAATGTCTTAGCTAGAAAAATTATATTTTGTTTACATTGTTAAGTAAATTTTGAATTTTCTGTACTGTTTTTAAATTCCTTGAATGTTTAGAATCGTATAATAGACTTGGTGTTGTCACATTGCCTCATCGATGAATGGTATCACTTCTCATGTTAACATGTATTGAGCTTTTTGCTACTCCTCATGTATTTTTTTTTTGTTCGTGTTTTAGTTTCGCTTATGATTTTAAAGATCTCATTTTTGCCAACTTTTGCATAAATAACTAACTCCATTGTCTTAATGGCAAACTCTCTTTGTTTTACACCTCTAGCTTTTAACCGCAAGTGACAGAAAGGGATATCGACCAGTTTAGACTCAATGAACACAGAGGCTGATCAAGGTAAGGTATCTCAAATTTTCCTCCTCCTAACGGTCCTTATTGGAAAAAAAAAACTAATCATGACTACTTACTGCTGAAATAGAACTTGCGAATTTTGTTCAAAATTTGTGTATACTCTCTTTGATTGCTGAACTTCTTTTGACAATCTCCTTAATTTTTTGCCATCTATGTATCTCCAGTGAGTGTTGCATGCATTCTTTTATACTAACTCATTTTTTATCAGTTAAGCATGATAATTGAAACATTTAGCTTTAGCCGATAATAGTTTGTTGGTTTTAATTTGAAAACTCCTAGAGAAGTAGGTACTGCCAGAATAATAGAGAAATTGATATAGAAGCAGCTAGGTTCTATTGTTTATTTGTTATAACACATGAAATTGAAAAAGATTTGAATGTTGGTTAACATATGAAGTGTCAGAGGACCCGTCGTTTGCAATAGCAAGAAGCCAATGACGTCTACAATGGGTTAGAGTCTGGCAATTTTGTGATGATATTTTTTGTTGTGAAAATCTTCTCTGATTTTTTATTTTATTTTATTTTGAAAAAATTCAACCTAATGAAATAGTTTAGGAATATTTATATGGCGGTATTTTTTGAGAAGATAACCATATTGCCTTTGTCTTATATTGCATTTGGTATCATGTCTTTATGAGTCACTTTCAAGTTCATGAACTTACATATTTGTCCAAGACTTATAAAAAGTGTTAACTTGCTTATTACCATGTCAAATCACAATCAACAACTAGGATCAACCTTAAAATAGACATATATTTTGGCTTGGGTTGTTGTAGTGTTTGTAAATTTTAAACAATTCAAAGTTTGTTTGTTTTTTATGAGGCTTAAGTTTCAAGTTTTTTTTTCTTTTTCAGTACAAGGAATGACAACTCCATTTTGGGCATCATATAATTACGAGATTCCTTTATGATCAAGTGAATCGATAACTTACAATCCGCATATGTGTCTAGCATTTCATGGTTACTTTAAGTTTATCCTTTACTTTTGACTTCTTATTTTTATTTTCAGATTAAACATTTCATCTTTGCATAATTTTAAAAGCTCTTCCTCTTATTATCAGTATTTTAATTTTGATGATTTAACATCGACAAAATGAGTTCTAAATCTGAATTTTGTCATACTATGGATGTTCTCCTTCCTCATAGAATTCATCACTTTTTTCCTGCCCTTGTAGAAAACTGTTAGGGATGTGTTGGAAGTCATTAATTTAAGTATTTAATTATATTTTTAGTTGCTTTATTTATTATTCTAGAATAGGGTTTAGTTTTAGAGTTTCATAAGGATTAGGTTAAGTTATAGTTATTAGTTTGGAATAGGATTTAGGTCTCCTACTTTCATAAGAATTAGACTTCCTATTGATGTAATAAGACTCATGTTTAAAGGGGTTTTTGATGATTAAATCAGTAAGTCATAATTAAGCAAAAAGCAAGAGATCAGAGTTCTCTCTTCCATTGAACTCTAAGGTTTCTGTCTCCCTTTAAAGAGCTGAAGAGATCGGAGTTCCCTCTTTTAATGAACTCTAAGGTTTCAGCCTCCCTTTAACGAGATGATTTATATATCGCCATGTGACTCGATCCTTCCCTAAAGATTCATAACAATTTGGTATCAGAGCCTAACATAATGGGCAATGAGATCAATTCCAGATTTCGAGAAGAACGTGCCATTACAGAAACCCTAATAGACTCTAAAATTGCAGCAATGGAACAATGCCTCAGCAAAAAAATTATCCAAGTCATCCAAGAACAATTGTCTAGATTGGGAGTTGGCTCCACAAAACCAGCAACTAATAGACCTGAGTCATATAGCGCCCAGACATCTGGTAGATCAACAATTCCGGCTACTAAAGGCAATATACAACATATTCAACTAGCCGA
Organism: Solanum verrucosum; assembly: GCF_900185275.1. Lineage (NCBI taxonomy): Eukaryota > Viridiplantae > Streptophyta > Magnoliopsida > Solanales > Solanaceae > Solanum > Solanum verrucosum. Next base: position 1,389,677 of record NW_026020215.1, read on the forward strand.
TAAAAATCATCCAACAAGTGGTAATTCACCTTTGATAAGTTATGCAAAGATGAATTTTCCTACTTCTAACAACATCAACAACCCATTAATTTGGGCACATCATTGTGAGCTATATTTTGAGCGATTTAGACCTCATGAAAGTAGCAACCTGATTGACAAATTAGTCATGCTTCAACAAACTAATAGAGTCAAAATTTATCAATGTCAACTTCAAGCTAGGGCTGGAATTTGATAAGATGATACTGATCCAGATTTTCTGGATGACTGCCCCGAAACTTGAGCTTGAGGACAAGCTCTTTCAACGCGAGGGGAGTAATGTTAGGGATGCGTTGGAAGTCATTAATTTAAGTATTTAATTATATTTTTAGTTGCTTTATTTATTATTCTAGAATAGGGTTTAGTTTTAGAGTTTCACAAGGATTAGGTTAAGTTATAATTATAAGTTTGGAATAGGATTTAGGTCTCCTACTTTCATAAGAATTATACTTCCTATTGATGTAATAAGACTCCTGTTTAAAGGGGCTTTTGATGAATTAATCAGTAAGTCATAATTAAGCAAAAAGTAAGAGATCGGAGTTCTCTCTTCCATTGAACTCTAAGATTTCTGTCTCCCTTTAAAGAGCTGAAGAGATCGGAGTTCTCTCTTTTAATGAACTCTAAGGTTTCATCCTCCCTTTAACGAGCTGATTTATTTATCGCCCTGTGACTCGATCCTTCTCTAAAGATTCATAACAAAAACACTTTTAAGAATTGGAACAGTAACACTTAAAAAAATTGAATTCTCCCACATAGCATAGGCTTTTGTCTTGATGCTTTAGGATTTATTTCAATTTTGAAGTCTAATTTTCCATTCAAGTAACTTACGTGCACACCTTTTTTGAATCATAGAGCCATACTTAAAAAAAAAAAAAAAAGCTAAGCTTATGTCATGTATAGACAAGAAACTGTAGAAACATAAGGAGTTGGAAATGTAACTAAAATATTGTAACCATTTTCTCCTCGCGTGAAGAAGTGAACAAACCTCTGGTGTTTGTATGTTTTAATCTCTTGGTTCTAACACGTGGTTGGTGACTCATTTTATCCACTCTTTTTTTAATTCATTTTTCATGATTTTCACTCTTAATTTTGCATTTTCAGATATAAAGTTTCTCATGTCATCGTACTCTCTTAATTAAATAAGGAATAGCAGGTGTAGAAGGATGAAGAGAATTGATTATGATACAATGTGGTTGATAAGAAAGATTGATGCGCTAGCTTTCTGGAGAAAGAAGTGACAGTTGATTCAACCAAGAAGCGTAAGTGGAGACGAAAGATCTCTAGAGATTCTTATCTCATTATATTTCATTGGCTCAATCAGTAACCAACAGTGAAAACTTTATGTGCATAGCTTAAATATTGACGTAGTCCAGAAATTACAAACCATGCAACATGTATCTTTAATAGCTGTTGATTTATTATTATTATTATTTTTTTTTGATAAAACTAAAACCTGTGTAAAGACCAAATAATTGTACTTTATGTAAGTGATATTCGATTATTATACTTATATGTGATCTTTGATAACTTTGTGTTAAGCTTTTTTTGGAAAGTTGTCTCTAATGGGGCTAAGTTACCAATTTTACTTACTCATGTTGGTCCATTCAATGTGATCCATTTCTATGTAATAATTAGTGTGAAAAGGGGCAATATTTTATGCTATGCATTCCCAAGTGTAAAAGTGATGAGGTTATAAATTTAGTTTTGTCAAAATAGACAAATAAAACATACAAGAATGAATAGGAGTCGGAAAGAGGGCTAAGGTATACTATGATTCTCTTTTGTAATATTGAGAAGAATAAGGAACAGAGCGTTAAATAACTGCAGTATGAAGTATTTTTATTTCTCATAACTTTTAAATTTTTAATTAATTGAGATGTAATTATGAAGCCAACAGAAATGTCTTCCGTATTGCGCTCGTGCTGTGCACAGGCAATTTCGAGCAATCAATTCTTTTTGTGTTTTGATAATTTGTCAAATACCATCAAAACAGAAAATTAGAGAAAATAAAGCCAAAGTGATGAATGAAAACACTTCAAAGTTCAAAATATAAGTGTTGGGCACAGGCCATAGACAACCAAGGGTAAAAATATAATTTTATTCTAACAAAAATCTATTAAGAAAGATAACAAGCTAAACAAATAATTCTAGAAACATCTTTCTATATATGAAGTGAATGATTATCAATGGTAAAATTATAATTTCATGCTAATAAAAATCTACCAAAAATAATAACAAGAAAACTAAATAGTTCTAGAAACATCTTTCGTTATTGTTAGTACTACTAACTCATTTTTTTTATCACTTCACTTTCTTTTCTTTTATGAGTTATTGTGATATCTATTCAGTACTCTATTTTACTATTACTTTAATTAATTCCTAATATTTTTTATATTCATTATGCTTACTAAAAATATCTACTTTAACATAAAAATTCACTACTCTCTAATTAATATACATGAAAAGAAATAAGTGTGATAAAATTAATAATATGTATTAAATTGAAATTAAGAATAAATAAAAATAATTTCAATACTTTAAAAGATGTTAAAAAGTAACTTTACAAATAAAATGAATGGGATGGTATATTTGCATTTAAAGTAAACTATAAATGTTTAAGTAGACTATAAATGTTTACTAGATTATAAAAGAGTAGTTCTTCATTAAAATATATAATCAAGTTTGTACTTTTACTTGATTTCAAACATATTAATCTAAATATGTAAACTGATGTAAGTTCGATTTAAATTTGAAGTTGCCGGATCAAAACTTGGTATTTTTCTATTATATAGAAATGTGAAGTTGAGGACGATCAAGGGCAATATGGCATTTCATATATATTTCATTTTAAAGTTCTATAAATTGTATTTTTAAACTTGCCAAAATATTTTTTCAAGTGGGTAAATTTCCTCCACAAGTTACATGACTTTTCTAGAAACTATTGTTGACACCCAATTTTGGCTCTCCGCATTTGTTTAACTAAAGTTGTAATAATAATAATAATAAAATAATATATATATATATATGTTACGAAATTGTAGGAATACGAAAAGATTTTTAATTATTATTTATTTTATTTGATAAATTTATTTCATAAATACTATTTTTATAAAAATTAAATATATGATATAAATATTACTACTTTCTCATTTTTTAGATTTCACATCAAATGAATATTTTTCTTAAGGGTTAGCTCGATTTTTTCAATTAAATATAATTTCTATTATTGCGATGAATATTTTTGACATTTTTTCAAATTAGGAAGGCTTAATTAATTATTGAGTTACTAGTTTATATTAATTTCATTTTTTTTAATTGACTAATTTTATCATTTAAGCTAGTTTTGTAAAATAATTATTTTTTAATTTAACAAATTAGGGTTATTTAATAAAGAAGATGTTATAATTTAAATAGATTTTAATTTCATTAATTTTGGCAATCCAAGTCCCCTTAAACCGACCAATCTGTGTGTGCCACGTAGGTGAGCACATGGATTGTGCTTCTTAACTTTTTAATCTCAACCCTCTATTTTAATCCAATGACTTTAAATTCATCTTTATATATATATATATATATATATATATATATATATATATATATATATATATATTGTTATTATTAAACATATTTTTAAAACCTTTTATTTTTTTATTAACCGTCCGGTCAAACGATCAAACGGTCCAAAAATAACCAAGACTTTTTACCTTTCCCAAAATAGACTCCACCACCCTATACTCTGTTTTTGCCCAGAATTCACGTTCTTCTTCCCCAGAGAGAACGTTTCTCCATCAACCGCCCATTGTCTCTTCCTCTTCCCCAAAAACCAACGCCCCAAGCTCCTCTCCCATGGTCCCATCACCGCCCCACGTGATCCCTCACACCCTTCGTCAGAAACGGCTCTGGGCTGCCGGAAAAATGTCAATTCCGGCAGTTCATCTATCACTCACCCTTGACAATCAATCCGGAAAAAGTAAGATATGCCAAGGTTTTCTTCTCCTTCATAATGGTGTTTCTGTTTGCTCTGAGATTGGGGGGGGGGGGGGGGTTTCCAAGAATTCAAAATTTGAATTCTTGGAGCCCAAATTAGCTATAAAAGAGAACCATTTGGTTCTCATAAAAAGATCATCCGAGGAACGATCGATCAATGTCCAAAAGTAATCTACAAAACAGAAAAAAAATAATCCAAGAATCGATCAAAAGAAGCAAAAATCGCAGCCACTTCAAGTTTTGTTGGAGTTCGAAAGTTCTTTTCTCTTCTTGTCCTTTGGTTCTCTGTTTTGAATTTGAGTTTGGAGGAAGTTCTAAGTTAGAATCTTGACGTCAAAGCTCTTGTTTGCGGCAAAAGGTAAAATGTTTTTCAATCTTCATCCCAATTTTTGTCAATGATTTATGTGTTTTAGTTATGGTCCGAATTTATGCTTTGTTTTCTTTGGCATTTTTTGGTCGACTTCATATATGGTTAGTGTTGTTATCATGATCAAGAAATATGTATCTGACTTAGGATGATAACATTTCGATCCGCTCTTTCTTACTTGTTTAAGATGCACTTCCTTCGGTTATCTCGTCCTAAATTTCTATCCAGTTCTTGCTCAAGTTTAGTTGTTTAATCTTTATCCAATTCCCTTCTCGCTTGAGTTTATTTGTCTAGTCTTGAAGGGTTTGATATAGGCAGGGCAACACTTGATTTATACATTTAGTACTGATAACAACTGTTTTGAATCAAATTTTTGCTTTGGACTAGAGTTCCAACCTGTAGTCTTGTTGAAGTTTTTTTTTTAATTCGTCGAAGTTAGTGAACTAGTCGACTGCTTGCATTAACACAAGCATGAAAGTAGTTCTTCCATTTCCAGCATGCTTTGAAACTATTTGTGGTCATGTTTGCTCTATAGGTCTGTTTACAGTGTGTTTGAAAGCAGTTGTAGGCCTGATTACTAACTCATTTTCTTGCGATGAATTGCCCCCCTTGTCTAGAACATTTTGGTGATGTGTGATGGACGGATCTTGACATGAATGTTGCATTTTTTGGATCAGCAGATCATATTGCTTTCAATTTGATTTAGACTGATTATAAATGTTGAGTTGTTGCTTCTTTTAGATATCCTTTCTTTCCGTAAATCGCTGAATTTTGTTGGGCTTAGATTTCCAGTAGTTTGTTTGTGCCCAACTCCCTGGAAATTGTATCTTGAGGGAAAGTTTGACTCTTTATTTGGTTATTTCTTTAAGTTCATGATCATTTAAGTCTTCCCCTTTGTATCTGTCTAGTTAGTTTCTATGTTTACTCGTCGGGTCGCAAGTATGAAGTTTCCTTAGAGCATGGATTCATTAGTTTTTCTTTAGGAACCTACTCTCCATAAACTGAGTTTGGTGGGAGTTAAACTGCTTGATTGTCTTCAAAGTTATTTGATTATAATAGGTCGAGTATTTTCTATGCTAAAACATAAAGATTGATTTCGTTCCAAGAAGTTGTCCACATAGTTTAAGAAAGATGGATTTTCTCCTTAAACCCTTTTGATTTTTTTTTATTTTACTTAGAAAGGGACTACAGGTAAAGGGAAAATCTGATCCGAATGCCTTTCCCTGATATATTGTTCGCATCTTTGGTCGGATGTTTGTACGTCTTGGTCTCTTTTGAATGCGTTATAGCTTGAAGGTCGTGTCTTTAGAGTAATCCTTTGGTTAAGCTCAATTTCAAGAAACCATTGATGGAAATGGCTGAACATTATATTATTAAATTTCCAGTCATTTTAATTTTTCAATTTCAAACTTTATAAGTACTTCAAACAGAGTCATGATTAAGAGTATATACGCGTGCACTTTCGCTTGAATTATGTACACCATATCTCCATGATAAATCTGCCTATACCATTGTGAGATGATTATGCCAAGAAACCTTAGAAATATTATATAGGCCTTCATTCTTCAACTTATCCATAACTTATATTTCATCTTATAATTTAATCGGACTGAGTTTATTTTAATTAAGTGTTACTTATTACTATTCGAAAAGATCAAATCGTTTTTTACCTTCCATTCCTCATGACAAACAAATACTTCTTAAGAAGGATAAGAGACGGACCTCTTTATACCAATACATGTTGACTGTTCTCTTGAATGATTTAAGATAGAAATACATGCTTCATTAAAGAATAATATCACATCTTTGCTTATGGCTCTTTTACGACACATTGTTTAATTCTTTTATGTTTTCTGGAGTATAACTTGTATTCATGAGTATCACTTCAAGTTCACATACTTTCTTTGGTTAATCCTTTGCCTCAATATTAAGTCCTAATTCTTTTCCTCTTCTTTTTTTTTTATTTTCACATGTACACTCGGGAGCGCATTTGGAGTTGTGATACGACTCCATTCATCTGTCCCAAATCAAATTTGTGCTCATCGATACATTATAAGCTCATGTCTAGCAGCCTTTATCGCGTCAATAGTGTCCAATGCTTCCTTCTCGCTTCAAAGCTTCATGTGCCTTGTATACTTATATGTGTTGCTATTTTTGACTAACATTTTCCATATCTTCGTATTTATGTTTATGCTTGCTTTTATTTTGTTTGGTTTGGAACAACCAAGAACGATGGTAAAGTATAGTCGTTCACCCCCACATCCCTTTAGGTATTGGGTTTATTATAGTTATTTAGTTTAGAATGACATTTTTCATCTAAATTTTATTTGTTACTTGACACATTTTGGTGGTTATGAAAACATATCTTTTAAAGAAGTTCACACGGGAATAATATTTCAATTGTTGTGAATTTATTTTCAGATTTTTCTCTCTATAAACAAGTATTTAAAGTACAAGTTTTAGCAATTTAAAGTTTGATATTTTGGATCTCAAAAGGGCAGATTTTGGTGGTTCAGAGTGCAGATTTCAAGGTTAAATATATTACCTTTCTTGAGAGTCTAAGAGTGGTATATTGTGTCTCAAAAGAGTGCCGAATTTGAGCTCAAAATGTACATAGTTTGAGGGTAAAAACTGCAGGTTTTGAGGCTCAAAAACTGCCCTTTTGTGGGCTTTGAAGTGCAAAATTAAAGCTTGAAAAAATACAGATTTTAAAGATAAAAACTACAGCTTTTTAACAGTTTCATTTTGCAGATTTTTAAGTGTATAATGTACAATTTTTCTTAGTTTGAAACCTATTTCTCTTAGGACCTGAAAGTGCACATTTTGAAATTAAAACATTATAGTTTGAGAGATTAAAAAGTGCACTATTTTAAGAGGGCAAAACAAGTATCATAAAGTGTTAGAATTGTTGTTCTTAAAAGAAACGTATGGTTTAAGTTATTGGTTCCGAGAAGGACCAAAACATTCATTAGCTTTTTCTATAAACTCTCACTTATGATAAACTCACACTTAGGACTTTATGTTAAGGAAAACTTATCCTTCAAAAAATCCCAAATGATTTTGAAACTAGCATAAGGCTAAAGTTGTTACCGTTTAGAAATGTTCTTTTAAAATAAGTAAATAAATAAGGAAGCGGAATTGCTTTATTTAATTTTATTTGACTTTTTGGTAGTGTAGCAAGTGAGGAATGATACCATTTTTTGGTAGGTGTATCATTTTTGGTAGGTGAGTAATTTATTTTAAAGATTTTATTACAATATTCTTTTGCTAAGTGTCTTAATCTTGATATTTGTGGTGCGGAATTCATGGTAAAATGTAATAATATTTATTGTAATATTCTTCCAATAATTGTTTTAATCTGAGTATTTCATTAACATTATTTATGATATATTCTAGATATAACATATCTTGGGTTCTTTGGTACATATATAAATTTTCCTCCATTAATTGTTCTAATAGTTTAATATCTTCCATAGATTCTGTCCAATATCGTAAATATTCGTAGTTCATTTTAATCTGAATTTATTTCTAAATCATACCATTCTATTCTTTCGAGGTCTAAATCATGTAGGTCTATTTCATACCATTCTTGGTTTAATATATCTTCTGATTCGTTATCATTAAATATTTTTTCCCATATTATTCTTCTTAATTCAATTATTTCTATATTTTTAAGTATATATAAGATTAAAGTTTCGTAGTTTTTTATTATTTCATCATGCACATATGTAGTCATGTTCGTTATCATGCAGGTTTTTTATTTCAAATTATTCCTTCCTATCATATTCATAATTGATTAAATTCATATTAGATCATTATGAACTAGATTATCTGTTTATCATGTTCTCCTGTCACTACTAGCATCATACTTTAGCGGATACTTCCTTCTTATCAGCGCCTCGACTTTGTTTACTCCCCTAACGGCAGGACTATATATTTTATTTTAAAAAAAATAAAAATAAATGTAACTATAAAATAAGTTTCAATAGTTAGGCCCACTTTATTTTATTTTTTCTTTACATCACCCCTTTGTGAAGAAATTATATTTACTATTATTACTGTCTCTATTTTATAAAACACATATTGCTAAAATATTTTAATTTCTTATCATGCTATTTTCAAGATCTTAGATATGCCAACAGGTTCAAAATACAAGATACACACATAATATATGTCATATGTAAAAAGGTACAAATCCTATATATATTTTTTGTTTTCTCTATATGTAACTTATTATTTTGTTATACTTCATATTATTATTTTTCTCATACCTACTATCACCTTTTACTTATTTTATTTTATTTTATATAATTTATAAATCCATACACTTTAACATACACATTATTTTACTACATTTTTGCAACTCGACTTCTATATCATTTTATTTTATTTTCTTTCACATCTTAATTCTATATATAAATTAAACAACAAATTTTTATATCCTTTGAACTCAACATTTATTTTGGATACATTTATACAAGATGCATCTATATTTTTCAACATATAAAATTATCATACATTTTTGTACATTTATTTTTATTTATTTGTTTATTACCGTATGATGAACATACTACTATTAATTTTATAGGCATATATACGTCGTAGCTTGTATTTTATTCTTTTTTGAAAATAATAAAATTTACTTACCATTGATTTTTTTTAAAAATAAATAAACATGTTTTCCTAATTATATTTTCCTAAATTGAGTTTAAGGACTATCTTCGGATAGGCTCTGAGGGATTCTTAACACCTTCCCCTCGAGTAACCAAAACCCTTACTCAGAATCTCACTGGTTTCGCAAATCAAAACAGAGTTTACATTTACATATTAAAAAATAGTTTTCCTAATATTTTCCTTAAAATTTAGGTGACGACTCTAAAACAAAAATACATTTTTTTCAAAATCAGAGTGTCAGTCATATTATGTTGTGAACTGTTTCGGCTGGTTTGAAATGGGGTGCGACAACTATAAATTATAAGATTTTTCTACAACTAAGTCTATGACACAAATAAATAGACATTAACTCATTCTTCATTTCATTCACTCCTCAATTCTCTCCCTCATGTTTTATACCAATAAATTTGTCGTCCTTTATTTCTAATTTGTGTCCTAAATATTATACATTCCGACATAGATCTCTTATTAGGAAGACCAATAATTCAGTTTTTTTCCAACATTAAGAACTTCATTTTTGATCAATTCTCTATATAATGACCCTACCTTTGTAAAATAATTATAAGACAAAAGTAAAATTCAATATTTCTTAGTTGACGTATCACTTCTGGGACTTGTCCATATAACCAATTTTCAGCAAAATTCAACTATTCCACACTTTTCAAACACCCTAATGAATTAGCTAACATGTTAAATCCAATATCAATCACAATTGAGTTTCTCAAAATGCCTAATCCAAAAGGAATGCAACCACTAAGAGAGCTCTGCAAGAACTAAATTTTCAATAATTTCGGAGTATGTTATGTCCTTTTCTTTGGTTCTCTTCAGACTTTTCAATTTTTTTTGGATGGTAAAGATAATTTTTGAAGTATCTAATATACTTGATTACTCTTTTTATGTATAATCCAAAAACTTTACGTAACATATATGTCATTATATAATTTATTGAAAAACATATATTTATTTATTACTATTAGTTTATCATTAGTTAAAATCATTTTAAGCAAGTTATATAAATTAATATATTAACTACTCTAAAAAAAACAGCTTTTGTTAATATTTTTAAATTCCCATTCATTTGAGGTAAAACATTTATTCATCATATATATTAACTACTCTAAAATAGTTCTTTCTTTACTATACTAAATTATTTTTCTAATTTTAATAAATATTAAGACAAGACACAAAGTCATAACTTTTTTTCCCATCATTTTATCACTTTGTAAGGAATGAGATGATTCGTTCTAATTTTCATCAAGTAGGTCATTATTTTTATTTGTTAAACATCTATTGCGTTTTATTATAATTTACTATCATGTTTATTTGAAAATATCATAATAATTTTTCTTTCCAAAAACTAATCAAATTTCTATTATAAACATATATAAAATTGTAATATTGGGCCCGTAACGGGCTTTTCATTATCTAGTATACTAGATGAGTGTTGCCCGTGCTAAGCATGAGCCCAACGTTTAAAACTTTATCATAATTTTACTTCTATTTGATTTAACTATGAAATATATTTGAGATCCAACGTGGTAACAAATATTTTAAAATAACCGTAATTTAAAAAAAAACACAATGTCCATCATTTTAGTAACAAATCATATTTCTTAGCCTGCACAATAAAATAATCCACATGGAATAAGATACAAGCGAGAGGCACTATTATTTTTCTTTCAAGTTTCAACAATTAGTTCAATATTAAGTTGGGTAAACATTCACAATTTTGTATCCTTATTCAAAGTTTATCAATATATACATAATAAGAAGGCAATCAATTATTATTACATAGGTATTGAATGCATGACAGTAAATAAAGCATAGTTCGTTGTTATTCTTTAAGAATTAAGGGTGTGTTTGGTATGAAGAAAAATGTTTCCCTAGAAAATGTTTTCCTGGAAAACAAGTAGATTTTTTACTTATTTTCTCGTGTTTGGTTGGTGAGCAGAAAATATTTTTCGGAAAAGATTTTTTAGTGTTTGATTTATGAATGAAAAATATTTTTGAGAAAATATCTTATATTTTTACTAAAATAGAAAATTATTTTTGAATTGAAATTGAAAATATTTTTTAAAGATAAACTTAATTTTTTTTGGGGAGGGTGGGGTGGTGGGGGTGGGGTGGTGGGGGGGGGTAAGGGTCAGATGGGGTAAAAAATTAAAATTTGAAATTAAAAATATTTAAAAACAAACTTAAATTTTTTTTGGAGTGGGTTGGGGTTCGGGGGTAGGGGTGGGGTGGGGTGAAAAATTTTAAATTTGAAATATTTTTTAAAAACAAACTTTAAATATTTTTTTTGGGGGTGGGGGGTGGTAGTGGGGCTGGCCGGGGGGGGGTGGGGGTCAGGGTAGGGGTGAAAATAAAAATTTGAAATTAAAGTATTTTTTAAAAACAGACTTTAAATTATTATTTTTCTGGGTGGGGGGGGGGGGGAGGAATGGGGGTGGGGTCGGGTGATAGTAAAAATTGGAAATTGGAAATATTTTTTTTTTAAAGTTTAAATTATTATTTTGGTGGGGGGTGGTGGTAGGGGGCTGGCGGGAGAGGATGGGGTAAAAAAATAAAAAAATTGAAGTTGAAAAATATTTTTTAAAAATAAGTGTTAAATTTATTTTTTCGATAAAAAAATTGATTTTTTCAACATGAAATTGTAATTTGAAGTTGGAGGAAAGTTTTGGAAAATGTTTTCCTTAATTTTTGTAGGGAAGTCATTTTCCTTAAATTTGGGGAAAATGAATTGATTTGGAAAACATTTTACCCAACCAAACATGACAAAATTGGAAAACATTTTCTGAAAAATATTTCCCTTCGTACCAAACACACCCTAAATAAATAAAACAAATACTACCTAAAACAACTTGCTATAATTAACTTTGATTCTCATGCCAAAGGTAGAACAGTTTGGTGTAACAGTATATATAGCATGCTAATGAACATGTAATCTAGCTTCCTAATGTTGTGAGTTCTATTTCACCTATAATTAACATCTACCATAAAGAGCTTCTTTTAATGATAAGAAAAAACAGTTCAATTCCAGAAAATGTGAACTCAAACCAGTCAATATTCTGTTATTTTCTTATATAAATCTTCATATCACCCATGAATTTCAACCATAAAATTAGAAAACACATTAGATAGAATAATAAAGACATTAGCCTGGAAATTGAGACATAAAATTCAAGTAAATGGTTGAGGTAGGTAAATGACATAGTAAGAGTATATAGTGTAAAAATAACAGATCATTGCATAAGCTATCTTGCTTTACAGCCACATGTATCTTTTACAAATATCAGATCTAATAGACTTAAAACACATGAACTTCAAAGTGCAATAATACAACTAATTTCTCCCATTCCACAAATAACTTTACTGCATACATGTATCTTCTAAATACTCTTCAGTTGTTAATACCAATCATGCCATGCTCCTAGTCCATACATACAAATACATGTTAGCCAGAAAACATTGTGGCTACTTTCCCTGTATATTTCGATTTCAAGCAATAGGATATCAAATCTAGAACAGTAGTGGCAGTAATGGATGGAGTAACAACACGGTCCCAACGTATAATTTATAATGGACCTAAAATTAATGAGTTGCGTATTAAACAAACAAAATAAAATATATTTCAATGAGAAATATTACTAATTTTTAAAACACATTATAGCTGCCAAATTTGTTCATTATATATTAATGTGAATGTCATACTACTGAATGTTGAATTGAGATACTTACATAGTTAAACATTTTCATATGTGGGAATGCTAATTACATACATTTACATACTATTTTAAATTAGACAAAAATAGATGCATCTTTCATGCTTGGATCTTCTGGATCATCTTTGATCAAAATCACATGCTACATTAAAATTGAGGGAATAAATGTCAGCACAGAATCACATAACTTATGCAACACAGAATCACAGGAATATGACAACATCACGCTTCAACTAAGCCTCGTCCTGAAGCCCTATTTCACCATTATACCATTTTATATAATAACAATAAGAGTAGAAGCATCTTATTTTTTTTTAACTCTCTCATAAGTTGATCACTTAGCAAGATAACAATATCTTGAACAATTATCAATGTAAATAGCATAAATAAAACACTACCTTAGCTTTAAAAAGCCAACCAAAATAGCATAAACACTACATTTTTTAGCATTGGAATAGAAAAATGAATTAATTCTAAAGCATGATGAGAAGTAGTGAAAGAAAATAACAAAGCCAAATGTTTAGAACTTAAAGCATGAATTACAAATGTATGAAATGAGATCTAAGTTAAAGATTAATATTATAGTAAAAGATTGCAAAACACACTTAAGAAAGCACAGTGACAATATGACCAAACAAACTTGAGCAAAGCTCAATAGGCCTAAAAAATGACAATACTCATCCAAGATTTTAACCCATATAGACGAAGAAAATCTTGGCAAGCCATAAGACACAACTCAAACTATATTATATATAAGACTAAAGGGGCATTATTCGTAGAGAAATTGATTCAAAATTGTGACGGTAATGTCAAAGGATTAATCAATCTGGACAAAATTTATGAAATTTCTTTAATTTACCTTTAATCTTGTCTTGGAGAAATTCAGTTCAAGAGTTTCACATGTAGATCTTGAGCAGGAGACTAAATGAACATTTGATCACGACTGTAAGAATCTCAAGTATCGATCAACCATGAAGAGGTAGAAATCGAGTAACTCAACCAAAATTTTAATCCATATAGACAAAGAAAATATATTATGATGCAAAAAAAATGTGATAAAAAAGTATAAGAATTCCTTAAGTTTATATAGTCTTGACAAGTTCACGGATTGCATATGGACAAGGTAAGGCAAGTCATATCTCTCGTGAGAAAAAAAACTATTTTATTACTTGTATGTTATGTTAAATTTTGAGTAATCAAAAGTATTGAAAAAGTAAACAAAATAGAAACAATTACAGGGACAAAAAATGTACAAAAATAGAAATAATCACAAGGACAAAAAAATGTAATATCAAGTAAAATTGCATATTTTTAATCTCATAGCAAGATCAGCTTGAGAAATAACATGGCAGTAGCAGTGTTTGACCAAAGCCTATCCCAGAATTTGGATCAATTTTATTATTTTAATGAGGCTTACTTCATGCACAAAGTGCTAATTCTCTGATTTGGAGGATAGGGGGAGAATGAGTGTAACCATATAGGTTTCATCACAAGAAAAATATAAAATAGCATAACTTGTGCAGGGTATATAGTACTAAGTCTCACCCAGTATTAGCATAAAGCTTTCCCAAGCTTTGCATATAGTAGACATGATTATTCTCATCATCTTTTTTTGGATAATGTGAAATCATGGACTAAACATTAATCAAGGATAATCAAAGTCTTTCTATTGTTGAAAGATTCAAATTATAATATAGATATAAGAGGATTAATTATATCTTGTTATTTTTAATTTAGACAGATTTGCACAAGAAAATATATATCAAAATAGGCAAACAGTTCTACCAAATAGGTTTGATTTCACAAGTTTTTAATTACTAACTGTTATTTCGTATTGTAGTTTTTGATTCTATGAGCTTAATGTGGTTATTCCAACAATATCAATAGAGGAAAGTTACATCATCTTTTAGGAACTAAAACACAATAGTTTTCAACGATAACAATAATTATAACACCAGAAAGAATATATTTTCATTTAAGTTGATAAATGGACTACCTGTAAAAATATAACTTTTAACTAACCTGCTATCACAAGAGAAAATATATTCAATTTCCATAAAAGAACAGGAACATAAGGTATCCACATAGCAAAATCAAAATCTTGCAAAACACGGCATTCAGTGGCAGCAACAAAAGAGTGCAAAAATGACTGTTTCCAGCACCACAACAATGTGTTCCAACTGCAATTCAAAACAATAAAAGATAACGTATCTGGAGATTGAATCGAATTCATAGAAAATAAATACAAAGATAAGTAAATCCTATTTATATTAGTCAGTTGCAAAGGTGAAGTTTTAAACAACGTACAAAATAATTCAAATACCTTTTAATTCTTTTTCATGGGAGGATTTTTCATTTTCATGCTATGTTTGTGGGTGGAAGGATTATATTTGTTTTCCATGCTTGGATATTCTTTTTCCCCTGAACTAAGATGTTCAATTGTGCGCTTTTTCACATCTGTAACATTGATTGTCGTAGATGCCATTGGTTTATGAATCACATCTTGTTTCACCATGTAAGACAAAATGGATAATTTTTGCGTTGCATCCAATTTTTTTGTGAATAGCTTTTTTCATTTGAATGTTGAATATCTTGCTGTTTAATTGATCTTCCACATTTTGGAGCGATAGTGTTTATTTTTGGAAAAATGAAAAAAATTTTGATTAATAATAACAAAAACATTAATATTTTATATTATATATATAATAGTAAGAAAATAAAGCGAACAGACAAATCGAAGGAGATCAAATATTTTTATCATAAAAGAAGAAGTTCAACAATAATAGCATATGCAAGGATCATGAATTTTCAAATCTAAAGAAAAGTGGATGAGGAAAGAAAAAGTGAATCACAAAAAAATATCAAATTTGTTTTTAAAGGAAAATCAATATCTCTATGTTTATGTATTTACATCTGAACTCAAATTCAATATTAAAGGTCTTTCAACTAATCAGAGTCAACATGCAACAATTCTAAAACGGTCACGTCTATTGTGGTAGGTGCGTATGACGACTTAGGCACAAAGCTCTCAGCCGATGGGTAACCATGTGAGATGGATAAAATCCAAAAACATATATACAATGATAATATTTTTATAGAGAAAGTTGATTGTTTACAACAAAAAGTATAAGTTGGGTGTTGGAGAAAAGAAACACGAACTTAAGATATGAAATTTTGAATGAAAAGAGTACATTGAACATGTTACAGAAGGAGACATTGACGACATAATGTAAGAGATAGACCCAAAGTATGTAAAGTTAAAACCTCTTTTATAGTTAAGGCATGACGTAGAATGACATGTTCCTACTATAAAAGTTTTTATAACTTACATGATACATAAAAATAGATCTTTATTACAAATTCTCTCATGCTAGAGTTCTAAGCTTATAGAGTTATAGTATCCTTTTCAAGTCAAGGAACCCATATGTTCACATGATCATATATACATTCATTTGAAACTCTTGAAAGTTAGATATTATATTTTTTACGTAATTAAAGAAAGTAATTGACCATAGTTTAACCACATATATACATATCATATAAATATATGATTAGTAATCTGAAAATAAGTAATTAATAATTAATTCACGAGATATTTATCTATTGAAGGTAAGTTTCCATTCGCTCATCATCTACAATATTCTATGCTATTTGACAAGGAACTCACGAGATATAGTTCGAAAGTTGTGAGCTTAAGTTCTTCCTACTATAAAGGTCTTCACAACATACATGATACATAAAAAATGAATCTTTATTACAAATTCTCTTATTCTAGAGTTCTATTCCTATAGAGTTATATTATCCTTTTCAAGTTAAGAAAGTCAAATGTTCACTTGTTCATATGTTCATTCAGTTGAAACTCTTAAAAGTTAGATAGTATATTTTTCACGTAATTAAAGAAAATAATTGGCCATAGTTTAACTACATATATACATATATGATTTCCTTTTCAAGTTAAGGAAGTCATATGTTCACTTGCTCATATGTTCATTCAGTTGAAACTCTTAAAAGTTAGAAAGTATATTTTTCATGTAATTACAGAAAATAATTGGCCATAGTTTAACTACATATATACATATATGATTAGTAATCCAAAAATAAGTAATTGATAATTACATATCTTCACACGCAAGATAAGATTATAGCCTACTCTATAATGTAGGGTAGGTATTTTTAGGATTACTACTTGTGATGTTATTATGTGCATATAATTTAGAGAGTAGTGAGTTAGAACATCTCATCGTAGATTCCCTTAACTGTTATAAGCTAGTGGGCAGACTTTATAGGAGACCTTGAGGGAGAGTTGAACATTGTGTTCAAGAGAAGAAATAAGAAACAATGAAAATAAAAATCACAACAAGTTCTTTGTGATTATTTGGTGAGAAAAAAGTAATATGTACCTTGACGAAGCAAATTTCATAAATTTCTTCTGAAGTGAGGTGCATCATTTTCTTTGCAATTTCATCTGAAACAATAGCTGTTGCAAAATCGTTGTTGTCCTTAATAGTAACGTCAAATTGACATATGTTTTAATAATTAATGACAAATTTAAAAAATAATGGTTAGTTAAAACATTTATTTCTTTGGAAAAACAAAATAAATAATCTTAATTAGTTATTATTAATTTTGTAGAAGAGCAAATATACATAGGAATAAGATGTGTGGATCGGTGAAAACTTGTGCAGTAGATTTCCCTAAGCACGTTATATCTCGTGAACAATTGCTTACAATTTGAGCATGCTAACACACTAAAGCGTTGATCCTTACTTGCAAGGGACAATTTAGCCTCAACATTAAATACTTGTCCCTTCAAATTCAGTATGCCAAATATTATTTTTTACTGTAAAATAAAAAATATAAAAAAATAGAATGATATACTTGTTATTCCTACGGGAGGTTGTGCCTGGATGTTAGCCATATATATAACCTCATCCTCAAATGGAATCAACATAATAAAGCCTATTGGAGTTGTACTTTTCATCTTATAAGCAACAAGCTTTGTTTCAATTGTTTTGATCCTATAAACAAGTAAAATTATGAAAATTGATTAATATTGGCTCATCCAAAACACTTGTATCATTTTGAAAATTGTAAAAAGGATTGTAAAGAAGTCTACGATCCATACATTTATAAAAAACAAATAAGAATACTACTATCTTCATTTTATTACATATGTCTTGTAGAAAGATTATGAAAAAAGAAATAAAAGTGAAATTTTAAAACTTTGTGATTGTAAATTTAAAGATGTGTGTTATATCTCAAAATATTCTGGATTTTCGATGCATTAAATAAAAATGTATATTACCACGTCCTTAACTCGGCAGCCTGTGGATATGGAGGATTGATTTCAATTGTTGTATTGAATCTTCTTGTCAAACCAACGAATCTATTCGACATTCCTACGTGCATTTGAATATGTGATTTTAGTTTCATCATGTAATATATTTTTCAAAAGAAAAATATATATTTATTTGCACTTTTACCTGAGGATGATTTCCCAATTCTCCTAGCAAGAATGATAGGGTAATCATGAAGTTGGTTGAAAAGTTTTAACTCCCTCATGATCAATAAAATCCTCCCAAAGTGTCAGTTTTGTTGGTTTTTCCTGCATATGATTCAAAGGATATTTTCAAACATTAAATAAAGTTATAGAAGATATGTGATATTATAAAAATATTATAAATAATAAAATTCAAATCAGATTATTATCAACAAATAGCAGCATTTTTGTGCTATAAAAGTCAAAATATAAGATCCATGAACAAAGAAATGAATCCAGGTGGACAACGAAATTGATGAACTTTTTAATCTATCAAAGAACTACAGGTATTCAAAGTGATGGTAAATACATCCTGATAGTTAATCTAATATGAACTTTTCTTGCTAAAATTAACTGAATTAAGATAAGTGTACCTTAGAGGAATTTAAAGTTATCGAAAACTGAGATTCACATAGACACTTAGTCTCACTGATTGGGGCTTGTGAAGAGAATGATGAGATGATATTAGTCTATGATTACATGGTTAATGGGACATTGAGAGAACACCTTTACAAGGACAACAAGCCACCCTTATCATGGAAGCAAAGGTTGGATATTTGTATTGGTGCAGCCAGAGGTCTTCCCTATCTTCACACTAGTGCAAGGTACACTATCATCCATAGGGATGTGGAAACTACAAACATTTTGGTGGATGACAAATGAGTGGAAAAGATTTCTGATTTTGGGCTATCGAAAACAAGACCTAATCTCCAATAAACTCATGTTAGTACAATGGTAAAGGGAAGTTTTGGATACTTGGATCCAGAGTATTTCAGAAGACAGCAACTGACAGAAAAGTCTGATGTCTACTCTTTTGGGGTTGTCCTATTTGAAGTAGTATCTGGAAGGCCAGCTCTAAGTCAGTCTAGCAAATTGGGCATTACAATGCCATAGGAAAAAAATACTACCACGGAACTTATGGATCCACATATTAAAGGGGAGATTATACAAGAATGTTTGAAGCAATTCATCCATACATCAGTGAGTTGCTTGTCTGATCACGGAACTGATCGTCCTTCAATGGGTTCAGTGCTGTGGAATCTTAAGTACTGCCTTTAGTTGCAAAGTGATCCCGATGAACCAAAATGGTGGCAGAACAGAAAGCTAATGATGCTTATGCTATGCATACAGAATTGTTAACGGTTGCTGAAGAAGGTAAAGAGTCAGAGGAGCACACAACGTCGAGACTTCTTACGGAAGGGTACTAAAGAGGGCAAAGAATATCATCTTGTTAGTTCAAAAACTTCTTAACTAAGCAGAGAGCATGATGGACTGCGCTTACCGATTTACTGATGAAATGACTTTGGAGATACAATGGTGAAGATCAAACAATGTGGAGAGAGGTGATCCAATGTAAGTATGGCCAAACAAACCACAAGTGGTGTACTAATATAGTTTTCAACAATTATGGAGTTGGTGTATGGAGGTCTATTAGGCCATCATGGCCAGTTTTGTCTGAGAATATGCGCTAAAACAACTTGTTAAAGCATCAGCAAAAAATATACAGACAGTTTATTCGTCAAAAACTCGTAATACATAAAAAGTTTATTCATCACACGACAAATTTGGTACACAAACAACCTAGTTTACCTCTCACTTTCTTAAATACAAGTATATACATCAACTACGAAAATGGAAAAGAAAAAAGAGAACACTATCAACCATTAAGAACCTTTCTTTTTTCACATAAGAAGGAGATATTAGCTGCAAGATATTGATCTACTCCGATCTGAATGAAATTGAAGGAACATATCCTACAGTTTAGCCAATACTACTGTGTGAAGAACTCGCTCTAACCAAAACATGCCGACAAGTAACAGTAGTTAAGAGTTAATCACTCTTCATTCACCTTATAGTAATAAAATGAACATAGAACAAACCTGATGAGCTGGCTAGATCAGAAGGGGGAAAGTAAGAGCCAGAAGAAATGGTGGAAAATAGCTTCTGCCTATATCTGGTAGGCTTTGTGGAGGAAGAGAAATGGCAAGTGTATTTATTGAACATAGATCCCTAACTTCAACAGTGTTGGAACATAAAAGTTGAATCAGTTCTCTCTGTGTGGGAGGCAATTCTTTGTTTCAACAAGTGATTTTGAAATCACCTTTATCAACTGAATTTCAAAATAGCAGGTTAAAAGTGCAGAAAAAGAAAATACCTATGGGAAAGAAGTGTGCTTTTTGGAGTTCTCTATATGTTGTACTTACCACAGTTATCTCTTTTAAGGTAAATAAATATTGAACATATAACATTTACCTGCTTGACAATATGTGATTTTTCTATAGTTACCATTCAATTCGGTCATCAATTGGAGAATCTTTTCTCACTTATATATAATCTCATGGTCAGCTTATTGGTTGAATATTTTGGTCATCATATATATATATATATATATATATATTGTATATAAACAATTTTCTTTGTGCATTCCAAAAAATACAAATAGTAACAATATATGTTTTCTTTTATGCATTTAAAATTTTACTTACTAAGCAACTTAATAGTATTAAAAATTGCAGATTGCATTATTATGGAGAAAAATACTATTAAGATGTCAACTTATAGGTAGACACAATCATTACTACCTTTTTTAACATATTGTTTCTGTAACACCCCGCTACTAGAAAGACTTAGAATTAGAAAAGAACCATTTTTGGAAATAATCAAATTTGGAAAGTTTTACAAAGTTAAGCTAAGTATGAGTTTTAGGTCAACTTTAAACAACCATAACTCCTAGCTTAGAAAGAGTTAGGTGTGCTACAAAGTTCCGTAGAAGATATCTTTGAATTATCTTTCCAACTCCCTGAGTTTGCTCGATTTTGAGTTCGTATGAGGGAGATATGTCCATTTGAAGTTGGGCTGTCTAGATAAGGAAAGTCAAAACCGGATTTTAAAGGGGTATTTTGGTCTTTTCCATGTCCAATTAATTTATTTCATTTTTAGAAGTTTAATTAGGGTCTAAATCGAATTAGATCATTTTACGCCTTACCAAATCAAGCTAGGGTTTTTGGAGAAAGAACTCAAGAGGAGAAAGGAGAAGAAAAGTTCAAATATTTGTCAAGTTCTTGCAATTTTGGGTGTGGTTTTCACCAAGGATTCAATCCTACGAGGTATGTGAGTTCACATAGCGTTGGGTTCGTTCACCCATGCGCCAAACATGTTTATTTCAGTATGATTTTTGTCCTAAAAGATTGAGACTTTGATGTTCTTGAGTTGTGTCTTTGAATTGCTTTGGTTCTTGAATTTGGGATGAGATTGAGGAGTTACTATTGTATTTCTAAAAACACAGATTTGATATTCATGTTTTAAAAGTTTTTCTTTATATTGCACTTATTTGTAGTGCTTTATATTGAAATGAGTTCAGTTCAGTCGAGTTGATTTAAGACCAGGTTTGTTCTTTCAGTTCCCTTTTCAAGCTTACGTCTTGTTTTAGTATTCCCCTTGCATGCTCTTACATTCAATGTACTGATGCCATTTGGCCTACATCATTGTTATGATGCAGATACATGTAATCAGGATCAGCATCCAGCGCTTCATTGATCCATTCGAGCATTAAGAGTCTTGTGGTGAGCCTCCTTGCTTTCCAGAGGATCCCTATTTACATTTCTTTATTGTTTTCAGTTGTTAGGATGATCGAGGTTCTTGTCCCGACATCCCTCCCAGTTTTAGAGGCTTCATAGATAGACAGTTAGTTAGATCATTTGTCACTATTTTGTTATTGGCTTATGTTTTGAGACTTGAGTTGCCATCTTGGCTAGCTGAATGTTCTTTTAAGACATTTTAAGTTTATTTCATGAGTTCATCATTTGATACTATTTTCTTGTGTTTAAGTCTTCCGCTGAGTAGTACGCCAGGCCAAGGGTTCGCTTGGGGCCAACAATGGTTCTCGAGTGCCAATCTCGCCCAGGGTGTAGGCTCGGGGTGTGACAAACTTGGTATCATAACACAGAGTTCAAGATTCCTAGGGAGTCTATAAAGCTGTGTCAGTAGAGTCCTAGTTATCGGTGTGAAGCGCACCACATATATAATTAGGAGGCTGGAACATTTAGGAACTATCTCACTTCTTTCATACTCATTTCGTGTTATAGAGTGTATCTTTATAAAAGTTTCTTCTAATTCGTTCTTGCGCGTGTCGTTCAGATCATGCCTCCATGAAGAGCTGTCAAAGGTCGTCTTGCTAGAAGAAATGTTGAATCACAGGAACAACGGGTACCTAATGCACCAGAAGTGCAAACCCAATGAGAGGTCACCAATGCTGAATTCCGTGAAGCTATCCGGATGCTAAGTCAAGATGTGACCAATCAAGTTGGATAGAGAGAGAATCAACAGGAAGTGGCTGATAGTTCAAAAGATCCGTGAATTCTTAAGGATGAATCCTCCAAGCTTCACTAGTTCAAATGTTACTGAGGATCCAGAAAATTTTGTTGAAGAGCTTTAAAAGGTTTTTGAGATCATGCATGTTGCTGATCTGAGAGGGTGGAACTAGTTGCATACCAAATGAAGGGTGTCACTAGGATCTGGTTTGATTAATGAAAGAAGAACCGAGCTGAGGGTGCACCACCTGTGAGTTGGGCTTGTTTTGAGGAGGCCTTCTTGGGGCATTTCTTCCCTGAGAACTGAGAGAAGCAAAGGTACAAAAGTTCCTCACTTTTAAGCATGATTCTTTGAGTGTCCATGAGTACAATCTGACGTTCACACAACTTTCCCGTTATGCTCCAGAGATGTTTGCTGACATGAGGAGTAGGATGAGTTTATTCGTTGCTCGGTTGTCTCGCCTGTCAAGCATGGAAGGTAAGGCAGCTATGCTGATAGGGGATATGAACATAACAAGGCTAATGATCAATGTGTAACAAGTTGAGGAGGACAAGCTGAGGGATACAAAAAAGTTTAAGAATAAGAGGGCAAAGACATTAGGGAATGAGTCCGAGCAGTAGAAGAGTAATGCGAACCGGTCTTCCTTCCAACAAAAACAAAAGGGACCTGCTCCATCATCTGCTAGTGCACCTTCACCAAAGAACAAAAGTGAGTACAATTGTGAGAATTTTAGAGCTAAACCTGCCTATTCTCAAGGTAGTATGGCACAAGGGGGTACTAAGCCTCCTGCATGTGCTAAGTATGGTAGGAACCACTCAGGGATGTGCCGTGATGGCTCCATTGGTTGCTTTAAGTGTGGCCAAAATGGTCATTTTATGCGAGAGTGTCTGAAGAACAAGCAGGGTAACGGTAATGGGGGCAATAGAGCCCAGTCTTCTTCTAGAGAGACTTAGAATTAGAAAGGAACCATTTTTGGAAATAATCAAATTTGGAAAGTTTGACAAATTTAAGCTAAGTATGAGTTTTGGGTTAATTTAAAACGACCATAACTCCTATATCAGGATGAGTTAGGTGTGCTACAAGGTATCGTAGGAAATATTTCCAACGCCGCTGAGTTTGTTTGATTTCGAGTTTGTATGAGGGAGATATGCCCATTTGAAGTTGGGCTGTCTAGATAAAGAAAGTCAATACCGGATTTTAAAAGGGTATTTTGGTCTTTTCCATGCCCAATTAATTTAATTCATTTTTAGAAGTTTAATCGGGGTCTAAACAAAATTAGATCAGTTTACACCTTACCAAATCACGCTAGGATTTTTGGAGAAAGAACTCAAGAGGAGAAAGGAGAAGAAAAGTTCAAAGATTCGTCAAGTTCTTGCGATTTTTGTTGTGGTTTTCACCAAGGATTCAATCCTACGAGGTATGTGAGTTCACATAGTGTTGGGTTCGTTCATCCACGTGCCAAACATGTTTATTTCAATATGATTTTTGTCTGAAAAGATTGAGACTTTGATGTTCTTGAGTTGTGTTCTTGAATTGCTTTCGTTCTTGAATTTGGAATGAGATTGAGGAGTCCTTGAGAGTTTAAGGTCGATTGTTAGAGTTGTTTTGAGTTAGATTCTTGTGTACATATATTGGGTATCTGAATCTAAAGAGAATTTGAGAAAAAGAACTGAGTTTAGGTGAATTGGGGTTAGAAAATGAAGAAGGAAAAAATCGGGCGAATCTGGGTACCAGGTTAGCGTCGCGGACCTGTTCCTCAAGATTGGGGAATTTTTCTCCTCATCACGGAGTGGTCACAGACCATTCTGCCTCAAAATTTATTTCGCGACCAAAAATTTAAATGTATCTCCACGTCACAAACATGCTTCTAGACAGTGATTTCTTGATATTTTCTCATGTTGAACTATCTAAAAACACTCCTAAGCATCATGATATCTTTCCTATCACAAATCACAATCCTTGAATCCATAATTCAATTCAAGGAAGGTTATGAGTCAAGTCAGGAGAAGTTCATAGAGTCTTCCAAAAGTCTTTTACAAATGTTTTAACTTTGTTTTAAGACCCGAGTTTTGAGTTGAGTGAAGAGTAAATATTGAAGTTCATTTCTTCGAAAGAGTATATCAGGACTATGTATTCCTAAAGAGTAAAATGTTTTCACATTTAAATAAGAAAGGAAACAGACATTTCCAAAGAGTCTGTGAGCTAGTTTTCAGTAAAGAGTAAATGATTTGACAATTAAGCAGGAGAGGAAACTTTGATTTCCAAGATAGCCTTTGAGCTGAGTTTTGAGCAATTATCTCAAACCAAATAAAGAAGTTATGTTTTTAAACATAAGAGCTAGTATTATATTTTGGGAGTAGTATTAAGCACCAATATGGGAGAGAGTTCAGACAACTTTCAGCCCCTATAAACCATGTAGCCATCATGGGTATTAAAGAGTTATACGTTTTAGATGATTCCTTAGTGAATTTTAGCATAGACTAGTGGATCCACTTAGTAGTCAGGTTCTATACCCTCGACAAGGCATAAGACGACCCTGGCAGCGTGGGGCAAAACACTGTACCATCACAATAGCTCTTAAGTGATGATTGTCGATTAGAGAAACTCCCACAAAAGTATTTTGTATTATTATATACATAGAGTTAATTGTATTGTTAAATACTGTCACGACCCAAGGCTACCCCCAAGATGTGACACGGCATACAAGACTCCCAATAGCCTCATACATGCCTCATAGCATATCATAACATATGAACATAGGGAAAAAGTACAGAAATTTGAAACTTCTTTACAATCGAAGTCTTTTTTATAAAAATAAGAGGGAGTCTACAACACTATGTCTCAAACTATCTATAAATCTTGAATACAATCTTAGAGACACGACCCTTACAAAAGTCTAAAACATAAAGGTAAGACCTAAAGGGAATAGTGGGTTTGTCGTCGAAGCTATGAGGACTCACCAAATCTTCAACTCCTTTCTCCTTAGAAACCTATATTCCAAGAATAGAACTCAAGTCTCCAAACCCTACATTTTGTAAAAAATGTAGAAAAAATATGGGTTAGAATGAAAATGTACCAAGTATGATAGTCATGCATAAAAATCCTTAAAATATGCTAAAAGGGACATTTTAGTTGAAACCATGTTGTATGCCAATTTTGAAACATCATCTTTGAAATAGTTGGGGAATGTAACCCACAAGACAACTCATGTACTATTCATCATAGCATAAGGATATCAACATAATCACAAACATAGTCTCCAACATAATGCATACACCATTCATCATAAGACATAGGTCACATACATAATTAAATATCAAGATCATCTCATCATAATAGAACCATCACATAAGTAACCCTAGCTTATACTTGTGCAATGCATAGATAGGATCCTATAATCCTATCTACACTAAGTACCACTTTTAGGCCACCACACTCATACTTATCACGCTTTGATCTCATCCATAGTCAATAATCAGAGACAAGGAAACATTCATGTTCATAGCTTATAACAAGGAAAGCCACTCCTAGCAACAATCCATATCATACATGCATAGATTCATATATATATATATATATATATATTCATAGCATAAAGAAATCACACCATAACTCCTTTCAAAATCTACTTGTGCAATGCATAAGTGAAGTCCCATATCCCACTCACACTAAGTCATATTCCTTAAGAAGTCATAAGTATAGCTCATGTTCATGTTCATAATTCATATCAAGCATGCACTAACTTTTAATCATCGTGTCGTAAGAGAAATATACTATGCACACTCTCGAAGCCTACTTGTGCAATGCATGAATGAAGTCCCATACCCCAATTCATACTAAGTAGAACCCCTTGAGGAACCATAGTACATAACTCATGTTCTTGTTCTTGTTCATGGAGGGAAATAACCTTAACCGACGTAGACCATATTGAGTTCCATGGAATCCAGTGTCTTGCCCCCACACCGAAAAGAGGTGTCCTACTTGCCTAAGGTAGAACTCATGTATTAGCTTTTAAGTGGATCCACTAGCTAAAGACCTATGTGGGCACATAGTTATGGGATAGGGAGATTGCCACTAGAAACTCGGACTAACTGACGTGAAGGTTTCTATCTCATGAGATAACTATTTTGGGAACCCAGACTAACTAGCGTGAAGGAACCCATTGGGAAGCCAAACTAACTAGCATGAAGCTTCAATCTCATTTTCATATCCTCTCGGTGCTAAGCATAATTCCCTTTAAGTTCATGTTAAGTCTTTACTTATGTTCATGTTTATGGAAGAATGCACTAACAATCAATCCAACATTATATCATGACATAACTCATAGATTCAATAGGTGAGAATGACCTTTCAACCTTCAAATCATCAATATGTGAGTAAACCTTTCACATTATGTTCATAGTGTGTTCTTGAGAATAGTCTTTCATTCAACACAACAAGATCATCATAGTCATTAATTCATGCATCATAATGTGTAAAGGTATAGGGGAGAATGACTTTTCCAATCAATACCACAATTACACCGTAGTCATAGGATCTTCACTTTCTAAGTAAATCATGAGCTCATACACAATTATTATCAACATGTACAAACCCTCATAATTTTCCCTCCAAGGGGTATGAATCAAACTCAACCGATACATCTAGAATTACTACATTAGATAAGGGAAACATCATGATTCAATAACTTAGTCAACACCTTAGTCACATCATATTCATGTTCATGAATGGGGTATGTGTGTGAGATTATCCTTTCAATGACACAACAACACCATTATCCTCATAGACACTTCACTCTCAAAGTGTTCATAAAACATTCACATAATATCATAATTATGCATACCCCTCATAACTTGCATTAAAAAATTATATTAAGTGAACACATCTAGCATTCACTACATGAGACATATATCATAACTCAAATAAATTATTGATTTCATGCATAAACTAATGTGTTCATATTATAGGTTATGTGGGTCAAGTCCTTCCACAATAACGTCATATACAATTTAACCATACATAATAGCTTCCTTCTTAACCTTTAACATCCTTAGCTTATTCATTTTAGCTTTTACCCTTATAGCCCTAGAGGTCATCTTCATGCTACAAGCCTTACTCTCAAGCAATGCCTCACATGTTCATCATGTATACCTAATTCTCAAGGTAATCTAACTACATGCTTCATTTTTAATCAATTATATTCATATATCATAATATAAACTCAATCGCAATACCACTCAACCTTGTTCCATCATATAAGACCTAATCTAATCAATTCATGTCTAGAAGCTTTACTTTTAAGAAATTCGTATCTAGGTGTTCTAATCTTAAGCAATTCATAAAGAAGTTCATCAATCTTAGAAGATCACACCCAAACCCTCAATTTGCCTCTTTCATGACATAACACTTAGACTATATCAATTTCACCCTAGAATCTTAGGTTAATAAAGAGTTCATGTATAAGCATACTAAAATCATGTAATTACACTATAATGATAGAATCTTCATTCTCAACATATATCTTGAAACACATGCATAATTCTCATGTTCATATACAAATTCTCATAATTTACCCATTAAGAATCATGAATCACATTCGACCCAACATCTAGAATTTCTACATTAGATATAGGTAATAATACAATTCTATCAATTCAATTAATTCGTACAAGACCCATTTACATGCTTCTAAAATCAATAAATTCAATTAAGATCACAATTTTAGCAATAGAGGGGATCAATGGGTTCTTGCGGAAATTTCACCAAAATTCAACCATAAACCATCAATTTAATCATAACCCAACATAATTTAACCATTGAAATCACTTTTAAATTGAACCCGTGATTTTTGAACAAAACCCTTGAAATTGGGGAAATTGGAAGTTTTGAAATCAAGTTTTGAAGGGGCTCTTTGGGTGGAATCTACCCAAAGATGAGAACTACCATACCTTAATGATGAATCCTTGAAGAATTTGATGAAAAACCCTTGCTTTCTTCAAGCCCAAGCTTCAATTTTACTCCTCTTCTTCTTGAGTTTTTAGAGAGAGAAATTTTGTGAGGAAGATGAACTTTTGATTTTGATTTGGGTCTTTGTGAAAATGATTTTGATTAGGTATTTAATGACTAAAAATACCTTATATATTTATTTAAAAGTAATATAAAATATATCCATTTAATTTGGATTTTGGAATAAATGACTTAATTGGGTGAGTTTTGTGGTTAAAATGACTTATATAGGGGTCCTAGGCTTGGGCAAAACGACATAACTTTGAGTTAAAACAATTGGGAAAAGACCTAAGAAGTTACTTACTGGAAACTGTCGAAATGGCATGACTGAAGCCTTCACGGATCGTCATCATCACCACGGCCCGTCAAACGGGTCATGGAAAATTTTCAGCCTAACAGTACTTCACTATTCGGGGATAACTTTTTACCCCGAGATCAGAATTGGACAAACTCGGTGGCATTGGAAAGAGGACTCAGAGACCTTTAATTATATTGGTCATGGTCCACATAATTCGTTTTGAGATAATAGATACGAATATTTGAAGTTTACCCTACACATTAAGTCTAATGAAAAGCCCTTCACGTGAGGCTCCACGAGCCGTGGTGCCTCTCGTGGTCATGATACAATAGCTTGGCAACCTTCCCATTAACCCCTAAAAAATCTAAGGCACCACCACGAGCCTTGCCACGAGCCGTGGTCATCACCACGAGCCGTGAAGTGGCTCGTGTGAAGGGGGCTGTTTTTGGCAGCCTTTGTTTAGCCACTACCTAGCCCACCACGAGCCGTGGTGGTGGCCGTGGAAAGTGAGGCAGTGTCCATGTAAGAGTGGACTGCCCTAGTCCTCTTCCTTGGCTTTAACCCTCACACTTACCCCTAGTTTAGTCTACTAGTTTCCGAGGTGTTACAATATCTCCCCCTTGGGAATATTCATCCTCGAATGACACTTTAGACACTTTATAGAAGTAAAGACTCAAGACTAGCAGCCCATCATGCATGAAACATCATAACAATGCACAAAACTAAGGAGGAAAACTTCAACTCCAAGCTAAATATGATCAATGCAACAAAAAAAAGTAGGAACTACATCTATCAACCCAATATGCATGAACTTCTCATAACTAGTCATGTTCAAGGAGGAACTACCATCTCCTAGTCATAACATGCTCAACATACTCTCATGGAGCTCATATGCAATTTACTCTCAAAAATCATTTTATTCAAGGAGGAATCTCTCAACTCCAAACTAAAGCATGCTCACATATTCTTCTCATGAAGTACAATAGACAACTCATGAGGAAAACAATTCACGTAAACTCATTTTCTTTCAAAACACAAGTTTTCATGAACATGCATTAGATAATGTAGTCATGGCAACACATAAACACATAACAACCTTGCTATCTGGGCACATCATCTCCCCTTTGGAAGTAAGCCTATACAAACTCTTCTAAACATAATCTATCACATAATCATAGAAGGGACTACCTCCTCCAACAAAAAGCAAGCTCAACACAACATTATGGAGCTAATATGCCATTTCATCAAAAGCATAACAAAGCATGTTCATCAAATCATCTCATGAAGTCAAATATGCCATCATCATACTAAAATGTACAACAACATGAGGAACATGTAAATCATGAAAACTCATTTTATACAAAACAAGAATTCTCTCAAGAACAAGCATAACATAAGGAGATCACACATGACTCCAAAACATAAAACAAGCCCAAAAAGGAACTCTTGGTCTCAAGCTAGAATAGGAATAGAATAAAAGGATGAGGATATCGGGACTCTCAATCAATCTTGCTATCTAAGCATATCATCTCCCCATTGGGAGTAAACCCCTTACTAAGACCTCAAATACTAATTCTTTCAAACAATCCCAAAGCATGACCAACATTCATAATAACCTTACCGGGTTCTAAAAACAATAGAGGTCTAACAACCATGCATCCAAACCTTACCAAGGTTAACAAGAGTAACTCTATGAGACAAGAAAATTATGGGACACATATAACATCCAAGACTCCACAATCATGAAACGAGTCAAGGAGGACTTATCATCTTAAGCTAGAGGAGGAATATAAGGGAATATAAGGATATCGAGACATCTCATTGGCCCTTAGCCTCCCAAGTAGCACCCTCAACTAAAACCCTTACTAAAACCACTCCTCTACATTATCATGGAAGCACTTCCTTACTTTTCTATTTCTTAACTTGCCGGTCTAAGATCCCAATCGGTACTTCTAATTTAGAGAGGTTCTTATTAAGCAACTCTAGCTCACAAGCAACCTTACCAAGACCACTCAAAGTCTCATATGAGCCTACCAAACCAGGACTAAACTTCTCAAATTCACTACACCTCTTAACGTCAGAATTTCAAGCCAATCCAAATTATAAACATCTAGAACACTCAACGACCTTGCTATCTAAGCACATTATCTCCCCCTTGGGAGTAAACCTACACGGACTTTTCTAAGCACAATTTCTTTCAACTTCTAAAGTCGGAGCAAGTTATTACTCAACTTTTCACATCCATCACACAAGGTGATTCTAAACCATGGAGAATTAAACTTCTATCCTCTTTTAAATGAGTCTACTCACTCAGCATCTCTAGGCATCACTTAAACAACACCATTCATCAAATCTTCTAACAAAACACATAACCCTAAAGCAACCCATTTATACCAAAGGACATCATCTAATTCTATCATATCAAGACTCATCTAGTCATATAGCCATAATTGACATTACCACTAACCTTTCTCTCCCTCGATCCTTGTAGCATGAGCCCTTCAAGTGGTCATATTCTAAAGACCATCGGATAAAGAATATGAGAGAGACCTTATAGAGTTAAACTCTATGGCACGACTTGAAGAATGAAGAAGTGAGATTTTTCTAACATCCAATAGCTTCTTATTCATAAATGTGGCGCGCTACACACAATGAACTAGACTCTACTAGATGTGGTTTGAGACATCCTAAAACCATCCCAAAATCTTGTGCTCTGATACCATGTTTGTCACGACCCAAGGCTACCCCCTAGATGTGACACGGCGAACAAGACTCCGAAAAACCTAATACAAGCCTCATAGCATATCATAACATAAGAACATAGGGAGAAAGTGCGGAATTTAAAACTTTTCTTTACAATCGAAGTCTTTTATAAATACAAGAGGGAGTTTACAACACTATGCCTCAAACCATCAATAACACTCGAATACATTCTTAGGGACATGACCCTTACAAAAGTCTAAAACATAAGAAAGGACCTAAAGGGAATAGTGGGTTTGTCCTCGAAGCTATAAGGACTCACCAAATCTTCAACTCCTTGCTCTTAGAAACCTATCTTCCAAGAATAGAACTCAAGTCTCCAAACCCTACATTTTGTAAAAAATGTAGAACAAATATGGGTTAGCACGAAAATGTACCAAGTATGATAGTCATGCATAAAAATCCTTAAAACATGCTAAAAGGGACATTTTAGTTGAAACCAAGCTATATGCCAATTTTGAAACATCATCTTTGAAATAGTTGGGGAATGTAACCCATAAGACAACTCATGTACCATTCATCATAGCATAAAGGATATCAACATACTCACAAACATTGTCTCCAACATAATGCATACACCAATCATCATAAGACATAGTTCACATACATAATTAAATATCAAGATCATCTCATCATAATAGAACCATCACATAAGTAACCCTAGGTTATACTTGTGCAATGCATATATATGATCCCATAATCCTATCGACACTAAGTACCACTTTTAGGCCACCATGTTCATACTTATCACACTTTGATCTCATCCATAGCCAATAATCATAGACAAGAAAACATTCATGTTCATAGCTTATAACAAGAAAAGCCACTCTTAGCAACAATCTATATCATACATGCATAAATTCATATATATATATATATATATATATATATATATATATATTCATAGCATAAGGAAACCATACCATAACCCCTTTCAAAGCCTACTTGTGCAATGCATACGTGAAGTCCCATACCCTCATTCACAATAAGTCGAACTCCTTAAGAAGTCATAAGTATAGTTCATGTTCATTTTCATAATTCATATCAAGCATGCATTAACTCATAATAATCATGTCATAAGAAAAAAATACCATGCTCACTCTCAAAGAATACTTGTGCAATGCACGAATGAATTCCCAAACCCCAATTCATACTAAGTAGAACCCCTTGAGGAACCATAGTACATAACTCATGTTCTTGTTCTTGTTCATGGAGGGAAATAGCTGTAACCGACATAGACCATGTTGAGCTACATGGAATTCAGTGTCTTGCCCCCACACCGAAAAGATGTGTCCTACTTGCCTAAGGTAGAACTCATGTATTAACTTTTAGGTGGATCCATTAGCTAAAGACCTATGTGGGCACATAGTTACGGAATAGGGAGATTGCTACTAGAAACCCGGACTAACAGATGTGAAGGTTTCCATCTCATGAGATAACTATTTTGGGAACCTAGACTAATTAGCGTGAATGAACCCATTGGGAAGCCGAACTAACTGGCGTGAAGCTTCCATCTAATTTTTATATCTTCTCGGTGCTAAGCATAATTCCCCTTAAGTTTATGTTAAGTCTTTACTTAAGTTCATGTTTATGGAAGAATGCACTAACAATCAATCCAACGTGATATCATGACATAACTCATAGATTCAATATGTGAGAATGGCCTTTCAACCTTCAAATCATCAATATGTGAGTAAACCTTTCACATCATGTTCATAGTGTTTTCATGAGAATAGCCTTTCATTCAACACAACAAGATCATTATAGTCATACATAATTCATGCATCGTATTGTGTAAAGGTATATGGGAGAATGACCTTTCCAATCAATACCACAATTACACCATAGTCATAGGATCTTCACTTTCTAAGTGAATCATGAGCTCATACACAATTCTTATCAAGTTGTACAAACCCTCATAATTTTCCATCCAAGGGCTATGAATCAAACTCAACCAATACATCTAGAATTACTACATTAGATAAGGGAAATATCATGATTCAATAACTCAATCAATACCTTACTCACCTCATAGTCATGTTCATGCATGGGGGTGTGTGTGTGATTATCCTTTCAATGACACAACAACAACATTATCCTCATAAACACTTCAGTCTCAAAGTGTTCGTAAAACATGCACATAATATCATAATCATGCATTCCCCTCATAACTTGCATTCAAAGATCATATTAAGTCAACACATCTAGCATTCACTACATGAGACATAGATATAATCATAACTCAAGTAAATCATTTATTTCATGCATAAACTCATGTGTTCATATTATAGGTCATGTGGGTCAAGTCCTTCCACAATAATGTCATATACAATTTAACCATACATAATTCCTTCCTTCTTAAGCCTTAACATCCTTAGCTTATTCATTTTAGATTTTACCCTTAATGCCCTAGAGGTCATCTTCATGCTACAAATCTTACTCTCAAGCAATGCCTCACATGTTCATCATGTATATATAATTCTCAAGTTAATCTAACCACGTGCTTCATTCGTAATCAATTATAGTCATATTGCATCATATAAACTCAATCACACTACCACTCAACCATGTTCCATCATATAAGACCTAATCTAATCAATTCATATCTAGAAGCTTTACTTTTAAGAAATTCGTATCTAGGTGTTCTAATCTCAAGCAATTCATAAAGAAGTTCATCAATCTTAGAAGATCACATCCAAACCCTCAATTTGCCTCTTTCATGACATAACACTTAGACTATACTAATTTCACCCTGGAATCTTAGGTTAACCAAGAGTAGATGTATAATCATACTAAAATCATGTAATTACACTATAATCATGGATTCTTCATTCTCAACATAAATCTTGAAGCACATGCATAATTCTCATGTTCATGTACAAATTCTCATAATTTACCCATTAAGAATAATGAATCACATTTAACCCAACATCTAGAATTTCTACATTAGATATGGGTAATAATACAATTCAATTAATTCATACAAGACCCATTTACATGCTTCTAAAATCAATGAATTCAATTAAGATCACAATTTTAGCAATAGAGGGGATCCATGGGTTCTTGGTGGAATTTCACCAAAATTCAACCATAAATCATCAATTTAATCATAACCCAACATAATTCAACCATTGAAATCACTTTTAAATTGAACCCATGAATTTCGAACAAAACCTTTGAAATTGGGGAAATTGGAAGTTTTGAAATCAAGTTTTGAAGGGGCTCTTTGGGTGGAATCTATCCAAAGATGAAAACTACCATACCTTGATGATGAATCCTTGAAGAATTTTATGAAAAAACCCTTGCTTTCTTCAAGCCCAAGCTTCAATTTTACTCTTCTTCTTCTTGAGTTTTTAGAGAGAGAAATTTGTGAGGAAGATGAACTTTTAATTTTGATTTGGGTCTTTGTGAAAATGATTTTGATTGGGTATTTAATGACTAAAAATTACTTATATATATTTAAAAGTAATATAAAATATACCCATTTAAGTTGGGTTTTGGAATAAATGACTTAATTGGGTGAGTTTTATGGCTAAAATGACTTAAATAGGGGTCCTAGGCTTGGGCAAAACTACATAACTTTGAGTTAAAACAATTGGGAAAAGACCCAAGAACTTACTTTCTGGAATCTGCCGAAATGGTATGACTGAAGCCTTCACGGATCGTCATCATCACAACGGCCCGTCAAATGGCTCGTGAAAAATTTTCAGCCTGACAGTACTTCACTATTTCGAGGATAACATTTTACTCCGAGATCGGAATTGGGAAAACTCGGTGGCGTTGGAAAGAGGACTCAAAGACCTTTAATTCTATAAATCATGGCCCACTTAATTCATTTTGAACTAAGAGATATGATCATTTGAAGTTTACCCTACACTCTAAGTCTAATGAAAAGCCCTTCACGTGAGGCTCCACGAGTCGTGGTGCCTACCATGAGCCGTGGTGCCTCTTGTGGTCAGGATACAGTAGCTAGGCAACCTTCCCATTAACCCTTAAAAAATCTAAGGCACAACCACGAGCCTTCCCACGAGCCGTGGTCATCACCACTAGCCGTGAAGTGGCTCATGTGAAGGGGGATTTTTTGGGTAGCCTTTGTTTAGCCACTGCCTAGCCCACCACGAGACACACCACGAGCCGTGGTGGTTGTCGTGGAAGGTGAGGCAGTGTCCATGTAAGAGTGGACTACCCTAGTCCTCTTCTTTGGCTCTAACCCTCACACTTAGCCTATTTTAGTCTACTTATTTTTGGGGTGTTACATATTCATTCAGCGTTTACATTGTATCATTGCATACATACAGATATTACTATTGTATTTCTAAATACACAGAGTTGATATTCATGTTTTAAAAAACTTTTTCTTTATTGCACAACTTGTACTACTTTATATTGAAATGAGTTCAGTTTACTCGAGTTGAGTTGAGACCAGGTTTGTTCTTTTAGTTCCCTTTTCAAGCTTATGTCTTGTTTTAGTATTCCCCTCGCATGCTCATACATTTAATGTACTGATGCCATTTGGCCTGCATCATTATTATGATGCAGATATAGGTAATCAGGATCAACATCCAGTGCTTTGTTGATCCAATTGAGCATTCAGAGTCTTGTGGTGAGCCTCTTTGCTTTCCAGAGGATCCCTATTTACATTGCTTTAGTAGTTTTCGATTTTAAGGATGATCAGGGGTCTTGTCCCGACACCCCTCCCAGATTTAGAGGCTTCATAGATAGATAATTAGTTAGATCATTTGTCACTATTTTTTTATTGGCTTTTATTTTGAGACTTGAGTTGCCATCTTGGCTAGTTGAATGTTCTTTTAAGACATTCTAAGTTTATTTCATGAGTTCATCATTTCAAACTATTTTCTTGTGTTTAAGTCTTCCGTTGAGTAGTAAGTCAGGCCAAGGGTTCTCTTGGGGACAGAAATGGTTCTCGAGTGTGAGTCCCGCCCAGGGTATAGGCTCAGGGAGTGACAATTTCATAATAAAATAAATATATTCTTTTAATCATGTAAGGTAGCATCTATTTGAACAATATTAAGCATATAAGATTGAGAAACTCATACCAATTGGTTATTGAAGGGAGTACACAACACAATACAAGAGAAACTCTTAGTTAGCCTAACATTTTTTAAATATTTTGCTTAATTGTGTTTTTATAGCAAGCTTGTATGCCGACAATAATATATAATAGAGGAGATGACATAGGAAGAGGAGAAGACCGAAAAAAGTAATAAGATGTGAAGATAAATGACAAGAGTCATATTCTATATATACTTACAACTTGTCCATGCCAATAAACTCTTAAATTTGTTTTCCAGTTGTAGTCTTTGATGAAGGATTGCCATTAATGACAATGGCAAGTACATCTTGCATTAAACGAAAATAAAGAAAGAATAATTAGATCATGAGAACTATTCTATTATACTAATCATTAGATTTTATGTGAATAATAATAATTAAATAAATTTATAAATACCAAATTCAAATTCTTTGGATTGATACTCAAAAGTGTCAAATGTGGTAAGAGCTAGTCGTGTTGGTGGTGGTAATGGATTCTCTGGAGGTTTGACCTCTTCCAGTGGTTCAACAATGGTGTTTTTATCGAGTGTCCAAATGAATTTGTTAAGTGTATTTTCGTATCCAAGAGGTGGTTCTTTCACATGTGCAACAGATACCAAGTAAGTCTTGAAAGGAGCAAATTTGTTTTCAAAATATGTTATATCTGTACTGAAAATAGTGGCTTGAACTTGATTCTCCTGTAAAAGAATTTGTAAAAAGTTTGATTAGTTGTGTAAAATTTAAAAGTTATCTTACAATTTTTTATATTATTAAAGTAAAAATATAAAATGATGGATTATTTAGTTAACTCAATTAAATTTAGGCTTTTAAAATCAATAATATATTAATAAAAATAAATACCTCTTCATCTTGCGGAATTAAGACTTGGTATTTTGTGGTTTTATCTTTGTTGTCCCTTGGTCGACTTTTATCAACAACTTGGACCTTACAAGTCCAATCTTTAGTAGTTGGAGTGATCATATTGATGGTATATCTTTCTGCCATGTTGAAATATCTGCAATTAAAATACATCATAAGAGGATAAACTAAAGGCAAATGTATAATGAAAGCAATATTATAATATAGATAAATAAAAAATAATAATAATATATATATAGTATAAGTCAGTTGTATATTAGATTTACCATTGCAAATTATAGCACAAAGTTCAAGAATTTTTTTTTTCAATAATTTCATTATAGACAACATTATATGTCGAATGATCATCATTTTCGTCAATTATAGGTGGTCTAATTAATACTTTGACACTGTTAGAACTTGTGGCTCTTGATAAAGCAACATACAATTGTCCATGAGAGAAGACAAGTTCGCGTAAATATATACCAAGAAAATCTAATGTTTGTCCTTGAGCTTTATTTAGTCATGGCAAAACATAGTCGTACAGGAAACTGTGTTCTTTTAAAATGAAGAGGCAATTTTTCATCTTCTGAAGTCATGAGTGGTATTCGTGGAATAAATACATATGTATTTTTAAAATCACCGCTAGATATTGTTGCACTGATAACATATGGTTTAAAATCATTACATATTAAGTGTGTCTCATTTCATAAACCTTCACAAGGATTTAAATTTCTTAGTAACATAATAGGACAATTTTTCTTCAAAGTTAATTTGTATGGAGGTAAACTAGTAGGATTTTAAGTGTGTAAGAAATCTTCATATTCACTTTAATCCTTTGGATCAATAGTTTCATCTATAGCAATATACACTTTTTCAGTGTTTGGAAATTAGAGATCAACATGTCATTTATTTCATCAACAAAATCATTTTTAGCTGTTAGAATAACACGAGAAGTAACGAACGAAGCTTTTGTACAACATGTGTATAAATCAGGATAAGTATTTCTAAAGAGAAGATTTAGAGATTCTTTTTCAGAAGTAAAAGGAATAATGAGAGAATGAGGAATTTCAATTTTTCTATGGTCATTTGTTTTTTCTTTTCCATCACCAATTCTCATTAAATATTCACAAAATTCAGGATCTTTAGTTGCACAAATATTCTTTGATAACGGTAAATTTTGAAGTTGATTCCAAATTTTAGAATACAATAAACTTTCACGTATAAAATCTTTTTTTTTTCCACTACGAACAATAGGAAGAGTTTGTCTGAAATCACCACTAAAAACAACTATTTTACCACCAAATAACGTATTTGTTTCCATTAGATCTCTTAAAAGTAAGTCAAATGCTTCAACCATTTTCTTTTTTGCCATTGAAATTTCATCCCACATAATTAATCGTGCATCTCGTATTAAAGATCCTAGTGAACTTTGTTTACTAATATTGTAAGTAAAATTTTCATTGACATCAATAGGAATTTTAAATCGAGAATGTGCAGTTCGACCACCGAGAAGAAGTGAAGCTGCAACACCAGAACTTGCAGTTGTTAAAGCTATAAATTCCTTGTGTCTTACTGTAGCTAATAAAGCACGATATAAAAAGCTTTTACCAATTCCACCAGGACCATCAATAAAGAATGCCCCAAATTTATTTGAAAATACTCTATCAAGAATAATATTGTAAGCCTTTCTCCGTTCAGTGTTTAATTTATTTTTTAATAATAAATCTTCCTCACGAACAATGATATTTCTTTCATAATGAACTTCTTTAGCTTCTCTTGCTATTGATGAAGGTTTGATATATTCTGAAATTAGTTCAAATTCATTAATGTCATGACCCATTGAATGAAGAATATCATTAATATAATTTAATACTTTATAACGTATTTCTCTTACATGTATGTTCAAACTTTTTTTGAAATCTTCAGACATTGGGCTTTCAAATCTTTCCCATAATTCTCTAGGATTTTTCGGATTGCAATAAATCAATAATATAGCAAATGATTGTCTTAAACTGGATGGCATTTGATAACTTGCAGCTTCAGACATGCATTCTACCAAATTATTATCACAAAGTAATAGTTCTCTTTTTATTGCAGCTTCTCTAAATGAATTATAATGTACTCCATTCACAGTTTGCAAATCTTCATATGATTTTGGCCGTCTTACGTTCATTAAAAGAAGTCTAAGATAGTTTATTTCTACTTCGGTTGGATGACATGTCACTACACGTCTAATAACATGACCTCGTTTACGACGTGTCCACATTTTGTCTGTTGTTGACCATACAAAATGTTCTGGAAATTCACGATATAATAAATTTTGGTCCATAGCTTATTTGTTTGATTTATTCATTAAAAAAATTCAGTTAACATTGTCTTTCTTATCATGGGATTACTTGCAATTTTACTAATGTTGTCGGTACTTTTAAAGGAAACAAGTTGTTGTCCATCAAGATGTAGTTGTAGATGATATACACTTGGACTCATTTCGCTAATAGGAAAATTGAATATTCTCCATGCAGCTTCAGGTGGTGATACCTACCTAGCAGATTGATATTCTTTTATTTCATCTATCTCTAGGTTTACATCATTAGTGTGTATATGAAATGCTATTTTATCATGTCCTTTGCAAATGTATTTATAAATGTTCTTAACAACTTTTATATCCGAACAAATCTCTGCATTCATATGATTGTCACGACCCGAGCCTATACCCTGGATGTGGCCGGAACTCGAGAACCATTGCTAGTCCACGAAGAACCCTCATTCTGACTGACTACAAGCGGAAGACTAACTCAAGCATACAAAGCTTAAAGCTGAATGAAATTCTAGAAACTCAAATACAAAGCTTTAACTCAAATGATTTACTCTGAATATAAATTGTCACTCCCCGAGCCTACACCCTGGGCGGGACTGGCACTCGAGAACCATTGTTTGCCCCAAGCAACCCTTGGCCTGACTTACTTACTCAGCGGAAAACTTTAAGCATTAAGAAAAGAACACAAATGCAAGATAATCAACTGTCTCAAACTCAACACATAATGTTTTAGAAATAAACATTTAAATTAGCCAGAGTGGCAACTCAAATATGAACATAAGCAAATAACAAGGTAAAGACAAATGACTAACTGACTGTCTATCTATGAAGCCTCTAAAACTGAGATGGATGTCGGGACAAGACCCACAACATCCTAATGAACTAAAATATTGAAAGCAATAAAAGGGATCCTCTGAAAGCAAGGAGGCTCACAAAAAATCTGGAGCTCAACTAGAATCAATGATGCGCTAGATACTGATCTTGGTGACCTGTATCTACATCATAAAATTATGCAGGCCAAATGGATTCAGTACATTGAATGTACGAGC
Organism: Solanum verrucosum; assembly: GCF_900185275.1. Lineage (NCBI taxonomy): Eukaryota > Viridiplantae > Streptophyta > Magnoliopsida > Solanales > Solanaceae > Solanum > Solanum verrucosum. The sequence goes on from NW_026020215.1 coordinate 1,430,656, forward strand.
ATGCGAGGGCAATTCTAAAATAAGACATAAGCTTGAAAGGAACTTAAAGAATAAACCTGGTCTTAACTCAACTGAACCGAACTGAACTCATTTTAATATAAAGCAATAACATAAATGCAATATAAAGAAAAGCTTTTAAATCATAGATATCAACTCTGTGTATTTAGAAATACCATAAGACTCTGTGTGTATGCAAAGATACAATATAAACTCTAAAATGTATATAAAAATATAAAATACTGCTATGGGAGTTTCTCTAATCGACAACCATCACTTAAGAGCGATTGTGATGATACATCATTTTGCCTCACGCTACCAGGGTCGTCCTATACCTTGCCGAGGGTATAGAACCTGACTACTAAGTGGATCCACTAGTCTATGCTATTAAACACTAAGGAATCATCTAAAAAGTATAACCCTTTTCTACCCATGGTGGCTACATAGTTTTTGGGTGTTGGGAGTTTTCTGAACTCTCCCCCATATCGGTGCTTAATAATACTCCCAAAATATGGTACTAGCTCTTATGTTTAAAAACATACTTCTTTCTATGGTTTGAGATAATTGCTCAAAACTTAGCTCAAAGGCTTCTCTTGGAAATCAAAGTTTCCTCTCTTGCTTAATTGTGAAAGCATTTACTCTTTAACTGAAAACTAGCTCAAATGCTCTTTTGGAAATCAAGGTTTCCTTTCTTCTTTAAATGTGAAAATATTTATTCTTTGGGACTACATAGTTCAGATATACTCTTTTGAATAAATGAACTTCAAACTTTACTCTTTACTCAACTCAAAACTCAAGTCTTAAAATAAGGTTAAAACATTTGTAAAAGACTTTTGGAAGACTCTATGAACTTCTCTTGACTTGGATCTTAACTTCTCTTGACTTGACTCTTAACTGATCCTTGAATTGAATTATGGATTCAAGGATTGTGATTTCTAATAAGAAAGATCTCATGATGTTTAGGAGTGTTTTTAGATAGTGAAACATGGGAAAAGATAAAGAAATCACTGTGTGGAAGCAAGTCCGCGATGCGTAGATGCATTTAATTATTTGGTCGTGAAATAAATTTTTGAGGCAAAACGGTCTGTAACCAATTCGCAATGCGGAGAATTTTTTTATCAATTCTGAGGTAGAGGTCTGCGGCGCGAACATGGTACCGAGATTTGCCCGACTTGTTCCTTCTTCATTTTCTAACCCCAATTCGCCTAAACTCAGTTTTTTTCTCAAATTCCCTTTATATTCAGATACCCAGTATGTATACATAAGAATCTAACTCAAACAACTCAATGAAACAACATTTCAACCTCAAGTAACTCCTCAATATCAACCTAGCTCAAGATCGAAGGCCAATTTCAAGAACATCATTCAAGATTCATCAACTTTCAACTTTCTAGAATGAACTTCACTGAAATAAACGTGATTGGAGTGTGGGTGACTGAACCCAATGCTATGAAAGACTCACATAGCTCGTAGGGATCACCCCTTGATGAAATCCTCAAACTTTGCCTCAAGAACGGGACAAATCCTTGCTTCTTCTCTTCTTTTCTCCTATTCTTTTCTCTTCTCTAAAAACCCTAACTCAATATTGTCAAGCGTAAATTGAACCAATTCAGTTTAGACCCCAACTAATTACCAAAAAAACGAAATAATTTACTTGGGTAGTGAAAAGACCACAATACCCTTCTAAAACCCGGTTTTGACTTTCCTTATCTAGACAACCTAACTTCAAATGGGGATATCTCCCTAAAAAAAACTTAAAATTACGCAAACTCAGTGGCATTGGAAAGATAATTCAAATATATTTCCTATGGTATCTTGTAGCACACCTAACTCATCCTGAGTTAGGAGTTATGGTCGTTTGAAGTTGACCCAAAACTCATATTTTTCTTAACTTTGTCAAATTTCCAGATTTTTCATTCTTTCCAAAAAGGGCTCTTTCTAATTCTAAGTCTTTCTAGTAGCGGGGTGTTACAATATCTCATCCTTGGGAACATTCGTCCTCAAATTAAATTACTCTTAGTAGGCTAAGGCATAACATCTAACATCTAGCTCAAACAACCAATAAGAAAAATGTAAATACAACATGCCGACTTAAAATAAAAGTCAAGAAAAGGATTAGTATCTTAATTTGGAACTTCTCAGGGTTCGAAGAGATGTGGGTATCTGTTCTTCATGTCCTCCTTAGTTTCCCAAGTAGCTTCCTCAACAAACTGATTTCTCCATAGAACTTTTACTGATGCTACCTCTTTTATTCTCAACTTGAGAACTTGGCTGTCTAGAATCTGAATAGGAATCTCCTCATAAGATAAGCTATACTTGATACCAATATCTTCTGTTGGTATGATTAGTGAAGTATCTGCCATGCACTTCTTCAACATGGAAACATAAAATACCAGATGGACCGCTGCTAACCCCTATGGTAGCTCTAACTCATAAGCTACATCACCAATCCTCTTGGATATTTTGTAAGGACCAATATACCAGGGACTAAGTTTCCCCTTCTTACCAAATCTCATAACACCCTTCATGGGTGAAACCTTTAAGTATACCAAATCATCTACTTCAAACTTTAGGTCTCTTCTCCTAACATCAGTGTAGGATTTCTGACAACTCTGGGATGTTTTCAACCTCTCTTGAATGACTTTAACTTTCTCCATAGCTTGATGAACTAAGTCTGGTCCTATCAACCCAGTTTCACCAACTTCAAACCATCCAATTGGAGATCTGTATTTTCTCCCATAAAGAGTCTCGTATGGAGCCATCTGGATGCTAGAGTGGTAACTATTGTTATAAGCAAACTCAATGAGAGGTAGGTGACTATCCCAATTACCTTTGAAATCAATCACACAGGCCCTCAACATATCTTCAAAATTTTGAATAGTGTGTTCTGCTTGACCATATGTCTAAGGATGAAAAGCAGTGCTTAAGTTCACCTTTGAACTCAAGCCTTTCTGAAAAGATTTCCAGAACTGTGTAGTAAATTGTGGACCTCTGTCTGAAATGATCAAAATTGGCACCCCATGAAGTCTAACTACCTCTTGAATATACAACTTAGCATATTCCTCTGTTGTATGGGTAGTCTTTACCGGCAAAAAGTGGGCTGATTTGGTCATTTGATCCACAATCACCCAAATAGAATCATGCTGCCTGTGAAACCTTGGTAAACCTGTGATGAAGTCCATATTGATCATATCCCACTTCTATTATAGAATCTTTATAATCTGAGCCATACCACCGGGCCTTTGATGCTCTACCTTAACTTGTTGGCAATTCGGACACTTAGCAACAAACTCTGCAATGCCCTTATTCATACTACTCCACCAATAAACTTCTCTCAAATCATGATACATTTTTGTGGAACCCAGATGGATAGAATATCTGGAGCTATGAGCTTCCTCCATTATTCTCTCTTGGAGTTCATCCACCCTTGGTACACACAACCTACCTTGATACCTCAATATGCCATCTCCCCTTTGTTCGAAAGCCAATAATTTTTTTTATGAACATTTTCTTTCCATTCAAGTAAAATAGGATCTTGGTCTTGCTTTTCTTTCACTTTTGACACTAATGATGATTCAACCCCATTTATCACCACTATTCCTCCTTTTGTGGAATCCATTAGTTGGACTCCTAATCGTGCAAGCCTATGCACATCTTTTGCTAACTCTTTCTTATCTTCCTCAAAATGGGCAGTACTACCCATAGACAACATGCTCAAGGCATCAACAACAACATTAGCCTTACTTGGGTGATTTAGAATACTCATGTCATAATCCTTGAGTAATTCTAACCACCTCCTCTGTCTGAGATTAAACTCTTTCTAACTAAACACATACTGCAGGATCTTGTGATCAGTGAATACATCTACACGAACACCATACAGATAATGACACCATATTTTCAAAGCAAATACAACGACAGCCAACTCTAAGTCATGGGTTGGGTAATTTTTCTCATGAACTTTCAACTGTCTTGAGGCATAAGCTATAACTTTACCATTCTGCATCAACACAAAACCCAAACCAACTCTGGACACGTCACAATATACAACAAAGCCTTGCGTACCTTCTAGTAAGGTCAATATTGGGGCAGTAGTCAACCTCTTTTTCAATTCCTGAAAGCTTTTCTCACAAGCTTCAAACCATTGAAACTTAACTATTTTCTGAGTTAAATTGGTCAAAGGGGATGAAATAGATGAGAACCGCTCTACAAACCTTCTATAATAGCCAGCCAACCCTAAGAAACTCCTAATATCAGTTGGAGATGTGGGTCTAGGACAATTTTGCACTGGCTCTATTTTTTGAGTGTCAACTCTAATCCCATCACTGGAAACAATGTGACCCAAGAATGCCACAGACTCAAGCCAAAACTCACATTTTGAGAACTTAGCATACAATTCCCTATCCTTTAGAGTTTGGAGAACTAATCTGAGATGGCTAGCATGATCTTCCTCATTCCTTGAATAGATTAGTATGTCATCAATGAATACGATGACAAACATATCTAAATAAGGCTTGAATACTATATTCATAAGATCCATGAATGATGCAGGTGCATTGGTCAAACCAAAGGACATAATGAAGAATTCATAATGACCATAACGGGTCCTGAATGTTGTCTTTGGAATATCACATTCCCTTACTCTCAATTGATGGTAGTTTGATCTGAGGTCTATCTTAGAGAAACAGGTGGTATCTTGAAGTTGATCGAAAATATCATCAATTCTCGGAAGAGGATACTTATTCTTGATGGTAACCTTATTCAACTGACGGTAATCTATACATATCCTAAGGAACCATTATTCTTCCTCACAAACAAGACTGGAGAGTCCCAAGGTGAGATACTTGGTCAAATAAAACCTTTCTCTAGGAGATCTTTTAACTACTCCTTTAATTCTTTTAACTCTACTGGTGCCATCCTAAATGGCAGAATAGATATAGGACGAGTATCTGGAAGAAGGTCTATACCGAAGTCTATTTCTCTCAGGAGGGACTCCGGAAAGATCATATGGAAAGACTTCTGGAAACTCTTTTACTACTGGAACTGACTGAATAAGAGGTATCTCAACACTAGAGTCATTAACTCGGACTCAGTGATAGACACACCCCTTGGAAACTAACTTTCTCGCCTTAAGGTACGAAATGAAATGACCCTTAGGCATTGCTGAACTGCTAATCCACTCTATAACTGGCTAATTAGGAACCTAACAACTCGAGTTCTACAATCAACGGAGGCATAACAGGCATGAAGCCAGTCCATACCAAGAATGACATCAAAATCTACCATGTCTAACTCAACTAAATCAGCCATGGTGCTCTTGTGATTGACGAAAATGGGACAATCACGATAGACTCTTTCTGCTAGAACAGACTCACCAACTGGTGTAGAAACACTGAAGGGCTAACTAAGTTGCTCAGGAAGAATATTAAAATTCATAGCAACATACGAAGTTATAAAAGATAAACTCACTCCTAGATCTAGCAAAGCATAAACATTAAAGTTAAAGACTTGGATCATACTAGTGACACCATCTAGCGAATCCTCTTGCTCTTGGCGACTAGTGATAGCATAAAGACGATTTCCTCATCCTCCTGCCCCTGAAGTAGCTCATCTAGATGCAGCTCTGTCTGGTAGATCAACTGAAGAAGACTGGGCTCTATTGCCCCTATTACCATTACCTTGTTTGTTCTTAGGACACTCTCGCATAAAATAACCATTCTGGCCACACTTGAAACAACTAGTGGAGCCATCACGACACGTTTCTGAGTGGTTCCTACCACACTTAGCACATGTAGGAGGCTTACTACCCCCTTGTGCCATACTACCCTGAGAATAGAACGGTTTAGCTTTGAAATTCTGACTATTGTACTCACCTTTGTTCTTTGGTGCATGTGCACTAGTAGATGATGGAGCAGCTCCCTTTTGTTTCTGTTGGAAGGAAGACCGGTTCGCATTACTCTTGCTACCCGGACTCATTCGATGATGTCTTAGCCCTCTTATTCTTGAACTCCTTTATATCCCTAAGCTTGTCCTCCTCAACTTGTTGCACATGGATCATTAGCCTTGCTATATCCATATCCCCTATCAGCATAACTGCCTTGCCTTCCTTGCTTGACATGCGAGACAACCCAACAACAAATAAACTCATCTTGTTCCTCATGTCAGCAACCATCTCCGGAGCATAGCGGGAAAGTTGTGTGAACTTCAGATTGTACTCATGAACACTCATAGATTCCTGCGTAAGAGTGAGGAACTCTCGTACCTTAGCTTCTTACAGTTCTCGAGGAAAAAAGCACCCCAAGAAGGCCTCCTCAAAACAAGCCCAACTCGCAGGTTGTGCTCCCTCAGCTCGGTATTTCTTCCATTGGTCAAGCCACATCCTAGCTACAATTTTCATTTGGTATGCAACTAGTTCCACCCTCTCAGTATCAACAACATGCATGATCTCAAAACCTTTTGAAGTTTTTCAGCAAAATTCTCTGGATCCTTAGTGACACTTGAACCAATGAAGCTTGGAGGGTTCATCCTTAAGAACTCACAGATCCTCGAAGTATCAACCTCTTCCTGACAATTCTCATTATGTTGCCCAGCTTGGTTGGTCACAACTTGGCTCAACATCCAGATGGCCTCATGGAACTCAGCATTGGTGACCTCTCTATGGGGTTGCACTTCTGGTGTATTAGGTACCCTTTGTTCCTATGGTTCAACATTTCATCTAGCCGAACGGCCTTTGATAACTCTTCGTAGAGGCATGATCTGAAAGACACGAGCAAGAACGAGTTGGAAAGAAACTTTAATAGAGATACACTCTATCGCACGAAATGAGTATGAAAGAAGTGAGATAGTTCCTAAGTGTCACAACCTCCTAATTATAGATGTGGCGCGTTTCACACCGATAACTAGAAATCTACAGACACGGCTTCATAGACTCCCTAGGACTCTTGAACTCTGTGCTCTGATACCAAGTTTGTCATGCCCCGAGCCTACACCCTGGGCGAAACCGACACTCGAGAACCATTGTTGGCCCCAAGAAAACCCTTGGCCTGGCTTACTTACTCAGTGGAAGACTTTAAGCATTAAGAAAATAACTCAAATGCAAGATAATCAACTGTCACAAACTAAACTCACAATGTTTTAGAAATAAACATTTAACTTAGCTAAAGTGGCAACTCAAATCTGAACATAAGCCAATAATAAGGTAAAGACAAATGACTAACTGACTGTCTATCTATGAAGCCTCTAAAATTGAGATGGATGTCGGGACAAGATCCACGACATCCTAATGAATAAAAATTCTAAAAGTAATAAAAGAGATCCTCCGGAAGAAATGAGGCTCACCAACAACTCTCGAGCTCAACTAGAATCGACGATGCGCTAGATGCTGATCCTGGTTACATGTATCTGCATCATAAAAAGATGCAGGCCAAATGGCATCAGTACATTGAATGTACGAGCATGCGAGGGGAATTCTACAACAAGACATAAGCTTGAAAGGAACTAAAAGAAAAAACCTGGTCTTAACTCAACTGAACTGAACTGAACTCATTTCAATATAAAGCAATAACATAAATGCAATATAAAGAAAAGCTTTTAAATCATGGATATCAACTCTGTGTATTTAGAAATACCATAAGACTCTGTGTGTATGCAAAGATATAATATAAACTCTTAAATGTATATAAAAATACAAAATACTACTATGGGAGTTTCTCTAACCGACAACCATCACTTAAGAGCGATTGTGATGATACAACGTTTTGCCTCACGCTACCAGGGCTGCCCTATACCTTGTCGAGGGTATAAAACCTTACTACTAATCCACTAGTCTATGCTAAAAAGCACTAAGGATTCATCTAAAAAGTATGACCATTTTCTACCCATGGTGGCTACATGGTTTATGGGGGCTGGGAGTTGTCTGAACTCTCCCCCATATCGGTGCTCAATACTACTCACAAAATATGATACTAGCTCTTATGTTTAAAAACATACTTCTTTCTGTGGTTTGAAATAATTGCTCAAAACTTAGCTCAAAGGCTTCTCTTGGAAATCAAAGTTTCCTCACTTGCTTAATTGTGAAAGCATTTACTCTTTAACTAAAAACAAGCTCAAAGGCTCTTCTGGAAATCAAGGTTTCCTTTCTTCTTTAAATGTGAAAAGATTTTACTCTTTGGGAATACATAGTCCCGATATACTTTTTTGAAGAAATGAACTTCAAACTTTACTCTTTACTCAACTCAAAACTCAAGTCTTAAAACAAGGTTAAAACATTTGTAAAAGACTTTTGGAAGACTCTATGAACTTCTCTTAACTTGATTCTTAACTTCTCTTGACTTGACTCTTAATTGATCCTTGAATTGAATTATGGATTCAAGGATTCCGATTGGTGGTAGGAAAGATCTCATGGTGATTAGGAGTGTTTTTTATATAGTTAAACATGAGAAAAGATCAAGAAATCATTGTCTAGAAGCAAGTCCGCGACGCGGAGAATTTTTTTGTCAATTCTGAGGAACAGGTTCGCGACCAAGATTTGCCTAACTTGTTCCTTTTTCGCTTTCTAACCTCAATTCCCCTAAACTCGGTTCTTTTTCTCAATTTTTTTAGATTCAGATACCCAGTATGTATACACAAGAATATAACTCAAACAACTCAAGGAAACAACATTTTAACCTCAAGGAACTCCTCAATCTCAACCTAACTCAAGAACGAAGGCCAATTTCAAGAACATCATTCCAGATTCATCAACTTTCAACTTTCTAGAACGAACTTCGCTAAAATAAACGTGATTGGCGTGTGGGTGAACGAACCCAACACTATGAAAGACTCACATACCTTTCTAGTAGCGGGGTGTTACATAAATATTATTCAACAAGCCAAAAATAGGCAACTCAAGTCTTTAAAACATTTATCAAGATAAATGAAACAGACTTCTGAAACTGTATTTTCTATCTATGAAGCCTCTAACTGAAAAAGATGGAAGTCGGGACAAGACCCACGACATCCTAATAACTGAAAGGACAAGTGGAACCCTCCGGAAGCAAAGAGGTTCACCATAGCTAACTCGAACTGCAAGTGGCATCAATGAAGCGCCTATTAATGACCCTGGATACCTGTATCTGCATCATTTCATGATGCAGGCTAAATGGCTCAGTACGTGGAATGTACGAGCATGTAAGGGGAATTCTAAAGTATAACATAAGCTTGAACTTGATAAAATAGAAACATACTTACCTATTCTCAACTCACTCAACTAACTCAACTTAGGAATAATACTCAACTCAAAGATAAAATATTCAACTCAGTGAAATAAGGCTCAACTCAATAATAAGATATTCAACTCAGTGAAATAAGGCTTAACTCAATAATAAGACACTCGGCTCTTGGTACTTAAACTCTGGATACTCAACTCAATATAAAACAACAATAAGAGATGCAATATACGGAAATCTTTTAAAATAGTAGAAAGCAACTCAATGTATTTGAGAATACAATACACTCCATTTCTATACAAGGATACAATATAAACTCTGTTTGTATATGAAAATACAAGTAAACTATGTGTATATAAAAATACAAATATCTCTATGGGAGTTTCTCTAATCGACAACCATCACTTATAAGCAATGTGATAATACAACATTTTGCCTCACGCTGCCAGGACCGTCCTATACCTTGCCAGGGGTATAGAACCTAACTACTAAGTGGATCCACTAGTCTATGCTAAAAAGCACTAAGGAATCATCTAAAAAGTATGACCCTTTTTTTTACCCATGATGGCTACATGGTTTATGGGGGCTATGAGTTGTCTGAACTCTCCCCCATATCGGTGCTCAATACTACTCTGTGTATATAAAAACATAACTCTTTCTGTGGTTTGAGATAATTACTCAAAAACTAGCCCAAAGGCTCTCTTGGAAATTAGTGTTTCCTTTCTTGTTTAAATGTGAAAACATTTACTCTTTGGGAATACATAGTTCCCATATACTCTTTTGAAGAAAAAGAACCTCATTTGTTACTCTTACTCAACTCAAAGTTCAAGTCTTACAACAAGTTTAAAGCATTTGTAAAAGACTTCTTAAAATAGGGTTCATGCCGAATTATGGATGTGAACGACTCAATTCAAGGTTTTCAATAACCATAGATAGAATTCAATACTTGGAACTCAAGAACTTCAATAATACTACTCATTTCAAGAATTCTCAACTCAGAGGGTTCACACGGAATTATGGGCATGAACTACTCAACTCAAGGACTCAATGATATCTCTCATCTCAAGACTGCTCGACTCATAGGGTTCATGCGGAATTATAGGCATGAACTACCCAACTCAAGGACCTTCATGGGTAACATGTAGTAGACACATTATTAGGAATATAATCTCAAAAGGGTTAGGAACTCAATACTCAAGATTTAGAACTTGAAGATATTACTCCTCTCAAAGATACTAAACTTATGGAGTTCATGCGGAATTTATGGGCATGAACGAATCGACTCAAGGGTCTACATAAGAATATGAAACTCATGTATACAACTCTTCCCATTCTCATACTTAATTTCTCAAAACTTAGTTCAAATCGATAGTTTATCTCAAAGGATTCACAATTGAACTCAAAAACTTTCTTGAACTGTACTCTTAACTCTCTCTCTTGAATGTGAATGATGAATTCAAGAGTTAAGGTTCATGATATGAAGGATCTCGTGATAACAAAGTAGACTCATGAATACATTCTTCTCACTATCATGCTCACTTACTAGAGTTTTTAAACAAGTTATTAGAAATTGTAGAAGACTTTTCAAAACGACTCAAAATGGACTTTCTCAAAATGTTTGAAAGAACTCTCAAGGCTTGACTCTTAACTCTATCTTGAATTTGAATTCTGAATTCAAGGTTATGATTCATGTTATGAATGATTTCTAGGTGTTTAGAAGTACCTTAGAGTGTTTAGGATCAAAGGGGAGTAAAGGTACCCTTCGAAAGAACTCAAACGGACGAAACGACGGAGAACGGGTGGGGGCAACCGAACCTGGTGCACTGAGTGGCTTGGGGCCCAGCCCCTAAACTTCAGAGAATTATTCTTGGCGTACTGACTGGCATGGCATGCCAGCCACCCCTGGTGTATTGGTGGCGCGTTGCCTCAGGCACCACCCAGAAAACCTGACGACTTTGTTTGCTCGTTTCCTCACCCTAATTCGCCTAGATTCGAACGGTTTCTTCCCCAATCACTTGGATTCAATTTCTCAACACAATTAAACACTACTATACTCAATAAATCCCTCAAAACACTCACTTTCATCTCAATAAATCATCAAAACCCCAACAAAACAAGATTTAGAATGAAACTTCAGGAACACTTTTCAAGAACTTAAATCTTTCAATCTTTATGGACAAATTCGAATATGAAAATCATGTTTGGCGTGTGGGTTAACGAACCCAACACTATGGAAACTTACATACCTCTTAGGGATTAAACCCATTGCAAAAATCTGCAACAAAACTCAAGAACCTCGATGAGCACTTTGATCTTCTCCTATTTTCTCTTTTTTTCTCTTCATGAACTCTCAACTAAAACCCTAGGCATAAAGTAGGATTATAAAACTGAACCTAATAGGATTAGACCCTTAAAAACTTACTAAAAATGAATCAAATCTGATTTGGTAAGGAAAAGACCAAAATGCCCCTTACTATTTTCGGGTAACTTCCCTTATTTGGACAGCCCAACCTCAAAAGGTCATAACTAACTCATCCGAACTTGAAACTTAGCAAACTGGGTGGCGTTGGAAATATAATTCAAAGAACTTTCATTAGCTATCTTGTATGCCACCTAACTCATCATGTACTAAGAGTTCTGGTCATTTGAAGTTGACCCAAAACTTAAAGGAACTTAGGAATGACTTGAATGAACTCTCTTTAGTTCTTCTTGGAACTCAAGGTGCTACATCTAGTGACCTTAACACCCAAGAAATTTTAAATCCTCGGTAAAATCCTACTCACAACGAAGGATGGTTCGAGTCTTAGTTCATATTTTTTTCTGGGGTGTTATAATATCTCCCCCTTGGGATCATTCGTCCTCGAATAACGGTTGGACTGGGTATGGAATGGGGTTACTCTTACTAAGGTTTGAGTCTAACGGTATGCTCTTACTATATTCAAGTTTAACCCAAATCCTTAGGTTTGGGTTCTATACATCTCTATAGGGAATCTCATCCCAAAACTATTACTCTTTACCACCATATTGGGCTCATATCAAGAACCACGTAATGTTTAACAATACCACATTCTATTTTAGTACTCTAACAACTCCACAGACTCCTACTAACCAACTCCTTCGGAACCAACAAAGGGCTCTCATTTAACTATTTCTCATAGTAAAACCTCATCCTCCTTTTCCTCCTCATTTAAAACCTTAGATTCAATTATCACATCATCATTATCATGATAAAAACATCAACCTCCTCTTTCTAACATCACTTCATTACTAAAAGGCCTCCGAAAGGATATCTCTCATACTCCTTGGAACTTATTACTATCTTACTCTCAAACACTTGACTTGATTTCTCATCTCGTCATCTCCCCATTAGGTCTAAAGCTGACACTTGAAAGTTATGGACCTATTCCATTTATCTCTAACTGGTCTACATCCTTTTTTACTCTAACACTCGGGAGAATTTTATCTCATGACTACTGAACTCTCAATAAGCAGGTACTAATACCTCTTTCTAAGGTGCTTCTCTTAACATCTTCTGTTTACATGCCCTCTCGGTATACCTCTTAATGCTCTTGTTACTCTTGTGACTTAGCCATACTTCATTGCCCTTATCTAAAGGTTAGGATCTCTCACTTGTACCACTCATATCTATTCCAGCTTATATCTCAATTCCTCAAATCTTCTAGATCAAATCTCAAAACTAACATCATCACCCTTATGTTGCCATTCTTTTGATCATGACACTCATCTCAAATTCAAGCTTAATGTTTATTACTAAACTCGAATATCAATATGATTGCTCACCTACTATACTATACTTTATTACTTAATCAGTTCTATAACCTTCTGAACATCATGACCCTCTCAAACAAATCATAAGCCTAGCTTAGATCTATCACTTCATAAATACTCTACTCTCTTATTCAACACATGAATTTAGTCTCCTCTAATGCGATGGCACATCGACATCAACTCTATTCTAGTTAACAAATATATACTCTATCTCATCTTGACTAGCAACTCTTACTCTACCCATAAGGGAAAACTCCTCATCAATAACTTACTGGGTACATGACTATAATAACATAGCTTGCCTCATCGCTATCTCTCTTTCTAGGATTACTAAACCTCTGCATACTTTCCTCTAACTCTGGGCTCTTTCACTACTACTGCTCATGATCTCGTAACTCATGTTACCTTTTTGGGTGAAAATCTTACCCAAGCTCTAAACATACTTCTTAAAAAGGATCTCAGCTAAACAAGGCTTAAGGAAAAGAGTACAACTCGCTTTTAGCTCAAATGCATGATTCATATAAATATGGGTGCATTCCTCTGAAACTGAACACTTAACTCACTTTTGGGCTTCTCTCAAGCCGCTCCGGAGTCTCATGACTTTCTCAAGATTTTGCTAAGAGAAACTCATCGATAAAGGACTGACTTTTATTTTCAACCACCTCTACTCCAATTGCATTCATCAGTTGGATGAGAGTGAGAATAGAAAGGAAGATAGTATGGGGAGGGGGGTAGTTGAATAGATATGAGAATGCACGAGTTAGAATAAGTCTTTATGACATAGCTCTATTGCACGATTAAGAGTATGAAAGATGGGAAACTTTTCTTAAATGTTTGTAGTCCCTTATTTATAGATGTAGGGCCCTCACAACCATAAATAATATCATATTGAAACGACTTCATGGACACCCTAGGACACATGAACTATGTGCTCTGATACCAAGTTTGACACGACCCGAGCCTACACCCTGGACGTGGCCGGCACTCGAGAACCATTGTTGGTCCCCAAGGGAACCCTCATCCTGGATGACTACAACGGAAGACTAACTAAAGCATACAAAGCTTAAAGCAGAAAGAAATTCATGAAACTCAAATACTAAGCTTTAACTAAAATGATTTACTCTGAATATAAATAGTATTCGACAAGCCAAAAATAGGCAACTCAAGTGTTTAAAATATTTAACAAGATAAATGAAACAAACTTCTGAAACACTACTGTCTATCTATGAAGCCTCTAACTGACAAAACTGGAAGTCGGGACAAGACCCACGACATCCTAACAACTGATATAACTGAAAGTACAAGTGGAACCCTCCAGAAGCAAGAAGGCTAACCATAGCTAACTCAAACTGCATATGGTATCAACGAAGCGCCTATTGATGACCCTGAATACATGTATCTGCATCGTGAAATGATGCAGGCCAAATGGCTCAATACGTGGAATGTACAAGCATGTAAGGGGAATTCTAAAGCATAGCATAACCTTGAACTTGATAAAAAGGAAACGTACTTACCTCTTCTCAACTCACTCAACTCAAACTCTAGTTAAGGATATGATACTCAACTCAAGGATAAGATACTCAACTCAAAGGTACACAACTCAAGATACTCAACTCAAGATACTTAACACAAGATACTCAACTCAAGATACTCAATCTAAAGGTACTCAACTCAAGATAAAGCAACAATAAAATATGCAATATATGGAAAGCTTTTAAAACAATAGATAGCAACTCAATTGTATGTAAAAAATACAATAATAACTTAGTTGTATGCAAAAATACAATAACAACTCTTATTTTGGAGATTTTCTAACCGACAACCATCACTATGAGCTATGTAGTGATACAACGTCTCGTCCACACTGTCAGAACTGTCATATACCTTGTCGGGGTATAGAACTCCTCAAATAAGTGGATCTACTAAGCTATGCTTAAAAATCAATAAGGAATCATCTAAAAAGTATGACCCTTTCTAACCATGTTGGCTACATGGTTTATGGGGCTGTGAGTTTTCTGAACTTTCCCCAATATCGGTGCTCATACTACTCATAATAATATAACTCATGCTCATATGTTTTAAAAAACATTTCATCATCCTCAAACTTTGAGATTATTACTGAAAAAGGTCTCATTAAAAGAGATAGTGCTCAAAACTCCTCATGAACTCATTTGGAAATCAAATTTTCCTCTCATTTTAAATGTAAAAACATTTACTCTTTGTAATACTTAGTTTCCTTATATTCATTTTTTTTT
Organism: Solanum verrucosum; assembly: GCF_900185275.1. Lineage (NCBI taxonomy): Eukaryota > Viridiplantae > Streptophyta > Magnoliopsida > Solanales > Solanaceae > Solanum > Solanum verrucosum. Next base: position 1,445,903 of record NW_026020215.1, read on the forward strand.
AAAAATGAAACTTGACTCTCCTTATCCTCATACTCATTTACTCAAGTCTTAAAACAAATTATAAATAATTGTAAAAGACTTTTCAAAATAGGTTTCATGCCGAATTATGGACGTGAATGACTCAATTCAAGGTCTACAATAACCATATATAGAATTCAATACTGGGAACTCAACAACTCTAGAACTCAAGGACTCAATGATACTACTCATCTCAAGACTGCTCGACTCATAGGGTTCATGTGGAATTATGGGCATGATTGACTCAACTCAAGGACCTCCATGTATAACATATGGTAATCCATAATTATAAAATATAGTTTCAAAAAGGGTTAGGAACTCAATACTCAAGAACTTAGAACTCAGGATACTACTCCTCTCAAAGATACTCAATTTATAGAGTTCATGCAAAATTATGGACATGAACAACTCAACTCAAGGGTCTCAATAAAAATATAGAACTCATGGGTACAAAACTTTTCAATCTCATACTTACTTCCTCAAAACTTAGCTCAAATCAATAGTTGATCTCAAGGGATTCACAATTTAACTCAAAGACTTTCTTGAACTCTACTATTAACTCTTTCTTGAATTTGAATTATGAATTATGAATTCAAGAGTTATGATTCATGATATGAAGGATCTCATGATGATTAAATGTAGTTTAGAGTAGTTAGAATCAGTAAGGAGTAAAGGTACACTTTAAAAGAACGTAGACGGAGAAAACGATTGAAAAAGGGTGGGGGCAGGCGACTCTGGCGCACTGCTGGCATGGTGTTCCAACCCCTGAACTTCAAAGAACACTTTTTGGCGCACTTCTGGGGCACCTCCCCATCCCCCTTGGCGCATCTGGGAAGCGCCGCCCAATCCCCTCCCCAGAAAATTCGGTCAAATTTTCTTCTTCGATTTTTTGCCCTAATTCGCCTAGAATCGAATGGGTATTTTTCAACTCACTTAGATTCGAATACCTTACATAAGTACACAAAAATCTACTAAAAACAACCCTCAAACTCCTAACATTTATCTCAAAAACTCATCAAACTCATAATAAACGATTTAAGAACGAAACTTCAAGAAAACTCATCAAGAACTCAAATTTCCTCAATTTTTATGGATAGATTCGAAAAAGAAACACATTATTGTCATGTGGGTGAACGAACCCAATACTGTGAAAACTTACATACCTCTTAAGGATCAAATCTTTGGCGAAATCCCTCGAAGAATCGCAAGAATCTTGAACGCTCTTCCTTTTCTCCTATTTTCTCTTCTTGAACTTCTCTCTAAAACCCTAAGCGTATTTAGGATTGTGAAAACTAACCCAAATCATTTTAGACCCCTAAAATATTACCAAAAACGTTTAAAGCTGATGGGGTAAGGAAAAGACCAAAATACCCCTTACTAATTCGGGTAAATTTCCTTAACTGGACAGGCTGACTTCAAACGGTCATATCTCCTTCATCCTAATCGAAATTTATCAAACTCGGTGGAGTTGGAAAGAGGACTCAGAGATCTTTCATTTGATATATTATGGGTCTTCTAACTCATCCTGTGCTAAAAGTTATGGTCGTTTGAAGTTGACCCAAAACTTAAAAGAACTTACGAATGACTTGAATGAATTCTCGTTAGTTCCTTTTTGGAACTCAAGGTGCTACATAAAATTTAAACTCCACGGCAAAATCTTACTCATAATGAAGAATGGTTTGAGTCTTAGCTCAAAAAATTTTGAGGTGTTACATTATCTCCCCCTTGGGATCATTCGTCCTCGAATGACGGCTGGATTGGGTATGGAACGGGGTTACTCTTACCATCTCCTCTGACTCATGATCTTTCCTACTAACACATGCTGGGCTGATCTATACCAAAAGTTGGAACTTTCTATAGCATCTAAATCAAGAACGATGTTGTTGTGAACATACTCACGCTTTCTCTGAAGTTACCTTATCTAAAACAAAGGGAGAGGGAGTCTAGGCATGAAGTAAGAATAGGAATACCATGCCTGGGGTAATGTGACTACTATTTGTTAAGCTTAGCAACACTCCTCAACTACGCTCTTCTTTCCTTATTACCATACCTCATTGGCTTCAACTCATAGCTCCCACAAGGGTACTTGACTTCTCTTACCAAGGTCTGAGTCTAATGGCACACTCTTACTATATTCAAGCTTAACCCAAATCCGAAGGTTCGGGTTCTATACCTCTCTATAGGGAACCTCATCCCAAGAATATTACTCTTTACCACCACATTCAAGCGTAGTACTCTAACAATTCCATGGACTCCTACTAACCAGCTCCTTAAAAAGTTCTCATTCTCTCATCATGCCTACCATACCAACTAGACTTTCCCGCATTACTACTCGGAACCAACTAAGGCTCTCATTTAACTACTTCTCATAGTAAAATCTCATCCCCCTCTTCCTCTTCATTTATAACCTTAGATGGAATTATCACACCCTCATCATCACGATAAGATCATTAACCTTCTCCTTCTAACATCACTCCGCTACTAAAAAGATCTTTGAAAAGATATCTCTCATATTCTTTTGAACTCATTACTATCTTATTCTCAACACTTGACTTGATTTCTCATCTTATCATCTCCCCCTTAGGTCTAAAGCTAACACTTGAAAGCTATGGACCTATTTCATCATCTCTGAACTGGTCTATATCCCCTTTTACTCTAACACTTAGGAAAAGTTTATCTCACGACTATCAAATTTTCCATGAGTGGGTACTGAGACCTCTTTCTAAGATGTTTCTCTTAACCTCAATTGGGACCTTGTCTAGCCTCATACCGCCTCGGGAGTACCTCTTATTACTCTACCTTCATTTCTCTCCTCTATGGGTCATAGTACCACATTTTCATTGCAAAGTAACACTTTAATTCCTCACCTATCTCAGGTCAAACCTACTAGATCATATCTCATAACTAACACCAGCACCCTCATATTGCCATCTTTTGATCACGACACTCGTCTCAAATTCAAGCTTAGTATCTAGTACTAAACCCAGATATCAATATGATTGCTCACACCTTATACTACTTGCGACTACCAGAAATTCAAGAAAAACTCACCGATTAAGATCTCATGACAAGCAAGAAATCTTTAGCTCTCCGTCTACCTATCTACAGATTACTTTCAACTTCCATTTCACAACTTAAATACTATTTACTCACTTATTGCGCATTACCTCTCAAATAGTTCTATCATCCTCTGAATACCATGGGGTTTTCCTTTCAAAAATCATAAGCTTAGCTTGGGTCTATCACATCATGAATACTCTGCTCTCTTATTCAACACATGTATTTAGTCTCCTCTAATATGATGGCACATCGACATCAACCCTATTCTGGTTAAAAGTATACTTTATCTCATCTTGACTAGTAACTATTCCTCTTCCATCTATCAAGAACTCACTACAATATTATTATTCTTTATTCTACTCATAAAGGAACTCATCACTTATAATACTGGGTGCATGATTTCAATAACTTAATCTGCCCCATCACTATCTCTCTTTCATAGATTTCTCTACCTCTGCATGCTTTTCTCTTTACTTAAGGGCACTCTTTACTACTACTGCTCATAATCTTGTAATTCATACTATCTTTTAGGGGGAAATTATTACCCAAGCTCTAAACACACTTTCTCATAGGGGTCTCACCTGAATAAGGTTTAGAGAAGAGAGTATATCTCGATTTCAGCTCAAACGCATGATTCATATGAATGTGAGTACATTCTTTCGAACTCAATAATTAACTCACTCATAGGCTCCTCTCAAGCCCCTCTACAGTCTCATAACTTCCTCAAGGTTTTCGCTAAGAGCAACTCATCGATAAATAACCTACTTTATTTTTCAACCACCTTTAGTATGAGGGGTAGTCGAATGGATATGCGAATACACGAGTTAGAATAAGTCTCTATGACATAGTTCTATTACATGATTAAGAGTATTAAAGAAGGGAAAGTTTTCTTAAATGTTTGTAGTCCCTCGTTTATAGAAGTGGGGCCCTCACAACCATAAACAAGACCCTACTGACACGGCTTCATAGACACCCTAGGAAACTTGAACTCTGTCTTCTGATACCAAGTTTGTCACGCCCCGAGTCTACACCCTACACGAACTGGCACTCGAAAATCATTGTTGGTTCCCAAGCGAATCCTTGGCCTGGCTCATTACTCAGCGAAAGACTTACTCAAGCAAAATTAAAACTCATGATGCAAAAATAACTTTAAAAACTTAATTTAAACTCAACTCCAATAATCGTTTGAAAATAACTTAACATTATTAGTTAAATACCTCATGAACTCAAAAACATTACATCAAACGTGGCATCTTCAAGAAAAGTATGATTGCATTGTATCTCCTCCCGTTTTAGATCCTCAATTTGAATTCTTAGTGCCTTTTTCAGTATCACAAAACTCATAATTGGATTGTTGAGCTTCAAATGCAACAACCTTGCATTCAATTCATTGCTTAAGTTCTGAGTATGCAAGAAAAACATATCAACATCTTGAATGTGTTTTATTTTTCTATCTACAACGCATGTTATCCCAAACATGATTCTCCATAAGCGTTCTCCATATTCCTCTACTAATTTCCTGCAAGAATCCATACTATCAAAGGAACAAAGATTGTTAGAATCATCATGAGAGGTTTTTGGAGTAGGATAGCAGCACAAGGTACAACCGAACCACAAACTATCACAAAATTTACAAGATAGAGATGGTGCACACAATTCTCCCTTGGGAATATATTGACATTGTTGCCAAAAGTGAGCTCCTTTGCAATAAGGACAAGGTCTTACCACACATGAATAGTCATCATTCCCCACTATTTCTTGCGAAAAGTCCATCCCAAGAAGAATATTAATTAGTAGAAAAAAAATATGTATCAAAATAAATAAATAAATAAAAAGAAAAAAGTATAACCTAGAAGAATAGTTAATTTCTAAGTCCCCGGCAGTGCCCCCAAAAATTGGTTGCTTCCAAATGCACACGCAAGTGTACGTGGTCGAACAAGAAATATAATGGCCCTAAAAGAGCCGGATTATCGAACCCAAAAGACTTGTCAATTAACTATTTACTAAATTATACTAGTCTAATTATTTATTTAAGAGAGCCAAAAGTGTTTGACTTTTATTTGTAAAGAAAAAAATGCATGAATTAAATAATAAGATTACTTACAGTGGTTGGAAAATTTCAGAGTTGTAGCATGCATAGGGTTTTATGTATCACATCTCATGCATGAATTAACTACGATTATCAAATTATTGATTTACAGGGTTGATTGATCATGGTCTCTCGACCTCTAATCGCCTACTCCAATTAGTTGTCTAACTATATCGTTGAGCGGGTATAGACAATCCTAATTGGCGCGCATTTAAATTTCATCTTGTTTCTTAACCAAGCTTGGTATTCGTCCGGGTGTCAATCCTAAAAATGAATCTAATCAAGTGATATGCAAGAAAGATCAAGCTTTGTGTATTCTTTGGTCTGTCTACTTCTTTGTCTCCCGAGTCAAAGAATAGACAATATATTTATCGCTATGGTGATCAAGCATGAAATACTAAAACAAGAATACAAAATTAATTTAAGCGATAACCAACATTAATTCAAAATAATTGATGTTCAACAATTATCCGCATCCCCAGAACAAGTGTCGTTAGCTACTAATGTCTAAGAAAAAAAGGAGAATAAAAGAACCCTAAAAAATATTGATAACGTTTTCTTACAAAGTACCTCCCCCTAATAATTATTCTCATAGTCTAAGGCAGGGCACCGGAACCGGTTGTACCGGTACCGTTCCGGTCCAGTAGTATTCGGGACGGGATGGGATACATTGAACCGGTACACGGAACGGAACGGTATCATGATTTGGTACCGGTATATTGGTACCGTTCATCCCGGTTCATTTCGATTCCGGTACCGGTCCGATCCCAGTAAATCATTTTTAATTAAAATAAAAAATAATATTTTTGTCATTATTTACTTTTATTAGCATTTCTTTTTTGTTTATTTAATTTTTTAAAATTACAAACTTAAGTTATTTAACTTACAAGTTATAAGTATAACTTAATAACTTATAAACTTCAAAAGATTCAAATATTTAAAACTTATAACATAACTACATAAGCTCAAAAACTTAAAAAAAAAAACTTTATTAAACTTAACATACAAATTTATATACGTAAAAATTAAAAAAAAATATCTTTAAAATAAACTTCAGTAAAATTATTATAAATTTTAAAACTTAAATACTATAAACTAATATAACTTAGAAAAATAAAAAAAACATTCGTATTTTCGTAATTCAAAAATAATAATTATTTTTTGAAATAGCTATATGTGCCGTCCCGTTTATCCCATCCCGTTCCGTTCCGGTCCATTCCAATCCATCCCAGTTCTATCCCGGTATATAGTGGGACGGGACGGAACTGAGCCTCCATCCTGATAGTTCCGATCCGGTTCATCCCGGTACTGGTCAACAACCCGATCAAATCGCCCCGTTCCGATCCAGTACCGATTCGTTTCGGTCCGGTGGTTCCATTCCGGTCCAGTGCCCAGCCTTATTATAGGCTATTTATAAATATAGAAAACCCAAAATAAAATAATTGAATCCAAAATAAATTGGGAAACCAAAACCAAAAGGAGTTGGTTTCCTAGTTGTAAGCGTGAAACTGTTACCGACTCAACAATTTTGTGCATCTCTTCATCTGCTGCCACGTATAGTGAGGTAGTGAACAGTCAATTGACTCCTTTGATTTCTGCAAACGTTTGAATATACATATATAAATATTAATATAATATTCAATTTAATCTATTAAGTATCTACTTGGTTTTTTCTATAATCTTCCATCTTTAAATTGTTTTAGCTTTAAATTTTTTTAACTTTACACCAATTTACTCCGACAAATAAAATATACTATTTAGCACCATTCATCAAATTCATGCTCAAAAAGGGCAAATACAAATAATAAATGTAAGGCAACTAATGATTAAAAATATATATTTTTGGCCTCAAATCATATTTGACAAAATTTATTCTGTCATGTATCCGAGTCTTGTCTTATGTATTTGTCTTCTATCATGCATCTTAATAGTATCATATATATTTGTTATGTTATTTCGTATTTATCTGAGATAAATGTTTTTGGATATAACATATGAAACTGATACTTGATACATATAAAAGATACATGAAATAATATTAGATCATATAAATAGATACGTGTAATTAATACTAGATACATATAAAAAATACATGAAATTAATACTAGATACTTCTATGATACATATGAATGTATTTGTATGATACTCATGTATCTAAGTGTTTAGAGATACATTTTATATTGATATATACATCAAATTAATGAATTTATTATTTTAAGAGTAATAAAGTGAAATTAATCAAATTACATGACCAAAATATACATACTTTTGTCTTTTATTAATAATATTAATGAAATTATTATTTTAAAGAATAATAAAATGAAATTAATTAAACATAGATACACTCCTTGATTTCTGCCTTATATTAAGGAATTTAATTAATTTAAATTTTCAGAATTAGTTGTCCATGTATTTTGAAAATCCTTAATTACTACTCTAATTGAGAAAATCAGTTACAACCAATTAATTTAAACAAATAAATATGTATCTCAGTTTTAAATTTTGACAGATACATGTATCTCACAGATTTAGACTCATGTATCCTACGCACGAAATATACTAGAGGAAGTAATATTTGAAAGTATTGGGAATCTTAGTAATTAGGACATAAGCTAATGGAATTTATGTAGTTTGCCCTTAAATTTTTATAAGAAACAATATTTTATGAAACAAATTTGTCAAATGAAATGAAGACGTTTAATTTTTTTTCTTCATATTCTTACAAAAGTTTTGTTATATATATATATATACTCACTTTGTAATACCTTAAAAATTTCTAACCTAAAGTCTAAATCGTATTTTGTATTTGTATAAGATTCCTTGTTGTTCAAGAATGTTAAGGTTCATTCCTAAGTAGGAAGTGTATTGGAAGTGGTTTAGGGACATTAGAGACCTATAGCACTAAGCTGAGTTTAAAGCATTTTCTATTCACTGAGTTTTTCCATGAAATCGTGCAAGAGTTAACTTCAAACAATTATATCTTTTAGAATATGAAGTGTTAGGTGTCCCATGACCTATTAAATTAAAGGTATAGGAGTCTTCTTTTCAACACCACCAATCTTTTGTAAATTCAAGTCCAGAGTATTAAGTTATGACCGTTTTACTAGAGATGTTCCAGAATGAAAATTTTGTTCCAAGTTTCACGAACTGAAAACTATCGTCTGTGAAAGCATTTACGAATCGTGGTTCCTGCTCGAGGAATCGAACAGGCTTGAAATCCTTCCGTAAATTTCATGGAAGCAATCCACGGGCCATAGAAGGTCTATAGGCCATGTATACAATCCGTATATCACTGTATTTCAGACATATATTAGTTTTTTCAGATTTTATAAAAACTTTATTTTGAATTTCTTTTATCACTTTTCACTCTTTGGTCAACACCAATAGCTCCCAAAAGCTTTCTTCAACTCTACCAAGTCTTGGTAAGTATTTTTCATACTTTTACGAAGTAAATCTTAGAATTTCTATAAGATTTTTAACAACAAATTCTCTTCCTATCTTTGGTGAAAACAAGAACTTAATTTTAAGGGTCAATACTTAATATATACACCCGATTATACACTATTTGTATATATTGATATATTCATATGATTGTTTTATCAAAAATTTTTTATCAATAATACATTTACGTAAGAACCCTTAAAATTAAGTTATTTATGCAAGACAGTCATTTAGTTAAGGTCAGAAAAGTCCGTGACATGAGCTTCTAGAATACCACACCGTATTCGAACGTGCGCCCGAAGTCTTTGACCATAGCGAACACATCCATTACCTCAACTTTTTCAATTACATTAAAATAATAATCCCCTTTTGACATTGTATAGTAAGAAGAATATATAATCTGTAGTTTAAATGATCCGTCTAATTATAAATTACTGTATTAAAAAATAAAATAAATATTTTAATATTAAATTATGTAAGATGTTATATTTTATCAAAACTAATTATTTCTTCTAGTCCATATTAAGTGAACTGTTGAAGTTTAACACACTCCTAAAGAAAAATATTTTAAAACATAAATTCAAAATTACTTTCTATTACATTATTCTTTCAATTTTTAAACTATTATATTAGAAAATATAAAGTAGTGAAAAATCAAATATAAAAAAAAAAAAGTCCTAAAAATCTCTTGAACTTTAAATAATTGAACAACTTAGTTAATACTTTCTCTGTTTTTTTAAAGTTGTCATAATTGTCTTTTTAGAGTCAAATAATATGAACTTCAACGTTATATTGATACGAAAGAAATTACAATAAATTATAATACTCTTTTTGTATAATTTTTATTATTTTAATTTTAATTTTAAAATATCAAATAAATATAATTTAATTTAATTTTAAAAATTAATTGTATTGATTCTTAAAATACAATATGACAATTAAAAAATAACGGAAAAGGTATGAATTAGATGGAGTCAAAGAATATCATATGAATTTGAAATAGAAAAATCAGTCCCACTCCCAATCTTCTCCCGCAAGGAAAAAGAGAGGGGACATCTTCTAATTCTTTAATTGTTAATACCTCAAAAGTCTCACCCTATAAAAGCCCGCAGTAGACTAACAAGTTATGTATGTTGCTCGAGAAACTAAATCGAGTCTCCCCAACTCACAAAGATTCTCCAATCAACATGTTGCGGTCGTCACCTTCCGTCATGAACAACCTTGAAAAGCCAGAGATTGCGTCGATACAATTGCGGAGTTTGAAGGTAATTTCCGCCCTTGGCCGCGGAGCTAAAGGAGTGGTGTTTTTGGTTCAGACAGAAGACGGTGAGTTGCTTGCTCTCAAAACTATTTTGAGAGCTTCAATTGAGAAGAACAAAGCCAGTACGAACAGCGAATACAAACGAATCTACCTCGAGCGTGACGTACTCAATTCATTTCAGCATCCGCTTCTGCCTAAACTCAAAGGAGTTGTATCGACGGATAAGATTGTTGGATATGCCATTGATTACTGTCCTGGTGGTGATCTCAATTCTATTCGGAAAAAACAAACTGAAAAAATGTTCTCAGACGATACCATAAGGTAATCAATCAATCACTCATTCTGTATATCTGCACATTGCACTACTGTTGTTTTATTCATCAGATTGTGAATTTTTTTCCTAAACAATAGTAATTAAACTGTTGTTTTATTCATCAGATTCTACGCGGCGGAGTTAGTGCTGACATTGGAGCATCTACATGGATCAGGGATTGTATACAGAGATTTGAAGCCAGAAAACGTGATGATTCAAGAGAATGGTCATATAATGCTAATCGATTTCGATCTCTCTACAAAACTTCCACACAAATCTACTCCAGAAGCCCCGCAAATAGAAACAGCTAAACTATCGGTACAAATCGCGTCGAAGAGCAAAAAGAAGAACCGGTTCTCTCGCTTCAACAAACTTCGCAACTCGGAAATCTCTCCAGACGATTCTATTCACTCAGCTCGACTCGCTCCTCTCGAATTCGATCCGGTCGAGAAATCAAATTCATTCGTCGGAACCGAGGAGTATTTGTCGCCGGAGATCATTTTAGGTAACGGCCATGACTTCTCGGTAGACTGGTGGTGTTTAGGAGTAGTATTGTACGAGATGCTGTACGGAACGACGCCGTTTAGGGGCTCAAATAGAAAGGAAACATATTATCGTATACTCTCCAAGGCGCCAGATTTAGTAGGTGAGGCGACGCCATTGAGAAACTTGATAAACAAGTTACTCGAAAAGGATCCGAAGCAGAGGATCTCTGTGGATGAAATCAAAGGTCACGATTTCTTCAGATCCGTAGACTGGGATTTGATTGTGCAACTTCCAAGGCCACCGTTTATTCCAGCGCCATTTGATGAGGAGTTGAGTATTTTAAAAGGGAATAAGGAAATTGATGTGGAGTTATTTGTACAGGGAGTGTTCAAAGTTGAAGAGGAGGAACACGATGAACACTGCAAAATGAATTCGCAAGCTAACCATGATGAAATTAATGTCACCCAAGTTGATAAATTTTTGGTCTTTTGATTAATATTCTTACCTTGAATACAGATGCAACTGCAGTATGTTGCAGCCCTTTATCATGTAACACAATTCTTGATTCCATTATAAGAATTAACTATTCATTGTACAAAAAAATTACTAAATATAGATTTTAGTGAATATTGACTTTTAAATCAAGTGATTTGGGTGAGAATGGCAAAATTGAGAAGGTAAAATTGGTATTTGGATGATTTGAGAGATGTTCAGTGTTTATTAAAATAGAAATTCTATTACGATTCACGGCAGAGGCTTTTATTTGTATATAGTAAATTTAAATCGAAATGAGCAGTTGATTATGATATTATATGCTATAGCTTCATGCCTCATGCTTCCTTGCATATGAAGATTTAATATTCTCCAATTCCTATATTTGGTTGAAAATTGAAATGGTCGAAATTCTATAGCTCGTCTGCCTTGCGACTTCTTCTTGCTTCACTTGGAATTCTTTAATTTTCATTCACATAGTCGTCTCATTAGTTTAATACTAATTTCTTTAAATAACTTCATATAATTCAATATTTATATCGTGCTTTATGGAGGACTGTAAATTCTTTTATACAAATAATTACCAAAAGTCCAAAACCTGTTTTTAGATTTGATTTGTAATATATATATGTATATATAATTTTCTCTTTAATATATAATATTATACTTATCTTTTTCATTTAAGTTATTATTATAGTAGTATTTAATTTATTATAGTAATAATTTTTTTGAAAAAAAACAGAGCAAGTGATTGAAATTTTAATTGGTTGTTGCCGCCTGTCCATACCACTGTTTTGCCAGTGGAAAACGAAGAATTCGAAACTAAAGCTAATCTTTCTGCTTCTTCATTCAATAATATCTAAAGTGACAGTGGATTTTTTTTTATTAAGAAGGATAAATTACTCAAATTATATTCTTTATATTTTAATAATAAATAGGTTAAAGAACTCAAAATAAAGAAAATAAGTGCAATATTGTAAACCACACAAGAAAAAAATTGAAGTTAGATTTACTAATTAAGTATGAGAAAAGCTTTGTGATTTTTTTTTTATTGGCTACTTAATATTACTATACGAAGATAATTCTATTAAAAGACGATTTTTTGCTGATCTTCTCTTCTTTAAATGTATTATGCATTACTTCTTCTTTTCGACGAACCCTTTTTTTGAGATGTCCATTTCAAAATTAAGATGCACACCCACCATAGAGAAATCAAGCCATGAGATTGATGAAAGCAAACTCACATGTTATATTCAATGACGGGTGAAGTATATTTCATGTACTATAAGAAAGTTGTTGATAAAAGAAAAGAAAAGAAAAGAAAAGGAGAATATAGAAAAGGGAAATACTATCTGCGCATCAAAGACAAGTATAGGCCCATTTCCCTAGTCACATGATTTCACTTGGTTGTTATGTCAAAATTAACCCATTTGATGGTCGACTAAAACAGGTAAATAACTATTAAATTTAATCTCTTATCAATTGTATTAAATTTTGATTTTTCCTTTTAAAATGGAAGAAATACGTTTCTAGTTATATATATAATACATGAATTATACGTATGAAAATTAATTTAACCAATAACACAACCACTCTTGAAAGCCTCAGTATCCGACTACCACAAAATTTACCTTTTGATTCTAATGGAACTGTTGGAATTCCATTCCGAATTCGTTTACTTGAAATGTTAACTAAAATTAAACGTTCTTAATTTCAAAACCTTCTAAAGTGAAGAACACCTCGAAACCCCTTTTGATTACCTCGAGAATCATGTCACCTATTTTTGTAGATCAAAAACAAGTACAGAGGCTACAAAAAAAGGTAAAATAGAAAAGATAGACACAAATCACAAAAACAACGTAACCATGACGGTCGTTACAAATCATCTCATAGTCGTTAAAACCTTAAATAGCAAAAGAGAGAAATATAGTTTTGTAATAACTTTCCTACCACTACATAAAAAATGATCTTTAGCGGCAATTAATTAACGATAATAGTTTAACTGCCGTTAAAAATATATTTTTAGCAGCATTAATATTTAACACTCTTTCTAAATGTCCCTAAAACGTATGATGACACTGGATCCAATGTCAATTAACTAATGTCGGTAACTGATTTATCACTCTTTGTTAATGCGTATATTTATTACCGCTAAATGTTATTTTTGTTGTAGTGTTCTAATATTTCTCTATCAATCTTTCTATAGATGAAAGAAATTTATAAGGTAGGAGTGAATTTTCTAAACATCTAGGCGGAACTCATAAACAGACCCCTGTACTTGTTGGTTTTTTCCCCTCAGGTAACTCAACTACACCATTTTCCTATTGAATCATTGAACCACCCATAATTTGTTTCTTTTAAACATTGTGGATTGATGTGGCATCTCACGTCGCTTGAGCGCGTGAAGACGTTTTGAAGGCGCTGATGTGGATCCCTGAACCACCCACCAACGCTCTTCTTCCCCTTTTAACCCTAATTTCTCCCATTTTTCTCTTATTTCTCCTCTTTTCTTCCTCTTCATCAGTTAGTTGGAGCTGCTCATCAAAACATATCTCTTCTTCATTGATTCCTTCTTAATCATCAAGTTTCAATGTCGAAGTTATCTTGTTCATCGATTTCTGCTTCTTCAACTACAAATGTGCTATGTCAATGTGGGGTCGTTGTGGAAATGAAGACCTCATGGACGCAATCCAACCCTGGATGTAGGTTCCTTTGTTGCAAAATTTTAAAGGTAATTCATTTTTACTGTACAATATAGTAAAGAATCTCCTTATTTGTAATTCAATTTTTTCTTTAATTTTGTAGGCACAAGGTGGATGTGGATATTTCCGATGGTATGATGATGAAATGCCGGCTCAATCTAGGATGGTGATTTGGAGTTTGTTGAAAAGAGTCAAAACATATGAACTGGAGAGGAATTGATCAAGAAAAGTATGGATGATATGCATTGTCGTAGGGGTGATATTAGCTACTTGGATTTATGTAACAAAATTATCTTAGTGCTTTGGCTCATTTGTCTTCTACTAGATTCCTTCATAATAGTATTTCTGGTAGATTGTAGTCTTCTCTATGAGGGCAATTTTGATCGGGTTTTCTATTGTAATTGCCTTCAATTGTGTTCTTATTGTACTGATTTTGATTGAAGGAATGAAGACAAACTATGTGTTAGTCTCATTTGTTTTCTAATGTGTTCAAATGACTTTTGAAATAAAACACAATTATTCTCGAACATTTTCACACAAAATGGTGTAAAACACAATTATAAGTGTTCATACACTTTCACTATCAATTGGACTAATGAGTTCCAGAACAATATAAATCAACACAAACATAACTGATCAACCATACGATTAATTTGCTCTAGTGAGCTCCAATCAAACATACCAATCCATGAGAAATAATTAAAAGTAGTACTCTATTGTCACCACAAATCAGTTAATATACTTAAAATACACCAAAAGACATTTCAAAGCAGTCAATACAAGTTTTTATTGTTGATTACACATCCAAAAAGTAAATTTTGTGCTGAAATTAGGCATTCCTTGGTGCACTAGATGCACATTTGTTTTTCCTTGACTGACTCATACGTTGTAACTGTGAAGTTATGACAACATCTCCACCATTCCACTTGAGTCCTCGAGGCTTATAACCAATATCAATATTTGTTGGAGCTGCATCCTTGTAAGCTCCTGGAGTACTCTTTCTCCTGAAGTACCAGGCTGCATATAAATGTCTTAAAATGAGACTTTATATAGTAGAGTAAGAAATAAATAAAATTATCTACACTTACATTTAATGTTTGGCTACCACTTGCATTTGTATATATTTCAAATCCTACAGTTTTGGTCCTCTTTTGTCTTCCTGTTGATGTTGAATCTCCCATAGCCCTTGGTTGATCAGGCTGCTGACTTTATACACCTCCAATGCCTCTACCAATGCCACTGCAAGTGCTCTACATGTGCTTCTACTTGTGCCTCTGCCAGTGCCTCTACCTATGCCTCTGCCTGTGCCTCTACCCGTGCCTCTGGTTTTAGCAGGTTGTTGCTCTCTTCTAACAACTGAAACATCAAAACACATAGAACTACCTTGATGACTGAATACTGGTGGCTGACTTGAGCTTGATTGTTGGCTAAACATTGGTGGCTGGTTTGAGCTTGATGGTTGGCTAAACAATGGTGGTTGTTTTGAGTTTGATTGTTGGATAAACACTAGTGGATGACTTGAGCATGGTTGCCTGCTTGTATAGCCTCCAGGTTGTCCCATCCCAACCTATTAATACAATAATAATAATAATTTATTACTCTAAATAATTGAAGCTAATTATAGATGAATTAGAAGAGAAGAATAACTTACCATGGTTTGACAAGCTTTTTTGTTGTGGCCTACTTGATGACACTTAGAGCAAGTCATTTTTACTCCTCTTTTGGACAACTTTCCATACTTTTTCCTAGGCTCATTCGTTGCCTTTCTTTTGCACTTTGATGGCCTACCAGGCATGACTTTTGGTTCAGGAGGTTCAATCACTGCACCACTAGTGTGAGGCCACATTTTCATGTTTGGTATTGGATGGAGAAATTGGTTATAAGTCTTCAAGAAATCTCTTTCCTATACCAATGTACCACTTGATGTTCAGGTTCTATGCCTTTATATTGATATGCAAGCACTACATGTTGACATGGTATGCCCCTCAATTGACATGTTCTACATGTACATGTCTCCTTCATTATGTCACCAATATGCATGTACTGACCATCTTTGATTTCATATCCAATATCACCATTGAAGCTAACCTCACAACATCTAGCAAGATCTTTGTTCTCTTCGAGTACTAGTCTAGCCATATGAGAGATATTTGAGATCCAAGTTTCAGCAAATTGCCTCATTGCAACATTTTTGTCCATTATCTTGTGCCTAATCTCCTCTAACATAGTTATGATAGCCTTATGTCTAGCAGCTAGTATCCAAGAATTAAATGTCACACATATTGTTTTCAACAATGTCAAAGCTAGAATACTCCTTAAAATATGTGTTGCACCAAGTAGTTTTTTCATAATGCAATAAGTCCTCACAAATGTTCTTACCTAGTTTGTTGAGTTTATCCATCTCATCTTGAAATTTCACCTCAAAACTTGACTTTGCACATCTCTAGAATTGGTTCCGTCTTTCTTTACCACTACATATTTGACAGGTAATCTGATCCTTGAACTTATCTGCAAAAAACTTATATGTACACAACTTGTTCTTGGTTGAATGAGCACATACATGCACATGATAATAATTTTTGACAATAAAATCACTAGAATCCTTATCTATACTAGCAAACAACAACCATTTGCATTTCTTGTAACACCCCGTAACTAGAAAGGACTAGAATTAGAAAGAGTCATTTTGGGAAAAAATAAAAATCTGGAAAATTGGTTAAGTTAAGTTAAGTTTGGGTTTTTGGTCAACTTAAAACGACCATAACTCCTAGCTCACAATGAGTTAGGTGTGCTTCCAGATATCGTAGGAAAGATCTTGGAATAATCTTACCAACTCCACCGAGTTTGTATGATTCCGAGTTTGTATGAGTGAGATATGTCCATTTGAGGTTGGGCTGTTCAAATAAGTAAAGTCAAGACCGGATTTTTGAAGGATAGTTTGGTCTTTTCCTTACCCTATTATTTTGATTCATTTTTAGTAATTACTTAGGGGTCTAAACTGAACTTGGTCAGTTTAAACTTTTAAAAATTGAGTTAGGGTTTTAGAGGAGAGAAAAGTAGAGGAGAAAAGAGAAGGAGAAGCAAGGAAATCATCAAGGGGTGATCCCTACGAGGCATGTGAGATGACATAGCGTTGGTTTAGTTCACCCACGTGTCAATCATGATTTATTTCAGCGAACTTAAGTTCTTGAAAGCTTATAAATTGAGTTCTTGATGGGTTTATTGAAGTTCCTTCGAATTCTTGATTCGTTGAAATTGTTGAGGAGTTGTTTGATCCAAATCCATGATTTTAGGTGTGAATTCGATTAGAATCTTTCATATATTGATGGTATAGTTGATTCTAAGTGTTTGGGGAAAGAACAAAGTCAAAATAGGAGGTTTAGAGTTGAAAAACGAAGAAGAAAAGTCGGAGGCACCTGGGCAGGGGCCTTGGGCATTGTCCTTCTCAGAGCCCCAAGAAAGGCTCTCTGAACTTTGGCCTCTAGGGCGTCGCCCCTTTTAGAGCCCCAAGCAGGGTTCTCTGAACTTTATGCTCTGGCTCCCTGTCACGCCCCATTTTTTTCAAATTGGGTTTTGGTGCACGACCTAACAACTCTTTTGGGCTTTTAGAGGAAAAATGAAGAGTCGTCACCTAACGATTTAAGGCGCGTTAGGGCACCTATCTAACCTAAACTAATTCTTGCTAAGGTCAACGAACCAGAGATCAGAGTAAGGGTTCAAATTACCTCGATGGGAAGGTGTTAGGCATCCCTCGAGATCCACAAATATGGGTCCCGACCGCATCTCATGCAATTTATGTGGGGGTTACAAGTAGCAATTATGGTCATTTCATTTATTATTTTATTTAATTAGCATGATGACTAGGTGATAACTATGATTAAACAATTAGGAGTAATTAAATTATCTACTTTATTAATTAAGCATGCAAGACTAGGTGATGTTATAAACAAGAAATAAATATTTAAACAATTAATAAAAGAGGAGCTAAGAGACAGAAATTGCACAATCAAATAGAATAAACAATTTTTTTTTATTATTTAAGCTACCCCAAACAAATATAATAATAAACAAATAAAGGAACAAAGGAAAGGGAGGTTCTGAAGGACTTTAGGATCAGCACTCGACTTTATTTTTTGATAGGCTTCCATGTAAGGACTGACAAAACCAAGATTTGTCGCTTTAAGCCTGAGTTGATGTCATCATATCCATAGGGCCTAAACTACCCCTACCCCACCACCACATGCTTTTCGTCTCTAAAAGGTGTCTAACGTCCCCGCTTAAGGTCCAAGAGGCATTGGACTACTATCAGAGTGAATTTAGACTAAAATAAAATATATGCTTTTAATAGGCCCACCTAGACACCAAGACAAACAATTTGGACGAGCATTTAGCACATAAGTCTCAAATTGGCCTCTAGATTTTATTTAAACATGCTTTCAAACACACATAATGGTGAAAGGATTTCATTTTAAGTGAATGCACATAAGCAAGCATTATAATATAATTACTGGATTTAGAGGGCAGGAGATTATAACAAAATGCAAACTTATTTAGAACAGTAGCAGACTTATTTATTAATTCAGAGATTTATTTTAAGTAGCAGTTAGTTCATTAGATGCAGAAATCCAGTAGCTGATTTTTACGTAGCAAAATTATGATGCAGAGGATATATTTAAAGCAGACTTGAATTAGAGAAGCAAGTAGCAGATGCAGAAAAATGACCTGATTAATTTTTATTTTTTTAAATAAGATGTTATGAAATAGTGACAAAACAATGCATAAAAGTAACTCAGCTATTTAATATGGTGGCAATCAACAGATTTATTTTACATGGCTGAAAATTATTGTGAATGCAGAAATTGTTGAACAATGAGCAGAAAATATGCAACAGATTTATTTCAACTATTTAACATGTTGAAAGATTATTTATTTAGTCTTATAGGCATGGTTTCTAAGTGAATTAACAAGCTGGTTGGTTAATTATATGCAACAGTACCATTCAGGGCAGATTTTAAAACATGCTGACAATGATTTATTAACTTCGTTTTAAGTGGCAAGAAAGAATAATGCTGAAAAGTGATTGACCTGATCAAATTAGTTTTATTAGGTCCTGGGCATAGTTTATAAATGTAAACATGTTAAGATTCTATTAGCAATATAATATTAATTAGGATTTATTTATTAACTAATAGAAAAGTTATTTAAACATGCGGAAGTTATTAGGCTGATTAATTAACATTAATAAATTATTAATCAAGTCCTGACATTTACTCTTTAACAATTAACTATCCAACGGCAATCTTATTTGACATTTATTTCATTTTAACTAGTGACTAACATGCAGATTAATGCTAAAAGAAACATGCAGCTAGATCAAATACCGAATTGATTATTTGGAAACATTATTACGAACACTGTAAGCATGACATCTATATATTTTATTTTTTATTTGTAAGAAAACCGATTAAAGAACATTTTGATTATTTAGATCAAACAAAAACGAGAGTCACATACTCTTAATCAGGTGCTTTATGCAAATTCTATGTTTTTTCTAACAGATAGTAAACTGATATGAGATCAATATAAGTCAACAATTAATAAATAACTATTTTTCCTTAACCCTCTCTTGATTATCTTAACGATATAACTTCAATAAATATGAAGAAATAAATAAACAATCTCCTATAGGCATGCTTTCTAACACGAATAGATTGCGATAAATTAACAATTAGCATATAATTCCCCTCCCCCCTTGGATGATTCCCCAAGTTATTTCATATAATATTAGAGAGTTAGAGTTACTACAAGATTATTACAGTACCAAATAAAAGGAACAATGAGTACATAAATAAGCAAACTAAAAATTCATCGACATCCTCTCAAGGCGATTCTTCAAAACCCTGAACTCTAAGATCAAGATCCCTATTAAAGCAAAAAGAAAAAAAAATAGCCGAATACAAGTAAAAGCAAATATGCACAGTAAAATATTGTTACATACATGTAGACCCACAATCATTTAAGCAAAACACACAAATATTCACATAGAAGAGAAGGTGAAGAGAACTAACCCGGATGTTTCCCTTTTATTTATTCATACAAAAAAATAATATATGCAAGGTAAAAAGTAGAACTAACCGATTATGCAGAAATTTTAACAGCAATGAAGACCCAATTTATTTCGATACTAGACCCGAACACAGCAAAATAACAAATATAGAGGAGCTTTTATTTACCGGAAAGCTTAATTCTATTTCAAAAAAAAAGTCGAGAGCAATATATTTTTTTAGAGTATATTTTTAAAGTGTAAGCCAATGTCGGATCTGAGAGTAAATGAATGAGGGAAGAGTCTAATTATATAGTGAATAGGAGGACTCCTAATAAGGGGAAAAAATATTAAGGATCAATTAACATTTTCCCTATGAAGAAGGAAGACAAATACAGACTTATTTTAATTTATTTTTTTACCGAAATTAAACAAGTAAGAATCTATCTAAAACTAAGGCACCTAAAATCAAATAACACCGCCAATCAATATTGCACATCATCAACCAAAAGGAATAATATTATTTTAAGAAGGACCATATCACGGCTCAAACCAATATTACAAATTAACATCCCTGCATATTTTATCAAGAAATAAATACGGCAATAGCATCAATACAATATAATTAAGGTAAAGAAATCAATTAAGGTCACCATATTAGCTATAATATTATTCATTTGAAGACACTTTAAAAGATGACTATTTAAGGGAAGGAATAAATTTACAGCCCCAATCCCTTACCATAGTAAAACAGTGAGCAAATTGGTAAGAATCAATTACTTCAGCATAGAGGACAACTAAATAAGTCCAAATCAGCGACTAGAGGAAACGATCAAAATGGTAAATTAAACATCTATTATCAACATTATCAAATCAATTTACGAGAGCAAGTATTAAGGTGCCAATCATAAAGGCCAATCAGTAAGATAAAGAATATGCAATTAAACATTATCATAATCAAACTCCAAAATTAATTCGATAATTGTCTACACTATAATTAAGCTAGACAATCAATTTCAACATGGTGTAAAGTCAATTAAGGAATGAAAATATGCAAAGATTAGTGGACAATAAAATTCAGATTAAAACCAACTGTTGAAAAGAATTAGTTATTAGCAAGTTAATACAAGTATAGGTTCAATAAGTTGTCAACCCAAAAGTTTATGCATACAACGGAACGAATTCCTATCATTCAAGCATCAAGCACATAAAAGCAATGATATGAAAATATAATAAAAAATAGGAACAACATAGGGTTAAATAGATGAAGTAGTAATTGATCGAAAGAAAATACTGGAGATCCGTCTTCCACCAATCCAAATTTCGGACTTCGCTGGAGCTCGCTTGGTCGGACTGTTGTTGCTGTTTCGCCGGCAGCTGCCTTGGAGTTGTTGTCGTCTTCGTCATCCTGTAGGTAGTTCGCCTGGCTGCTGTCTAGAGCTGCTGGAGTTCGCTGGTTGCAGTTGTGCTTCTCGTCTGCTGCTTATGTCGATTGAGGAGCTCGATGCTGGAGTTGATGTCGGTTGTTGTTGCTGCCCATCAGAGCACCGCTGATTGCTGCTGCTAGCTACTTTCCTCGCCGACTGGTGTTGTTGTCTTCGTTGAAAAAAGGTGAAAAAAAGAAGAGGGGAAGAGCAGCAGCCTCGTGCTGCTGCTGCTGGCGAAGAAAACCAGAGAAGAGAGAGATGGGGGGCGACGGCTAATTGAGAGGAGAGGAAGAGATGACTAATGTTTTAGGTTTGAGTTCTTTTTAGGTTTAAAATAGGAAAAGAAGGAAAGTTGATCTTAACCGTAGGATTAGAATTAGATGAGCAACTAGGATTTGATCTAGGATTTAATTTAAAGATGGACGGACGAGATTAAAATAAAAAGGGTCTTGAGAGTTGAATTGGAATGGCCAAAATTGAAATAAATATTGGCTAGAATTGAAATGAAAGGTGGCTATAATTGAAATAAATTATAAATTAAAAGGTTGTAATTGAAAGAAATTAGAATAGAATGGGCTGAAATTTAAATGATTTTGAGAAAATTTAAAGGAATGTTATCCAATTAAAATATTACAAAATATTATAATTAAAATTACTTAAATTTTTTAAAACATTTGAATTATTTCGAGTTTTATTAATAATTTTAAAATATTTTAGTAGTATTTACAATAATTTTAATAAAGTATGCTTACTAAAATATATAGTTTCTTAGACAAAATCAGTTAAAATTTTAAACTCGAAATATTTTTTAAAATTATGTATTTAATCGAATAGCTTTCCAAAAGGGTTAAAGGTCGGTCAAAATTGTGTGTCAACAGCTGCCCCTTGGTTGCTTGAGAATGAAGGATGAATTGTCGGGAAACCAACGTTGACTTAGTAGCCGATTTTGTCCGACTGACGATAAATGTCAGCAAGATCAATTGAAATGATATAAGGTTGAAAAAAGGTACGACCAAGACTTTGGTATTAAGCCGCCTACATATCTCTGGTTATACGAGAATCATGTCGTGTGTAGTTCTAGATTCAGGAGCAAGCAAGACTCCTAAAAAATTGAAAGAGCGGTACGGTATTCGAAGAGGAACGATATCGGTTTGAATGGATAGCATTAGAGTAGCGAGAAAGGCATGACAGAGGGATTTCTAGTTTAAGAGCGAAGGATCTGATGAAGAGGAGGTAATATGAGTAGCAAGGAATTAAATGGAAAACCGTGATACGAGTAGCAAAGAGTTTGGTAGGGCCTTCGTTGCGATAGATGTAAGCACAATAATCGTAGCTGAGAGGTGAAAAATGTCTTATCTGCAAAATATTAGTCTCTGCAAATATGTAGCTTGTAATATGACTAAATAAAGTGATTAGAGCAAATATATCAAATAAACGGTAGATGTAAACATGATGCAATTTCCCATATCGACAATGATGTTTGCCATAAGACTATGAAAATGATGTCTTAGGCTATGATGTCTAGGGCCATGATATGCAAAATTTATATCCTCAGGTCATGAAAATGTTGTCTGTGGGCCATGAAAAATGATGTTTCAGACTATGACACCTTTGGATCATGATAAGCAGCAAGTAAATCCTTAGGCCATGATATGATGTTCGCAGGCCATGAAAGATGTCTTTAGACCATGACACCTTCGAAACATAAGTAATGAGTAAAGAAAACGTATCTGTAATTTGGGCATCTATTGATACTTGTAGCTTAATTGGAGTATATTCGAGCATATGCAATTCTCGAGCACAATGCAATCTCGGGCACATGCAATTCAGGCACAATGCAATCTTCGGGCACATGCAATATCGGGCACAATGCAATTCTAGGGCACATGCAATATCGGGCACAATGCAATCTTCGGGATCATGCAATATCGGGCACATGCAATTTTCAGGCTCAATGCCGTCTTCGGGCACATGCAGTCATCGGGCACATGCAATGATGTAATTCTCGGGCACATGCAATACCGGGCACAATGCAATCTCGGGCTTAATGTTGTCTTCGGGCACATGCAGTCATCGGGCACAATGCAATCTTCGAGCTCATGCAATATCGGGCACATGCAATTCTCAGGCACAATGGAGTCTCGGGCACATGCAATCTTCGGGCACAATGCGATTCTCGGGCACATGCAATAATGTAATTCTCGGGCACATACAATATCGGGCACAATGCAATCTCGGGCTCAATGCCGTCTTCGGGCACATGCAGTCATCGGGCACATGCAGTCATCGGGCACATGCAATGATGTAATTCTTGGGCACATGCATAATAGTCGATTGAGGGCATAAAATATATTGGACCTTCGCCTTGTTAGAAGGGTCAAGTGTCGTTTGTTGACAATCTTCGAGTTCAGAATATTGTAGCTTTGACCCTTCGTCCTATTGTAAGGAGTGGGTGCAGTTGAATATTGATTTGTCGGGCTTGATATAAAGTAGCATGATTCTTTCGTCTGATTGGAAAGATGTACTCATAATTAGCAATTTGTCGGGCTCAAAACAACTTGGTCCTTCATCATGTTGGAAGGATATTATGCTATTTGACTGGCGATTAGGCTCAGTATAGAGTAGTTTGGTCATTCGCCTTGTTGGAAGGACATGATGCCATTGATTAGCGATTTGTCGGGCTCAATATGGTGGTACGCTAATCCTTTAAGCGATGTTGAAGCTGCTTCTAGTATATGTACCTGTATTTTATACATTCAAAGAAAAATAGTTAAAAGGGGAGGTTGATATGTATCCCTGGTTCGACACAGTATGCTCCTCTGATGTCTGCTAGAATGTCCTTTGAAGCGTTGTCAAAAAATTTGAGGTCCCCTCAAAATTTTTGCCCCAGTGTAGAACTTTTGCTATTCTGATTTTTGTTGTAGATTGTAGCTTGATTGTTGTGAGTTTTTTGAGATCCTCTCAAAACTTGCCCAATCCTGATTTGTGTGGAAAATATTCTTTTGAAGGAATTTTTGAGACCCTCTCAAAATTTTTTGCTGCAGTTACTGATCTGCGAGAAGAAATGCCTTTGAAGGAATTTTTGAGTTCCTCTCGAAAATTTTGTCCCAGTATCGAGATTTTGCAAGAAGAATGCTCTTCGATGGAATTTTTGAGACCCTCTCAAAAATTCTGCCCAGTTATTGATTTGAGAGAAGAAATGCTTTTGAAGGAGTTTTTGAGTTCCTCTCAAAAATTCTGCCCCAGTATCGAGATTTTGCAAGAAGAATGCTCTTTTATGCAATTTTTGAGACCCTTTCAAAAATTCTGCCCTAGTTACTAATTTGCGCGAAGAAATACTTTTGCAGGAGTTTTGAGTTCCCTGCAGAAAATTCTACTTCAGTATCATCACTTGCCATAAAATATCCTTCTGATGGAATTATTTAGACTCTCTCAAAAATTCTGCCCCAGTATTATAGTTTGTAGGAAAATGCACTTTGAAGGAATTTTTGAGAACCTCTTAAAAATTCTGCCCTAGTTACACGGTCAAAAGGGGAAAATGGAATTTTATTAAGATAAAAACCAAACTCCATAGGAGTGCCTACGTATCCCCTCTTAAATGGGAATCAGTTCTGACGTAGTTCCAAATACCGAGAGCATGAAACAGAGCATTCTTAACCAATACTGAAAATGACAGATTCTGACCAACTTTATTGCCCAGATGCTAATATGGGTACCTGAATTTAGAAAACATAATCTTAAATGGCTCAAGGCTCTTATTGGAAACTGCTTCCAAATGAGCTTCGACATGCTCATTGTTGGGATTCCGTTGGCGCGAAGTTGTCCAAACATATGATCTTGGTATCAATCAATTGTTGAATCTTGTCTTTCAGATCACGACATTCTTCTATGGTATGTCCTTTCATCCCTGAGTTATAAGCGCAAACCTTAGCGGATTCAATCCACCTTGCACGTATATTCATCTTTATTTCATTGATAGGAGCGATGTGACTAGCAATCCTCAACTTTTCATAGAACTGATCAATAGGCTCAGTCAAAAGAGTGTAAATTTTGATGGGCCTCTTCTCCACATTGAATAGATTTTTGCGAATATATTTTTGAGTAAGGGTTTTGACTTCGTGAACAGGATGAGTAGGCTTTTGATATGGAGGCATTTGATATGAAGGGATTTGATATGGTATGAGCGCCGCACAATACCAAAGGACTTGGTGTAGAGGTATTTGATATTGAGGAGCTTGTAAGGGAGGACTCCGCAGACTCGGAGTAAGATATGGAGGTCTGGAACCATAAGCATGATGTTGAGGAGGATATGGGTAATTTGAAATATGAGTGTTCTTTAGAGGCATTTGAATGGAGCTTGGTTGATTTTGAGAAGTGGGGTAAGTTGGTGGAGGATAAGAAATAGGGTGAGTGAGTGGAGGATTATCTCGGAGAGTGGCTTGACTTGTGACAGGCGACTTATCTATGTTTGTCTCCAGAGTGGGATCGACAGAGAGTAATATCTTGGCCCACCCGCGCATATCAGACACTTCTTCTTCTAATTCCTTTATTTTCTTTTCCAAACGTGAGATCAACTTGCTTGGAGGATACTCATTTTCAATGGTTTTACTTGAAACCTTCTCATTAGCTGCTTTCCTCTTCCCTTAGCGGTTCTCATTTGGAAGAGAAGGAAGAGCGTCCTTTGATCGCGTGTGGTAAACCATGGTCTACAGATCAACCATTGGGGAATGGTAAAAATAAAAGTAAAAGCAAAAGAAAACCCAAGGTAGAGCGTTGCATAAATTGAGATAACAAGCACATTGTTTTAAAATAAAACGCCCTAAATGCAAAGAGCCTCGTTGAGCCAGAGGTAGGCCTAAGATGACATATAAGTGATGCACAACAATTAATTCAAGCCTTATTTGCCAATTTGGAGTTTAGATTAAAGGAAATAAACAAACTTTATTTATTATAAAATTCGAACAATACATCATAATTGGAAAACAAAAAACTGAAATAAACTAAGGGAAAGGGGGTAACAAATGGAAAAGTCATCCTAAATTCTAAAAATCTTGAAGATATCTGTTCTAAGAGCTTGGCGCCAATTGACTTCTTGTATGGGGAGTGACTTCATTCTTGATCCTCAACACGTTGCGTGCCCATATGTTTTCCCTTTCATCAGTGAGCGCATAGTATCCTTCCCCACTCACTTCTCTGTCTTTGACCTCCTTTAGGATCCATATGTACTACTCACGTGTGCATAAGGCCTGTCGTGCACCCATAGGAATGGTTAACACTCGCTCCCATCTTCGAAGTATGATGTGGACTTGTGGTTTATCTAATCCAAATTCATACTTAAACTGCTCCATGTCAGACCGGAGTGGTATTACCTGAGTTTTCCCAAATTGGCGGAGTACTCGAAGAGGAGTGTATGGTTGAACGCCTTTTAAGCCAATGAGCTCAATGAAGTATCGGTCATCGCCTCTTACTATTGCATGAGGGGTGGACAACCAATGGAGCTTCCATTGGATGCGGTAGCTCTCGAGCTCTGTCAAGAATATCTACCAGTCTACGAATCCTACAGGGGCGCTGAAAGCACCATTCTTCTTGAATGATTATCAATCTTGTTGCCATAACCCAGAAAGTTGTCTACCTCGTCAGACCGTAGGTAGAAGTGTTCAATAGCCCATAATTGCAGCAAAAGGTTGCATCCCTCGAAAAATATTCGACCATCGACGCATGCTGACAGACTCCTCATTATTTCCGCCAAGATCATGGATACTAGGGTTTTCCTAGGTTCGCCCTCTCTTTGGGCTAAATATCAAACCACATAACCCAAGCGTGTGTCCAGTAGTCTTTCTAGATAATCTTCCCAGAGTCCCTCCTGAGAGAGAAATAGACTTCGGTATAGACCTTCTTCCAGATAATCGTCCTATATATATTCCGCCATACATAATGGCACCAGCAGAGTTAAAGAGCTTAAAGAACAGTCGAAAGATCTCCTTGATAAGGGCTTTATTCAACCAAGTGTCTCACCTTGGGGCGTTATAGATTACCGTCAGTTGAACAAGGTTACCATCAAGAATAATTATCCTCTTTCGAAAATTGATGATCTTTTCGATCAAATTATGGGTGCCACTTGTTTCTCTAAGGTAGATCTCAGATCTGGCTACCATTAGTTAAGAGTAAGGGAATGTGATATTCCAAAGATAGCTTTCAGAACCCATTATGGTCATTATGAGTTCCTGGTTATGTCATTTGGTTTGACCAATGCGCCTGCAACATTCATGGACCTTATGAATAGAGCATTCAAACCTTATTTAGATATGTTTGTTATCGTCTTCATTGATGACATACTAATCTATTCGAGGAATGAAGAAGATCATGCTAGTCATCTCAGAATAGTTCTCTAAACTCTAAAGGATAGAGAGTTGTATGTCAAGTTCTCTAAGTGTGAGTTTTGGTTTGAGTCTGTGGCATTCTTAGGCCACATTGTGTCTGGAGAGGGAATTAAAGTTGATACTCAGAAAGTAGAGGCAGTGCAGAATTGGACAAGACCCACATCTCCAACAGATATTATGAGTTTCTTGGGTTTGGCTGGCTATTATAGAAGGTTCGTAGAGAGGTTCTCATTTATTTCATCCCCTTTGACCAAATTAGCTCAGAAAATAGTGAAGTTTCAATGGTCTGAGGCTTGTGAGAAAAACTTTCAGGAATTGAAAAAGAGGTTAACTACTGCCCAGTTTTGACCTTACCAGAAGGTACTCAAGGTTTTGTGGTGTATTGTGATGCATCTAGAGTTGGTTTGGGTTGCGTATTAATGCAGAATGACAAGGTTATAGCTTATGCCTCCGAATAGTTGAAATTTCATGAGAAGAATTACCCAACACATGATTTAGAGTTGGCTGCTGTATTATTTGCTTTGAAGATATGATGTTATTATTTATATGGTGTTCATGTAAATGTGTTCACTGATCACAAGAGCTTAATCTCAGACAAATGAGGTGGTTGGAATTACTCAAGGATTATGACATGAGTATTCTTTACCACCCAGGTAAGGCTAATGTTGTTGTTGATGCCTTGAACATGATGTCTATGGGTAGTACCTCCCATTTTGAGGAAGAGAAGAGAGAGTTAGTGAAAGATGTGCATAGAGTTACACGCTTAAGAGTTCGACTAATGGATTCCACAGAAGGAGGAATGGTGGTAATGAATGGGGCTGAATCATCATTAGTGTCAGAAGTGAAAGAAAAACAAGACCAAGATCCAATTTTGCTTGAATTGAAGGCAAATGTTCATAAACAAAAAGTAATGGCTTTTGAACAAGAGGGAGATAGTGTATTGAGGTATCAAGGTAGATTGTGTGTACCAAAGGTGGATGAACTCCAGGAGAGGATCATGGAGGAAGCTAATAGCTCCAGATATTACATTCATCCGGGTTCCACAAAGATGTATCGCGATTTGAGAGAAGTTTATTAGTGGAGTAGTATGAAGAAAGGCTTTGCAGAGTTTGTGGCCAAATGTCTGAATTGCCAACAAGTTAAAGTAGAGCACCAAAAGCTAGGCGATATAGCTCAGAATATAGAACTTTCGAAATGGAAGTGGGAGATTATTAATATGGATTTCATCAAAGGCTTACCAAGGTCTCACAGACAATATGATTCTATTTGGGTGATTGTTGATAGAATGACAAAATCAACCCACTTTTTACCGGTAAAAACTACCCATTCAACAGAAGATTATGCTAATTTGTATATTCAAGAGGTGGTAAGGATTCATTGGGTTCCGGTCTCCATTATTTCAGACAAAGGTGCGCAATTTACTGCACAATTTTGGAAGTCATTCCAAAAAGGCTTGGGTTCAAAGGTGAACTTAAGTATTGTCTTTCATCCTCAGACAGATGGGCAAGCAGAGCGTACTATTCATACTTTAGAAGATATGTTGAGGGCATGTGTGAATGATTTAAAAGGTAATTGGAATGATCACCTACCTCTCATCGAGTTCGCTTACAATAATAGTTACCACTCTAGTATCCAGATGGCTCCTTATGAAGCTCTTTATGGGAGAAGATGCAGATCTCCTATTGTATGGTTTGAAGTTGGTGAAGCAGGGTTGATAGGACCAGATTTAGTTCATCAAGCTATGGAGAAGGTGAAAGTGATTCAAGAAATGTTGAAAACGGCGCAAAGTCGTCAGAAATCCTACACTGATGTTAGGAGAAGAGAGCTAGAGTTTGAAGTAGATGATTGGGTGTACTTGAAAGTTTCACCCATGAAAGGTGTTATGAGATTTGGTAAGAAGGGGAAACTTAGTCCTCGGTATATTGGCCCTTACATAATATCAAAAAGGGTAGGTAATGTAGCTTATGAGTTGGAGCTACCACAAGAGTTAGCCGTGGTTCATCCGGTTTTTCACATCTCCATGTTGAAGAAGTGCATGGGCGATCCTTCATTGATCATACCAACTGAAGATATTGGGATCAAGGATAACTTATCTTATGAAGAGATTTCGGTTTAGATTCTAGATCGCCAAGTTCGCAAGTTGAGGACAAAAGAGGTAGTATCAGTCAAAGTTCTTTGGAGGAACCAATTTGTTGTGGAAGATACTTGGAAAGCTGAGGAGGATATGAAGAAGAGATATCCACATCTCTTCGAATCCGGAGAAATTCCAGACCAAGGTACTAATTCTCTTCTTAGTACTCTTTAATTTATAAGTTAGCATGTTGTAATTGCATTGCATGTTGGGTGTTTGAGCTGAAAGTTACATGTTACACCCTTAGCCTATTAAGAGTAATCTCATTCGAGGACGAATGTTCCCAAGGGAGAGATATTGTAACACCCAGTAACTGGAAAATTGGTTAAGTTAAGTTAAGTTTGGGTTTTTGGTCAACTTCAAACGACCATAACTCCTAGATTATGAAGAGTTAGGTGTGATTCCAGATATCGTAGGAAATATCTTGGAATAATCTTTCCAACGCCACTGAGTTTGCGCGATTCTGAGTTCGTATGAGTGAGATATGCCTATTTGAGGTTGGGTTGTTCAAATAAGAAAAAGTCAAAACCGGATTTTTGAAGGGTAGTTTGGTATTTTCCTTACCCTATTATTTTAATTCATTTTTGGTAATTACTTAGGGGTCTACAGGAGAGAAAAGAAGAGGAGAAAAGAGAAGGAGAAACAAGGAAATCGTCAAGTTCTTCAAGAATCGCTTGTGGATTTCGTCAAGGGGTGATCCCTACGAGGTATGTGAGATCACATAGCATTGGGTTAGTTCACCCACCTGCCAATCATGATTTATTTCAGCGAATTTAAGTTCTTGAAAGCTTAGAAATTGAGTTCTTGATGGGTTTGTTGAATTTCCTTTGAATTCTTGATTCGTTGAAATTGTTAAGGAGTTGTTTGATCCGAATCCATTATTTTAGGTGTGAATTCGATTAGAATCTTTCATATAATGATGGTATAGTTGATTCTAAGTGTTTGGAGAAAGAACCAAGTCAAAATATGAGGGGTTTAGAGTTGAAAAACGAAGAAGAAAAGTTGGAGGCACCTGGGCAGGGGCCTGGGGCGTCGCCCTCTTAGAGCCCTAAGAAGGGCTCTCTGAACTTTGGCCTATGGGGCGTCGCCCCTCTCAGAGCCCAAGAAGGGTTCTCTGAACTTCGTGCTTTGGCGCCCGCGCCTTTCAGAGCGCCAGGGACGCCAGTTCACCCCATTTTCTCCCTTTTTTTCGTACAAGTTCCTTAGTAACGTACCTATGTTTTACAATCGATTTTTATACTCTAAGGTATGTCTAAACATCATGAAATCATCATAAACATGAGATCATGAACCTTGAATCCATAATCCAATTCAAGGAAAGTTAAGATCAAAGTCAAGAGAAGTAAGAGTCAAGTCAAGAAGAGTTCTTAGAGTTTTCCAAAAGTCTTTTCCAAATGTTTTTACTTTGTTTTAAGACTTAAAGTTCGAGTTGAGTAAAGAGTAAAGAGTAAATATGAAGTCCATTCCTTCAAAGTATATGGGGACTATATATTCCCAAAGAGTTTAAAATGTTTTCACATTTAAACAAGAAAAGGAAACCTTGATTTCCAAAGAGCATTTGAGCTAGTTTTCAGAAAAGTGTAAATGCTTTCACAATTAAGCAAGAGAGGAAACTTTGATTTCCAAGATAGCCTTTGAGCTAAGTTTTTGAGCAATTATCTCAAATCACAGAAAGAAGTATGTTTTTAAACATAAGAGTTGGTATCATATTTTGGGAGTAGTATTGAGTACCGATATGGGGGAGAGTTCAGATAACTCACAGACCCCATAAACCATGTAGCCATCATGGGTAAAAAATGGTCATACTTTTTAGATGATTCTTGTAGTGCTTTTTAGCATAGACTAGTGTATCCACTTAGTAGTTCAGGTTCTATACCCTCGGCAAGGTATAGGATGGCCCTGGAAGCGTAAGGCAAAACGTTGTATCATCACAATAGCTCTTACGTGATGGTTGTCGATTAGAGAAACTCCCACAGAAGTAATTGTATTCTTATATACACCGTTTATTTGTATTTTAACATACATCTCAGAGTTATATTGTATCTTTGCATACACACAGAATTGACATCCATGTTTTAAAAGATTTTCTTTATATTGCACTTGTTTTATACTGCTTTATATTGAAATGAGTTCAGTTAAGTTGAGTTGAGCCAGGTAAGTTCTTGAGTTCCTTTCAAGCTTATGTCTTGTTTTAGAATTCCCCTCGCATACTTGTACATTCAATGTATTGATGCCATTTGACATGCATCTTATTATGATGCAGACACAGGTAACCATGATCATCATCCAACGCCTCGTTGATCCAGTTGAGCATTCGGAGTCAGTTGGTGAGCCTCCTTGCTTTTCGGAGGGTTCCTTTGTTATCATTTGCTTTTAGTATTTCATTTGTTAGGATGATCGGGGGTCTTGTCCCGACATCCATGTCAGTTGTTTTAGAGACTTCATAGATAATAAACCGTTAGGTCTTTAATCTTTTAATTTTCATTATCTTTTGTTGAGGCTTGAGTTTGCCTAATTGGCTAGTTGAATGTTTTCTTTATCAAATTCTAAGTTTTATATGAGTTATCTTTGATAATTTAAATTTTTCGTTGAGTAAGTAAGTCAGGCCAAGGGTTTGCTTGGGACCAACAATGATTCTCGAGTGTCAGTCCCGCCCAGGGTGTAAGCTCGGGGCGTGACATTTCTTGTCCTCACATTTAACTCTAACCCTGCATTTGTCATTAAGCTTCACTTTAACCTAATTTTATACTCACAAGAATAGTCTGCAACAACTTTTCTAAATTGTTCAGCACTTTCAAATACCATACCAAGCTCAAAAATAGGTAGAACACAATCAAGATCAAATCTTACCTTTAAATTTTTTCTTCTTGCTGGTAAATCAACACCCCTCACAACATCTGGATCCAATTCATCTCTACTGTCATCACTATCCAGTTTTGAGCTATCTATATATTGCTCATCACCCCCTGGTCTTCCGGTGTGTCTAGCAGCCTTATTTCTTCATATATCTTCAAATCCTCTATCAATACCAGTTGTTCCAAGCTTTATTCCCTCAGTTTGAACGGATTTTTTCTTTCACTTTGTTTCTCCTTTCATTTCTTAGAGATCTCAACTCTTCATCAAGTTCAGAGTCATCCTCATCAGGAATAACATCCTCTTAAGAGTTAGTACTTCTTTGATTTGATTCAGCCCCTACCTCTCCTAGATCTAATACATCCCTTGGCTCAACTTCAACATTAACATTTTCAGATTCAACCTCATGAATCAACCCTTCACCTGCAGTCACATTTACATCTTGTAAGTCTTCTTCACCAACCACATTGTTATTTTTTTCAACTACAGATCCACAAAGAGATCCAGTTGTGACCACTTCTACCTCATCCACCACATGCTTCACATAAAGGTCTAAAAGGTCACCATCCTTTAGGTCTTTCACAAGATTTGGTAAACTTAAATCAATATCCACCTCAATAAAGTCATTTTTTGTGGGATCTTTAAAACAGAACTCACCAACAGTAATATACCCAAATTGTTTAGTGTAATATAGTAATTCAATTATTGAGAAGCGGTCCTTGTTGATACTAACATATTCCACCTCGTTTTCCCCATTATAAATAATCCCATTTTTGTCCTGAATAAATTTTTCACCATGGTGAATACGTGTTATAATAATGGTGTGCATAAGATTTCCTGAAACAAGGAGAAAGCCTCAAAATTTCCTGACACGTTGTGAACAATAAGAACCAAAAAAATCCTAACTTTTTTTTAGATATTAACAACACACCATCACATTAAGATAATACTAAAAATGCAGTATATATCACGTTACAACAATAAAAATGACATAGAAATTAGAGAATGAACTT
The DNA here is from genome assembly GCF_900185275.1 of Solanum verrucosum. Lineage (NCBI taxonomy): Eukaryota > Viridiplantae > Streptophyta > Magnoliopsida > Solanales > Solanaceae > Solanum > Solanum verrucosum. The sequence continues at coordinate 1,479,612 of NW_026020215.1, forward strand.
ACCTCACTAGATAACACTCGAAAATTGTGATTGAACTCCAAAATCCTCTGCAATCTTCGATGATACCTTCAACAAAACACTCAAAATCACTTCAAAATCTGAGAATTTTAGTTGTAACTAGCATAAATGTCACTAAAATAAGACCAATTTTTAGGGTTTTCTCATCTAGAACCACTACACTTCGGGTCAGAAGTGTTTTGGGGGGAAAATGAAGGGGCTTTAGGTTTTTAGGTTTGGGAAATGAATATGTGGCGCTGACATGTAATTGGATTGAAGTTTGATTGGTTGCAATTTCCACGCGGGAAAGGTGGATCTCACGTGCACACTCAACAAAAAATATTTGCGGAAGTTTAGTTTTGTGCCACATCAGCCCACAGTGTTTAAAATGAACAAATTATGGGTGATTCAATAGGAAAAATGCGTAGTTGAGGTACCTGAGGGGAAAACCCCAACAAGTTTAGGGATTTGTTTGTGTGTTCAGCCAAACATCTATTACTCCCTCTATTCCTATTTATATGTCACCATTTTGGATTTCACGTTCATTAAGAAACTAAGAAAATTTACTATTCTACCCTTATTTAATTTTTTGGAACTCAAGTTTTCAATCAATGAATATGAATTAATTTATTTTAATTAATTAATTTAACCAATGAACATGAATCATTTATTTAGCTTTTCTAAGTTGGTCAAATGTATATTTTCAAGGCTAATAGCTCAAAGGATAAAAAAAAAAAATATGATAATTTATGCATTGATTTTATGAAATGACAAGTATTATGGATCAATTATTTATAAAAAAGGGTGACATATAAAAAGGAACGGAGGGAGTATAATTCTTCAAAAGTCATAATGAAAATCTGAAAGTCATAAGAAAAGCTAAAAGTCACGAGGAATAAATTTGTGACAACAAGGCTCGTTATTGCCTTTTCATTGCTTTCGCCTAACGAGGAAGTTTATTTAAGGAAAATTGAATACATGAAGCAGAGAGAAAAAGAGTTTGCACAAGATGAAATTAATAAAAAGTGGACCACCTACAAGTACTATTTCTTGGTAGCAATTTATTTAACTCTTAACTAGGATTTTATGAGTTGTTTGCTATGAAGACGAAGAACCAATGGCCACAGAATTAGGTCCAAAAATTAAGAAGTTAGAACCACAAAGAAGTTTCTAAATTTGGCCAAATTTTTAAATTTGTGTACTTCCATAAAAATCAAAATAATAGACAATAAATTTTTTTAAGAAAGCGCAAAGGGTGACTGAATTAGTTGGGTGAGTGGTTGGTTTTCTACATGTGAGATGTGAGATAGATTTTTCGCATCAATAACCTTCTCAATCAGAGCTCATAATAACGGGGTTGTCTACTGCGATTTACATCTTTAATATGATTTGTGAGCTATTGCAAATATATAAATTTATATCAATTGTGCATCCGAATAGTAGTCGTTGCGAGTTTTCCTCAAGGTTCTAAGCTAAGAAAAATTACTTCCAGATACGATCAGTTTATATTTAGCCACATAAATTAAAAAAATTGCCGTAGCTAAATTCAGAAAAGTAGTTTTCAACATGGAAATTCGAAAAAGGATTTATATCCACTTTGCTATTAGTATTATCTATGTAAATAAAATATTTTATATTTATTATGACCTATTTTAATTTAGTTTTTAGAAATTTATTTGACTAAAATGTAGAGTACAAAATAAAATCACAAAATAGAGAAGAGAGTATGTTGTGTAAAATAAAGGAAGGGAGTAATTTGATTGGTTGATAGAGATGGATTAATATCTACTGTACTAAGCGCACGAATCACCTTCATAAAATGTCGTTGCCATTTTTACCCTTTGAAAAGAGATTTTAGGTTCGAAAAAAAAATGTCATTTAGTTATTTTATCTTAATATTTAGGATTTTAAAATTAATTAAAGTAATATATATTAAATTTTCCCTTTTAAGACTTTGAAATTAAGTAAACTTTTGCTTATTAACTTTTTTCTTATTTGAATTATGTTGAAAGTTCTAATATTAAACAATTTTATATCAATTAACATTTTAATAGCGTATAGAAATCCTTTGTTAAACTAAAAATTAGGGGTGTACATGACCGGGTTGGTTTGGGTTTTTCAAATATCAAACCAAACCATTTGTGTAGAAATTTTAAATTTATAAACCAAACCAAACTAATACAATTCGGATTTTTTCAGGTTTTTCAACCTCGGGTTGGTTCAGGTTTTTCAAATACCAAACCAAACCATTGTGTCGAATTTTTAAATTTATAAATCAAACCAAACTAATAAACCTTGGATTTTTTCGGTAACGTTTGCATACAAACATATAATTAACTTGTGCTCCAAATATTTCTTTAATCCAACCAAAATGTATATCAAAAATATTTCTTAAGAAAATAACACAAAATATGAGATGAGTTTTTGAGATGTCCTGAAAATTTGACTTTTAGAATGATCATATGACTCATTTAGGCCCAATAAAATTATCGAGTTCGAGGCTATACGCATGTATGTTAACATCGTAAGCTAATTGCTTAACTTATAAAATCTTGATAGTGTCTGTGACTGTATAAATAAATTTGCTTGTGATTTGAGGTCAGTTTTTTCTAAATTTTCAATTTCTTTTTAAAGTTAAATAATGATAAATGATCTTGTATTCTTGACAGACAATTGCAATCTCACTCACTAATTCAAAAATATGCTAAATAATATAATCATGTGCACACGCACAAGAGTAATTTATTACATTCTGAAAAGTCATACGCCTTTGTCATTGCAATTGAGCTATGAGTTTTTCTTTTTCTTTAGATATTTGAGCTTGAAATTGAGATTTTTCAAGCTATCATTTTACTTGAATTATAGGCTAATTTAACTATTTTATCTTTCTTTTTCTTTGATATTTATATATCATTTGATTTGTTTAAATCCGTCGTGATGAAGCAATAAAAGGAGTACAACGTTACGTTATAGTTGTCTCTTTTTTTTTTTTGCTGAAATACGCATAAATCTTATGATTAATTGAAAAGATGACAAGTTAAATAATCTATAAATAATTCATTGTTTGATATTACAAACAACATATACAATGAACTACATTGAGATAATGGTAAAAATAAAATAATGGTATGTGTGTTATATTGTGACGTAGTTATGATATACATTTGCTTTAATGTTCGAGTCCATAGGTTTAAATATTTATTTTTAAATCTTCTTTTAGATAGATTTGCAAAAAGTTTGAATGATTCCTATAATCTTAAGTATTAAAACAGTTGGTGCACACTTTAATTTCACACACTTGCAATGACAATTGAAATAGACTTGGCAAATAAATGTGTGTCAATTTACAATTTAAGAAGATTTCTTTCTCAATGGATAATAAGAATTTTACTTGTTCAAAGTCATTTAACAAATAGACTTGAAGATGAAACAAATCAAAACTATTGACTTCATCCAAAGATGAACTACTAATTGAATATTAAGTTCTGAAAAAGTTAGATAGTGTTTGAAGGATTTATTAACATACGTGTTGAAAATAATATCAATATTGCTAAGAATTGTAATTTCTAACATAAGATTATGAACTTGTTGGACACTTATAAATTGGTTTAGAGATTTTGAAGTCTATTGGTATGTATAAATTTTTAGTCGATTAATTAGTTATAAGTAATTAATTTTAGAACTTGCTAATTTTTATAGTACAATGCAAACATATAGTTTAAATAATATTTATGTTGTTGTTATTATAAGGTTGTTTTTAACATTAAAACTAGTAAATAAAAAATAAGAAAAATACAACATGAGTCCTGTTGCAGCCAGCAAAGCAGAAATTTGCAATTTTTGACTACCAAACACTCATGGCAAAGGGTCAAAAATATCCTTCAACTTTAGTTTTTTGTTTGACTTTACCCTTGCCGTTAAAATGAAGTTAATTTTATCCTTCCCGTTACTAATTTCGCCAAATTTATCCCCATTAGACGGAATCCTCAAAATTGACCCGAATTTTTAAAAAAAAACCATATTCCCTATTTTAACCCAATGACCCGACCCATTTAGAATAATTTAGGACAATTGAGCCTAATCTTCTGAGATTATAAATTAATCGTTCTTCATTAGTCATGAGCTTCAACTTTAACTTCTTTGACCTTCGAATCTCGCTTAGGATTTTGCTGGACTCATTTTGCATTCTAGCTGCCACTCTGCTCCTCATGCTTTTCCCTGACATCCACTGCACTCCAACATTGCAAATAGGAACTTTTACGTGTTTGACCGGAGAACTCACCATATTCCCACTGCTAGACATTATGTTCACCGAATCGTATCTCCTCGGAATCTCATGCCTGCGTTGTTCAATGTACACATTGTATCAAATAAGTGAAAATATAGTGCTTAATTTATGGATTTAAGTAGTCAGGTAGCTGGATAGTAATATTTTTTCTTTCAAAAAAACAGATAAAAGGTCCATTAGAATGATTTACCCTAAACAAAACTAGAACGAAAAAAAAGAGAGAGAGAGATGGAATATACTGTAAGGAACATTGAGAAAATAGAGATGTTAGGGTTCTGAGAGAGCGCCGTTGAGTATATCTGGAAACGAACATGACAACAGCAATGGAGAACTCAGTCACTGAGTGATGGATATCCGCCTTCTCGGAGTTTATCAAGGTTTGCCGGAGAAGAAAGACTTTGGATTTTGGGATACTGAGTGTGGGGATTTGTTTGGCGTGGTGGCGTTCAGAGGGGTTCACCGGCTAGTGGTGGCTGGCGAGAGAGAAAACCAGGGAAGGCAGAAGAAATGGGCTATTCAGATTGGGTTAATTGTGGAATTGGTTTGGGAATTTGAAATTGGGCGACATTTGTAGAGACAAGAACCCAAGTAAAATTGGGTCGAGATTGGGTAAAGGAAATTTGGAAGAATGGGTAAAATAGGGTTAACCAACCGGATTATTCTAAATGGGGTCGGGTCATTGGGTTAAATTGGGGAATAGGGTTTTTTTTAAAATTCGGGTCAATTTTGGGGATTCCGTCTAATGAGGGTAAATTTGGCGAAATTAATAACATGAAGGATAAAATTAATTTCATTTTAACGGCGAGGGTAAAGTCAAACAATAAACCAAAGTTGAGGGATATTTTTGACCCTTTGCCCAACATTCATTAAATAGTGGTACAATCATCACCATGAATTACATGTCTACGGTTCAAGCCAAACTAATAGCTTAGGCACATGTGAACTACTATAGTAATTACCTGCCCCTCACCGTTTTCTTCAATGTTCATCTCATGATATTGGAGGTGCTTGTGGTGTGGTTTAGTTTCATTGGAACTCCCGTTCTTGAAAAGCTTTCATATTCATAAAGATATTACCCTCACATTTCCTGTTTTTTTTATTAAAAAAATCATAAACAAAAAGTTAGTTTACTCTTAACTTTATTGAATGTAATCAATATTATTTATTTATAAAAATGATTAATTTAAAGAATAAACTAAAAAGTTAATTTATTCTATTTAATTTTATAAATTAATAGGTATTTTGAGACGAACTTGTATCCATCTAGAGGGGGACACATTAAAATTAGTAGGTATTATAAGACGAACTTGTATTCTGAAGGATCAAATTTCTTATAAAACAAAGTTTACTAGTAGTATGACAATTTGGTATGTCATCTATGACTAAAGGCCTAATAAAGCTATTATGTTATAAATCATGATTAAGATGCTTTAGATTAGTGTCTCGTATGAGTACGTTATGAATCATGATTTAAAGGAGGTATTCTTATTATTATGAAGTTTATGAATGATTTGGTATTACTAGATTCTTACCACTTCAAAGATTATGATTATGATATAACTATGCATGTCTTTCATTGGGAGTTTACTTAGCACCGAGTGAACTTTGGGATGGAGGCTCACCCGTTAGAGATGATGGAGTTCTTTAGAAACAATAGCCTCATCCTATGACTATGTGCCCCGAAAGGCCGTTTTAATTTACCTTAGCTAGTGGATCCACTTTAGCTCACTGTTCTTACCTTGGCAAGTTTGGATCCTCTCTTTCAGTGTGGGAGGTTTACACTAGACTCCATGTTCTAGCTCACATGGTTTTTGTCGGTTAATGATATCTCCCACCACAGTTTATGATTTCCTCAATAGTTTATAATTTCTACTTATGATATGATTTTCATAATATGGCATTGACCTTGTACTATGTTTAATGAATTCAACTTATTAGATTATGTCATGTTTTAATTTACTTGGTCATGCATTATTATATTTTTAGACTCATTATGTTATTATGCTTATACTCATGCATTTTTCCTCATCCTCAGTACATTCCAAGTACTTGTTAGGGTTTGCCATGATTTTCTTACCTTATTTGAAGTTTATTTTTCCTAAAGAAAAGACGAAACATTACCATAAATGTTTTACTTTTCCTGAAAGGAAAACATTATTTTCTTCCATAATTGGTTTATTATTTCCTTAGAGGAAAACTTTGAAGATCTATAAATTGAAGGTCCCTATTCCCATAACATAACACAATAAAATCCACAATGTAGACGTTTAAGAGTTTAGTTTATGGGGAGATAATCTCTACAATTTTAATAATATTTTATTCGTTTTTAATATGTAGGCCAATTGGCCAAATTCCATATAATGATATTTTGATCTTTAGTATAAGTTTTTGTTATCTGATTTATCAACCATATGATATGCAATTGGAAACTTCTGCATGACGCCCTAATCACTTTCGAACCCAACAAGTGGTATCAGAGCACATGGTTCAATGATCCAATTGAACAAAGTTGAAGACATGTTCAAGGCGGTTTCAGATCCAGATCAATTTGCAAACGTGATGATAATGAAGATTTTTGTGCTACTACATGTGGAGAAAATTTTCAGATATATTTTCAATAATCTTGCTGCTCCATCCTTTAAAACAAAATCAATTTTCAACCCATGATTATTTTAACTCATGGGCTCCAACTTTCAACCCCTGCAAACTTTTAATGTTGGGGCTCCACTTTTAACTCATGTATCTTACTTTAGCGCATGAGATCCACTTTTAATTCATGCATCTTACTTTTAATGCATGAGCTCCACTTTCAACTCATGCATATTACTTTTAACGCATGAGATCCACTTTCAATCCTGCTTGTAACTTTTAACACAGGGCTCCAATTTTTAACTCATGTCAATTTTTAAATCACGGTAAGAAGCAGTCATACATGAAGATTTTTGAAGAACAAGATTATCAAGCATATGAAGAAGCGTGGATCAAGTTTTGTCAAGAAAATCCAGCCAAAAGGGGAGATTTGTTAGGATTTTGCCTTGATTTTCTTACCTTATTTGAAGTTTATTCTTCCTAAATGAAAAGACGAAACATTACCATAAATGTTTTTACTTTTCCTCAGAGGAAAACATTATTTTCTTCCATATTTGGTTTATTCTTTCCTTGGATAAAAGTTTGGAGATCTATAAATTGAAGATCTCTATTCTCATAACATAACACAATATAATCCACAATGTAGACGTTTAAGAATTTAGTTTTATGGGGAGATTTCTCTGTACAATTTTAATAACTTTTTATTAGTTTTTAATATGTAGGCCAATTGGCCAAATTTCATATAATGATATTTTGATCTTTAGTATAAGTTTTTGTCATCTGATTTATCAACCGTATGATATGCAATTGTAAGCTTCCGTGTGACGCCTTAATCACTTTCGAACCCAACAGTATTGACTACCTACATTTCTTGTGCATATATTGTTTTATAATATAGGTCATGACGCACATTCATCCAGTTGCGGTTAGCACAACTTCCATCAGCCTTTAAAGTTTTGGTGACTCCTCATGGTTAAGAGCATGATCACCACATTATGAGTTCTAACACTTTCAGGTTTCAGATTTATTTCGTGAGTTAGAACTTGTCCTAGCCACACCTATGTAGTAGAGACTTATGTCAGATATAGTATTTTCCGCGTTCAGGTCTTGTACTCTGATTTTGGTATCATATTAAGTTGAGACTAATATTCCACCTATTCTTTATTTCAGTTATGTTGCTTAACTTAGTGTTATGTGTAACATCTCACAACTAGAAAGAACTAGAAGGAAGTTTAAAATTTGGAAATAGTTATTTTTGGAAAGTGTAAGGAAATCTGGAAAATTTTAAGTAAGTTAAAGTGAGTTTTTGGTCAACTTCAAACGACTATAACTCCTAGCTCAGGATGAGTTAGGTGAAGTTCCAGATATGGTTGGAAATCTCTTGGAATGATCTTTCCAACACCGCTAAGTTTACGCAATTTCGAGTTCGTATGAGTGAGTTATGTCCTTTGGAAGTTGGGCTGTTGGAATAAGGAAATGTCTAACCCGGATTTTTGAAGGGAGATTTAGTCTTTTCCTTACCTAATTTCTCTAATTCATTTTAGGAGATTAATTGGGGTAAATAAGAATTTATTCAGTTTTAAAAATTAGAATTTACGCTAGGGCTTGGACTAGAAATCGCCAAGAACGTTCAAGCTTTGCAAGTGGAATTCGTCGGGGGTGATCCCTACAAGGTATGTGATATCACATAGTGTTGGGTTAGTTCACCCACACACCAAAATTGTTTCAATTCAGCAAATTTGGAGTTGTTTGAATATTAAGAAAATGAAGTTCTTGAAGAACATTGTTGAATTCTTGTTGGTTGATTGTTGAATGCCTAGTGTTGATTTGATTCGTGTTTTCGAGTTGTTTTTCGAGTTAAATCTATTGGGTATTGAGGGTACTGTTGATCCTAAGTGTTTGGGAAAAGAACCATAGAAGTTAGGAGGGTTTAGAGATGAAAACGGAGAAGAAAAATCGTCAAAAACCTGGGGAAGGGGGTGGGGCGTTGCGCCAGCCAGCACCCCCCAAAAGGGGCTTTGAAGTTCACCCCTTGGGGCAACGCGCCAGCCAGCGCACCCAGTAGTTTCTCTGACCTTTGAGGGCTGGCCCCCCGCTCCTCTCAGAGCGCCAGGGACGCCAGTTCTCCCCATTCTCCTCCCACCTTTTCGTACTAGTTCCTAAGCGATGTACCTATATTTCCTAGTTGATTCTAACACTCTAAGGTACATCTAAACATCATGAAATCACCCATAAACATGAGATCATGAACCTTGAATCCATTATCCAATTTAAGGAAAATTAAGATCAAAGTTAAAGAAGTCAAGAGTCAAGTCTAGGAGTTAAGAAGCAAGTCAAAGTAAAGTTTCCTAAGTTTTCAAGAGTCTTTAACAATGTTTTAAAGTCATTTTAAGACTCAAGTTTTCAAGTTAAGCAACGAGTAAAGAATTGAGTTCATTTCTCAAAATAAAAAGCTATTAGGGAACTAAGTATTCCCAAAGAAGTTTATAAATGTTTTCACATTTGAGCAAGAAAAGGGACATCGATTCCAAGAGAGCCTTTGGGCTAAGCTTTGAGTAATTATCTCAAACTAAAGAAAGAGTTATGTTTTTAAACATATGAGCTAAGCATATTTTTGGGAGTAGTATTGAGCACCGATATGGGGATGCGAGTTCATATTAACTCAAGTCTCCATAAATCATGTAGCCATCATGGGTGTTAATGGGTCATACTTTTTAGATGATCACATAAGTTAAGCTAGTGGATCCACTAAGTTAAGTAGGTTTTATATGACGGCAAAGTATAGGACCGTTCTGGCAGCGTGTCAAAAGACGTTGTATCACCACTTAGGCTCATAGTGGTGGTTGTCAGTTAGAGAAACTCCCACCTAAACTATATTACTTTGTATATGAGTAAAGTTGAGTTTGTTATTGCATTTTCTTTAATGAACTAAGTTGCTTTTACTGTTTTATAAAGCTTTTCATATAATGCATGTGTTTCATTGCTTTATTCTGAGTTAAGTTTATTCATGAGGTGAGAAGAGCCAAGGTAAGTGTTTTCTTCAGATTCCTTTCAGGCCTATATCTTGTTTTAGTATTCCAACTCGCATACTCGTACATTCATTGTACTGATGCCAGTTGTCCTGCATCTTCTTATGATGCAGACGCAGGTAACCAGGATCAGCATCCAGCGCCTCGTTGATCCAGCTTGAGCACTCAGAGTCTGTGGTGAGCCTCCTTGCATTCGGATGACTCCTTTATTTGCTTTCTAGTTTAGTTCATTAGGATGTTGTGGGGATTGTCCCAACATCCATTCACAGTTGTTTAGAGGCTTCATAGACAGTCGGTTATTAGTTCTTTAGTCTTCTCATTTTATCTTATGTTAAGACTTGGGTTGCCATTTTGGCCAAGTCGAATGGTTAATTCTTTTAACATTCCAAGTTATATTATTAAGCCAATTGAGAAAGTTCTTTTGATCATTGTAATCATGCTTAGAGTTTTCCGCTGAATTAAGTAAGTCAGGCCAAGGGTTCGCTTGGGGCCATCAATGGTTCTCGAGTGCCAGTCCCGCCAAGGGTGTGGGCTAATTCAAATGGCTTGTTTAGAGTCTTTAGGGATTATATTCATCATGTCATGTCTAGGGGATAGTCTTGGATCGTGACACCCATGCAATCAAACTATTTGTTAGATTTACATAATGGCTAACCTTATGTTTTTTTTTATATAAATTAATTTTTAAATCAATAAATATTCCTAACATAATTTATGATTAATTTATAAAACACAAGTAACTTAAAATTACATGTAAAATACATATTTTAGAGTATTTTTGTCAAACAAAATGGCAAAATAGTACCAAATAATTTAGAAAATAATTTTGACCTTCAAACTCTCTCTCTCTCTCTCTCATCTCTCAAATCTTCGAACTCTTTTTCAGCTTATCTGTGATTTGTCTCGATTGGATGATATTGGGTTTCGCTGGAAAATCTTTAAGGAGCTTGAGTGTTGATTTTACAGTCTTTTGGAGACGATTTTTGAGTTGAATTTCATATTAAAAACTCAAGGTTAAAGACAACAAACATATGTTTATCACCATTATATCCCATGTATATCATATATATTTGTTTAATCCATGAAAATCTCTATAATATATACACTTATATACATGATATACAGTGTGTTATATGCATGCGGCAATGTTGTCCATGAAAATTACACTAATATAACATGATATACATACACTGCAGAGACATTTTTGATGTGTTACTACTATTTTTGTAATTTTTCGAGGACGAAGCTTTTATAATAATTGATTGGATGAGTTGTTGTGTCTTCTTCAATGGACAAATCCACTTTTCCCTCGTCGTCTTCTCTACAAATGGAGGCTGGAGCTCTCCGCTTTTGTATTATTTGAACAGTAAATGCATAGACGTCGGTTATACTGGGGAATTGTCTATAAAAGTGCCAATTTTTTTAATCTTATGTTGACAAACCTATAATATATTTGGTTAAAAGTATGTCCATACCAATTGGAGGTTTTTTTTGTGTATATAGGTGTCAATATCCCATATTTTTTAGATGGTGAGTTAACATACTTGGACCTTAGCAAGATATTTGTAACCTTGGGCCTTTACTAGATGTGGTATGTGTTCTATTTTAATTTAGATGGTCCACATTCTTGCTTGTTACTGCCTACACAATAGAAGAGCTGTAGACAGGCTGGGCTGTTAATGACATATTTGTACCAAGTCCACTTCACGTTTGGTTAGGGAAAATTACACGGATAAAAAAACATATACTAGTTAATTAGTTAATATAGTTACAGTTTGTCTTAATTACAATTTGTGAGTTGCTTTTAGTTATAATTACGCGGCTTAGTGTTTTAATTTGTATAATTCGTCATGTTTGTATAATTTGCCACATATGTATAATTTGTCACTAACAATTCTCCGTTTGATTTGTATTTGTATATGATGCTTTGTATTTGTATATGACGGTGATTTCCTTTGGTTTTTTAGCTTTATCATCAGATACAATCAATCTTTTTTGTATAACTTTTTAAAATTTGTATAAACGTGTAGTTTTCAGAATTTGTATAATAAAATTTATATAACTTTTGTATAACTGTTAATGTTCAGAAGATTGCGTTAAAAATAACTTAATTATATAAATACACGCAAATTATATAAACATACCTGTGAATTATACAAATGAGGTGTGAATTATACAAGCAAACAAGCAATAACTACAGTCTGTAAATATGCAAATTATAGCTAAAGAGCCTAATTAAATTCATTATAATGCTTATATGCGAAATTTCTTAAGCTGCCTTATGCTCATGAGCTCTAAGTAAGCTTTGGGACGATATACATGAACTTCACTTTGAAAAAAAAAAGTTGGATTTGTGAATTGATCAATTTAGTACGTCAATTTAAATACTCCTCTAATTAAGAAGATTTTCATTATTTCATCAATATTGTGTATGAAGATACTGATGGTCAAACTTGTATTTGCACAAACAGTCAAATCATATTTCCTCATCCGTGTTCCCTTCTACGCTTTCATTGTTCATTTATTTATTTAATTTAAAATTTCCCAACTAGTGATTGATTATTTAAACTTTAACTTCGTTAGCTTTGATTCTCACCTTGTAATCGATTATTTTATTTTATTTTTTAATTAAAAGTTATCCTCTTCCATTTGCCCATACCCTACACTCAATTTTCCGAAAAATAAAATTTAAAAATATCAATAAGAGTTTGTTCCCCATATGATGAAATTCTCAAAAATTTGATACTTCCTCCATTTCAATTTGTTTGACCTATTTTTCTTTTTAACCTGTTTAAAAAGAATGATTATTCTCTTTTTAATAACTCTTTAATTCCAATTTTCCACATGACATGTTTAAGACTACAAGATTAAGAATATTTCGCACAATTGACATACTCCCTCCATCCCATAGTAGATGGGCATGTTACTAAAAATAATTGTTCCATATTACTTAATCACTATATAATTAATTAATATTTTTCTCATTTTACCCCTATAATTAATATGTCATTTTGAATGAGAATAATTCTCAATACTAGCTATATCTATACTCAATGTGTATTTTTATGTATATTTTTTCTAACTTATTTTTATATGTATTGATATGAACAAAGAATTAAATAGTAAAATTATTCAATCTATTAATGATTTCTTAATTATCGTGTAAATTTAAAAAATTGGTCATCTAGTATGGAACAAATTAAATGGTGTATCTTATATTTAAAACAATAAAATCGAAAAATTCCATTAATATTTTAAAGGAAAAACTACATAATTAGACATACTTAACTGTCATATATACATATTTTACCTATAGTTTAAAAATATTACTCATAATATCACTTTTTAATAATTATACCATATATTTTAAAAAGTTAAATTAGATACACAAATCTCTTAAATATGATATTGCATAATTATCTTAAAATTTGAACTCCTCAATTAAAGGTATATTAACAATTCAACCTCCCTCAATCTCCTATGCCAACCCCCACCCCCAATGTCCTCCACCATTTTTTCTCTTTTCCTTCATCCTCTCAACTCATAATTTTTTTCACAATATCTATCAAAAATGATTTTTGTTTCATTAGCAAATATATTTCTCTCTCATCAACCTCCCCCAATCTCCTCCGCCAACAATATCTCTCCCTCCCACCCCACATTAAAATTGTACGTTCTTGACACGCCATTAAATTAAAGCAGGCACTCATGTTGCAAACCATACTACTTGTAACTTATCTTAATTCTTTCTTTCCTCCATTTTTACTACCATCACCATTTTTATTTTTCTATTTAATTTTGGAGTGGGATGTGACAAACTCACTGTTAAAAGCTCGTGATTTTTTCAGAATAAAAATAAAAAACGATTCGATTCATCAACAATATATTTAGAGGTTTGTTACTATTCAACCATCATTCTTTTTATGTATCGGATGAGTGAGGCTATTTTCCTGCCTCCTTGTGCCCTAGTTCAGGATCTAGGGCTTGAGTACTAGCGATTGTATTGGCGTTTTTATGTCATGTATCTGAGCATGTTATTTTATGTATAAGAGATCTTTCTGTCGTGATGTAGTATCTTCTTTAGTGTATTTGAGACGATTCTGTCATGTATCTGGTCATACTTCAACATGATCGTTATAGATCACATTTTTATGAAATTACAGTGGTCACAAATTTTTTGATGGCACAGTTAGCGATAATGAAGACCCATAAAAGTCGAAACACACTGTAACACCCCGTATCCGAAACACACCAAAAATACAAATTTTGAGAAGTTGCAGGTGCAACCCATGGACTGTAGGTCAAACCACGGCCCGTGTTGGTGGTCCGTGGTTCACCACTGCAACCCCTCCCCAAACCCAGGTTAGAAAATCGGCTAAGTCTCGACTCACGGACAGACCCACGGTCCGTAGGTTAGACCACGGTCCGTGGTCTATGTCCGTGGATCGAAGCCCCCTTTACCCAGCCTCTGAAGCAAATGACGGCCAACCATCACGGATCGTCGTTAGATCCACAGTCCGTAGGTCTGACCGTAGGTGAGGGTCAGTAGCCAGTTCGAGAAAAAATGTTGATTTTGGTCAACTTCAAATGGTCATAACTCTTAGCACAAAAGTAATTATGTGTCCCATGACCTATGATATGATAGATAATTGAATTCTCTTTCCAATGCCACCGAGTTTGCTAAATTCTAACCTCCGAGTAAAATGTATGCTCATTTTAGTCAAGCCATGTCGGGCAGACTTGACCTACAACCTCAATCTATGAATTGTAGATTGACCTACGGCCTGTAGGTCCCGTCCGTCGATCACTCCGACAGCAGTTAAGTTAGAGGTCTTTTGGTCTTTTCCTATTTCGTTGGACCCATAAGCTACGTCATTTAGACCTTAAATTATGAGGTTTTAGTCAGTTTAAGCCTAGAAATATAACTAGAACTTACCTAAGTCAAATCATTAATCAAAACATAGAAAATTAGAAGCAAGAGAGGAGAAAAAGGTCAAGAACCCTAGTTCAAGAACGCAATAAGGTTCCATCAATTCCAACCCCAAAATCTAAAGATTTCTCTATGTAATTAGTCACCAGGTATGTGGGATTTCACTAGTGGGTTCCTTTCACCCATTAGGTCCCTAGTTTTCAGTCAGTTTCTTGATCCCCTTATTATGACTAGACCTAGAGTTTCTTAAATGTTAGAATTATTGGGTTCTTAGCTGTTAGAATGATCCAAATCAGATTAGTATGTTAATATTCAGTTTATTGCATGAATTCCAGAACCCTAGATATGTATTTCTTTAGTTCTTGAATTACACATTCTAGGTCAGATATTTCAGTTATTCAGTTATACATGCCTCAGTTATTAATGCATCAATATCAGTTACTTGTTGCATACTCAGTTTGCATGTCCAGTTTGAGCTATCCAGTAACTTACATAAATTCAGTCATAATGTGTAATCACTTAATCCATTGGGAGTAGCATAATACCGAGTTGTACTAGGGTATCCAAATAGTCCTAGAACTACTAGCCACGTGGGTTGTAAGTCCCCTCAGTGGGCATCATTTCAGTCATCATGCCAGCATGACTCGATACATCTAGCAGGGTATATTGGGTCCTCTCGATGGGGTATATACATCGGACTCCACATTTAGCTCATGTGGTTTTATTATCGATTATTAGTAGCTCCCACAGTTCAGTCAGATTCTATTGCATTGACCATTTATCAGTATATCCAGTATTCAGTTTCAGCATGTTATAAATTAGTCACTGCATTCAGTTATCTCAGCATTCAGTAACTATATCATGTTCAGATTATATCATTGCTTATTTGCTTTGTTCAGTTATATGTTATTTCAGTTGTATTATATCATGCATGCTCAATACCTTTCAAGTACTGACGCATACTCTGCGCTACATCTTCTCGTGATGTAGGTTCAGGTTTTCAGCATCTAGATCACGCTTAGATCGATTCCCGATCTCTAGTTCAGCAGAATTAGTGGTGAGTCCTCATTCTCTGAGGACAATAGTCATGAGGTTCTTTTCAATATTTTTAGTCCTTTAGTTTCAGTTTTGCTAGACTTAGTTGGGGCCTATCCCAGCATTTCTATTCAGTTAGAGGCTATTTTTAGACATAGATAGATTCAACTTAGTATTGAGTTAATATCTTCCTTGTATTAAACTCATCAGTTTTCATATATCTCAGTTATAGTATATGGGTATTTCCCATATTTTCATTTTGTTTATGATTATAGCTTTCGCACAGTTTCTATTATTCAGTTTATATTTAGTATGCTTATAATCATGCCAACAGTGTTAGCTTGGGATCACTTGTGGTCCTAGGTCTCGTGTCCGCATCTCGAGGGTAGCTCGGAGGGGTGACAAACTTGGTATCAGAGCACTAAGTTTAAGTATCCTATGATGTCTGAAAAGCCGCACTAGGTAGAGTCATTTTCATGGATGTGTAGTGCGCACCACAACTAATGAGAGGGAAGCTAGAAAGTTTCTTAGGAAAAATCTTCATTTTCTTGTTACTCTTATCGTGTGTAAGGTATGATCTAATTCTATTTTAACTCGATTCTACGTTTCAGTGATCATGTCTCCTAGTAGAGCTAACACTAGGAACGTGAATGCCAGGAACGCAAACGCAACTCCTCCAGTCCCTGATCAAGAAGTGTCGAATGCAGATTTCAGGAACGCCATTCAGATGTTGGCTCAGAGTGTGGCCAACCAGAACAATCAGCGGGCTCCCATTCTGGTAAATGCCAATGTTAGGTTAGCTGCAGCCAGGGTGCGAGACTTTGTTAGGATGAATCCGCCAGAGTTCTT
Source organism: Solanum verrucosum (assembly GCF_900185275.1). NCBI lineage: Eukaryota > Viridiplantae > Streptophyta > Magnoliopsida > Solanales > Solanaceae > Solanum > Solanum verrucosum. The sequence goes on from NW_026020215.1 coordinate 1,496,329, forward strand.
AGGATCGCAAGTTAGAGAAAATCCCCAAAACTTCATTGATGAGGTCAAGAAGATCTTTGAAGTGATGCAGGTAATTGGGAATGATCGGGTTGAGTTAGCATCTTACCAACTTAAGGATGTGGCTCATATCTGGTATACTCACTGGAAGGAGAACAGGGGTACATATGCAACTCCTATTACTTGGGATTGTTTCAGCGAAACCTTTCTGGACAGGTTTTTCCCCAGAGTAGAGAGAAGCAAGAGCCCAAGAATTTATAAACTTAAGGCAGGGTAACATGACGGTCCAAGAGTATGGGCTCAAGTTTAACCAACTCTCCAGGTATGCTCCTCACATGGTTGCTGACTCTAGGGATCAGATGAATAAGTTTCTTTATGGGGTGTCAAACTTAGTGAAAATAGAGTGCAGGAATGCTATGTTGTTGGGAGACATGAACATCTCTAGGCTCATGACTCATGCTCAGTAGGTTGAGGGTGATAAGCTTAGGGAACAGGCTAAGGAAACTAAGAAAGCAAGAACAGGTAACTACGACTATTCCCAATAGAAATCGGGTGGTGGAAATCACTCGCAGTTTCAGCAGAAGTCTTCGAATCCAGCCCCTTCATCAGCAAGTGTTCCATCCCCCAAGTTCCGTAATGATCAGATAGGTAGGGCGTCAGGCTCTAAGTCTCAAGGTAGTGTTTCAGGCACCAAAACTTACCTAACTTGCCCAAAATGTAGTAAGAACCATCCGGGCGAGTGCCTTGCAGGTAAGGAAGGATGTTTTGGGTGTGGTCAGTCTGGTCATAGATTGAAGGATTGTCCTTCTAGACAGGGTCAAGGAGGAAATAATGGTAGAGCTCAGTTTACAACTTCAGCAACACCAGCAGGTCGCCCGACTCAACAAGGTAACTCATCTGGTACAGGTGGCGGACAACGCCAAAACAGGCTCTATGCTCTTCAGGCTCGTCAAGATCAGGAAGATTCTCCTGATGTAGTCACTGGTACGTTACGAGTCTTTGATCTTGATGTTTATGCATTGTTAGATCCAGGGGCTACTTTGTCATTTGTAACTCCTTACATAGCAGTCCAATTCAGTGTTAGCCCAGAAACTCTTCAGAACCCTTCTTAGTCTCTACTCCAGTTATAGCTAGACGGGTATACAAAAATTGTCATGTCACAGTCTCTCAGAAAGTCACCTCAGCAAATCTTGTAGAGTTAGAAATGATAGACTTCGATGTCATTCTAGGCATGGATATGTAGCATTCCTGTTATGCCTCAGCCGACTGTAGAACTAATATTGTTTGTTTTCAGTTTCCAAAAAAACCAATCCTAGAATGGAAGGGTAGTAGCTTAGCGCCTATGGGTCGATTTATTTCTTACCTTAAGGCTAGAAAGATGATCTCTAGGGGGTATCTCTATCATCTAGTTCGGTTCAAGGATTCTAACTCTGAAGCCCCAACTCTTGAGTCAGTCTCTGTAGTCAATGAGTTTCCAAAAGTGTTTCCAGATGATCTTCTCGGAGTTCCTCCCGAAAGGAAAATCGACTTTGGAATTGATCTTCTTCCAGATACCCAGCCTATCTCTATTCCTCCTTATAGAATGGCTTCAGCTGAGCTTAAGGAATTGAAAAAGCAGTTGAAAGACCTTCTAGATAAGGGCTTCATCAGACCTAGTATTTCGCCATAGGGTGCACCAGTATTGTTCGTAAAAAAGAAAGATGGTTCTCTCATAATGTGCATTGACTATAGGCAGTTGAACAAAGTCACAATCAAGAATAAGTATCCCATCCCCAGATTGATGACTTGTTGACCAACTTCAGGGCGCTAGTCATTTCTCAAAGATAGAACTCAGATCAGGTTATCATCAGCTTAGAGTCACAGATAGTGACATTTCGAAGACAGCCTTCAGAACTCGGTATGGTCATGAAGAATTTGTAGTTATGTCATTTGGACTTACTAATACTCCTGCAGCTTGCATGGATTTGATGAACAGAGTGTTCAAGTAGTACTTGGACTTGTTTGTTATCGTCTTTATTGATGATATCCTCATTTACTCTATAAATGAGGAAGAACATGTGATTCATTTAAGAGTTGTTCTGTAAACTCTCAAAGATCGCCAATTATTTGCAAAATTTAGCAAGTGCGAGTTTTGGTTACAATCAGTTGCCTTCCTTGGGGATATTGTGTCTAGTGAAGGAATTTGAGTAGATTCCTAGAAGATAGAAGCAGCGAAACAATGGCCCAGACCTACTTCTACTACAAATATCATAAGTTTCTTGGGTCTAGCGGGCAATTACAGACGGTTCGTGGAAGGATTTTCATCCATAGCCTCACCATTGACTAGGTTGACTCAGAAGATGGTCAAGTTTCAATGGTCAGATGTTTGTGAGAAAAGCTTCGCAGAATTGAAAACTAGGTTGACTACAGATCCTGTCTTGACTCTACTCGAGGGTTCAGATGGTTATGTGATCTATTTTGATGCATCCAAGGTCGGCCTAGGTTGTGTGTTGATGCAGTGAGGTAAGGTTAAAACTTATGCTTTTACACAGCTTAAGGTACATGAGAAGAATTATCCGACTCATGACCTCGAGCTTGCATCAGTGGTGTTTGCACTCAAGATTTGGAAACACTACTTGTATGGTGTTCATGTAGATGTGTTTACAGACCATAAGAGCCTCCAGTATGTATTCACCCAGAAAAAGTTGAATCTTCGCCAGAGAAGGTGGCTTGAGTTTCTCAAAGATTATGATATGAGTGTGCATTACCATCCGGGTAAGGCGAATGTAGTAGCAGATGCTCTTAGCAGATTATTCATGGGTAGTGTAGCACATGTTGAGGAAGAAAGAAGAGAGCTAGCAAAGGATGTTCACAGACTTACTCGCCTAGGAGTTCGTCTTATGAGCATATTAGATGGTGGTGTAACGGTTCAAAATGGGGCAGAATATTCTTTGGTAGTGGAAGTTAAGGAAAAGCAAGACAGCGATCCGATATTACTTGAACTCAAGGGTGCAGTCCACCAACAGAGAGTTGAGGTTTTCTCCCAAGGGGGAGATGGTGTGCTTCGCTACCAGGGTCGATTATGTGTTCCTAATGTGGGCGAGTTGAAACAACATATTCTTGCAGAGGCCCATAATTCCATTTATTCTATTCATCCAAGTGCCACTAAGATGTACCGCGATTTGTGGGAAGTCTATTGGTGGAATGGTATGAAAAGAGATATAGCATATTTTATGGCTAAGTGCCCCAATTGCCAGCAAGTCAAGGTAGAACATCAGAAACCAGGAGGCATGATTCAAGAGATTGACATTCCTACTTGGAAGTGGGAAGTGATCAACATGGAATTCATCACAGGTTTACCTCATACTCGCAGACAACATGCCTCCATTTGGGTGATTGTTGATAGGGTTACTAAGTCTTCTCACTTTTTGGCAGTCAAGACTACAGATTTGGCGGAGGATTACGCCAAGCTTTACATTAATGAGATTGTGAGGTTGTATGGGGTTCCTTTGTCTATCATCTGAGATAGTGGTCCTCAGTTTACCTCTTATTTCTGAAAGTCATTTCAGAAGGGTCTTGGTACTCAGGTTAACCTTAGCACAACATTTCATCCACAGACGGATGGTCAGGTAGAGCATACCATTCAGACCTTAGAGGACATGTTGAGAGCTTATGTGATCAACTTCAAGGGTAGTTGGGATGATCACCTTCTTCTTATTGAGTTCGCCTACAACAATAGTTACCATTCCAACATTCAGATGGCCCCTTATGAGGCATTGTATGGGCGTAGATGTAGATCTCCAGTTGGTTGGTTTGAAGTAGGTGAAGCAGCATGCCTTGATAGGACCAGATTCAGTCCTTGATGCTATGGAGAAAGTGCAACTCATTAGAGATAGACTTAAGACTGCCCAGAGTCGCCAGAAGTCTTATGCAGATGTGAGAAGAAGGGAACTAAAGTTCCAAGTTGATGATTTGGTTTTCCTAAAAGTGTCACCTATGAAGGGAGTGTTGAGATTTGGCAAGAAAGGGAAGCTCAGTCCCAGATATGTAGGCCCTTACCGGATCTTGAAAAGGATTGGTAAAGTGGCTTATCAGTTAGAGTTGCCAGCAGATTTAGCAGCAGTGCATCCAGTCTTTCACATTTCACTTTTGAAGAAGTGTGTGGGTGATCTAGCATCCGTAGTGCCATTAGAGACTGTGGCTGTAAAATATAGTCTTTCTTATAAGGATGTACCAGTTGAGATTCTTGATCGTCAAGTTAGAAGGTTGAGAAACAAAAAAGTCATTTCAGTCAAGGTTTGGTGGAGGAGTCGGTCCATAGACGCAGCTACTTGGGAAGCAGAAGTGGCCATGAAAGCCAAGTGTCCTCACCTCTTTCCTTCCGATTCCACTCCAGTTTGACGTAATAGTTCCTCTTTAGTTTTTCAATCATTCGTGCGTAAATTCAGTCTTAGAATCATGTTTCCTCAGTTTGTACTTGCATTTTCAGCGTATTTATATGTTCTTGGAAATCAGTTCAGTCAGAAATTCAGTTCTTAGTGTTTAGTGGTAAGGATTGCAGCCCTCTCCTTCAATTGTAGCTAGTTTAGTCTTCATTCAAAGACGAATGGTCCCAAGGAGGAGATAATGTAACACCCCGTATTCTAAACAGACCAAAAATGCAGATTTTGAGAAGTTGCAGGTGCAACCCACAGTTGCCATCCACGGACCGTAGGTCAGACCACGGCCCGTGCTGGTGGTCCGTGGTTCACCACTGCAACCCCTCCCCAAACCCAGCTCAGAAAATCAGCTAAGTGTCGACCCACGGACAGACCCACGGTCCATAGGTCAGACCACAGTCCGTGGTCCGTGTCCGTTGATCGAGGCCCCCTTTACCCAACCTTTGATGCAAATGACGGCCAATCAGCACGGACCATCGTTCGATCCACGGTCCGTAGGTCTGACCGTAGGTGAGGGTCAACAACCAGTTAGAGGAAAATTGTTGATTTGGGTCAACTTCAAATGGTCATAACTCTTAGCACAAAAGTAATTATGTGTCCCATGACCTATGATATGATACATAATTGAATCCTCTATCAAACACCACTGAGTTTGCTAAAAGCTAACCTCTGAGTAAAATGTTATGCTCGTTTTAGTGAAGCCATGTTGGGCAAACTTGACCTACGACCTCAATCTACGGACCGTAGAATGACCTACGGCCCGTAGGTCCCGTCCGTCGATCACTCCGACAGTAGTTAAGTCAGGGGTGTTTTGGTCTTTTCCTATTTCGTTGGACCTCTAAGCTACATCGTTTAGACCTTAAATTATGAGGTTTTAGTCAGTTTAATCCTAGAAACATAACTAGAACTTACCTAAGCCAAATCATTAATCAAAACATAGAAAATTAGAAGCAAGAGAGGAGAAAAAGGTCAAGAACCCTAGTTCAAGAACGCAACAAGGTTCCATCAGTTCCAGCCCCGAAATCTAAAGATTTCTCCATGGAATTCGTCACCAGGTATGTGGGATTTCACTAGTGGGTTCCTTTCACCCATTAGGTCCCTAGTTTTTAGTCAGTTTCTTGATTCCCTTATTATTACTAGACCTAGGGTTTCTTGAATGTTAGAACTATTGGGTTCTTAGCTGTTAGAATGATCCAAATCATATTAGTATGTTAATATTCAGTTTATTGCATGAATTCCAGAACCCTAGATATGTATTTCTTTAGTTCTTGAATTACCCATGCTAGGTCAGATATTTCAGTTATTCAGTTATACATGCCTCAGCTATTAATGCATCAATATCAGTTATTGTTGCATACTCAGTTTGCATGTTCGATTTGAGCTATCCAGTAACTTACAGAAATTCAGTCATAATGTGTTAATCACTTAATCCATTGGGAGTAGCATAATACCGAGTTGGATTAGGGTTCAACGTACCCAAATAGTCCTAGAACTACTAGCCATGTAGGTTGTAAGTCCCCTCTATGGGCATCATTTCAGTGATCACGCCAGCATGCCTCTATACCTCTAGCGGGGTATATTGGGTCCTCTCGATGGGGCGTATACATATGACTCCACATTTAGCTCATGTGGTTTTATTATTGGTTATTAGTAGCTCCCACAGTTCAGTCGGATTCTATTGCATTGACCATTTATCAGTATATCCGGTATTCAGTTTCAACATGTTATAAATTGGTCACTGCATTCAGTTATCTCAACATTTAGTAACTATATCATGTTCAGATTATATCATTGTTTATTTGCTTTGTTAAGTTATATGGTATTTCAGTTGTATTTTATATTGCATGCTCAGTACCTTTCAAGTACTGGCGCATACTCTGCGCTACATCTTCTCGTGATGTAGGTTCAGGTTCTCTGCATCCAGATCACGCTTAGATCGATTTTGGATCTCCAGTTCAGCAGAATCAGTGGTGAGTCCTTGTTCTTCGAGGACAATAGTCATGAGGTTCTTTTCAGTATTTTTAGTCCTTTAGTTTCAGTTTTGCTAGACTTAACTGGGGCCTGTCCGAGCATTTCTATTCAGTTAGAGGCTATTTTCAGACATAGATAGATTCACCTTAGTATTAAGTTAATATCTTCATTGTATTAAACTCATCAATTTTCATGTATCTCAATTATAGTATATGGGTATTCCCCATCTTTTCATTTTGTTTATGATTATAGCTTCCGCACAGTTTATATTATTCAGTTTATATTTAGTTTGCTCATGATCATGCCAGCAGGGTTAGTTTGGGATCACTTGTGGTCCTAGGTCCCGTGTCTGCGTCTCGGGGGTAGCTCGGGTTATGCCACACACATTTATTGATTCAAATTCCATTGAAAAGATAATTGGATACATAATTCAAATACATAAACAAGTTTCAAATATATATCGGCTATATGCTACATTTAACTGGTACATAATTAATACATCTAAGTCACTAAGTATGTATCAGATACACGTATATAGTAGATACACCTAATGAAATGCATCTAATGAAATGAAATGCATGAATTAGATACATACTTCAAATACATTACTAAAAGGCACATATCCTGGTCAAGATAATTAATGATTTTGATTTATATAAGATTTTCAAAACAAGGTCCGTATTTTGTTCCAAAACAACAATATACTTTTATCAGATTATTCAACAAAGTAACAACCAACTAGAGTGCGAGAAACACGTTCTCTAAAGATGAAAATTGAAAATAAAAAATCTCAAAATTCAAAGAAATAAATTCAAATTTCTGAAAATAAAAGTTTTTCACTTTTTTTGTTGCTAAAAAATAAATGGAAGAAAATAAAATATTTATGAATTTTTTAGAAGTTGTTAGACTAGATATATTCAAAATCTGTTAATAAAGTGATTTCCTCCCTAAATCAAGCATTTTAGTTAGAATGCTTAATTAAACATTTATTTTGCTTTGTAAATTCCTCGGATACATATATCTGTTGAATTAAGATACATGTATCCAACCAACGAAATGTGATAGAGGAAGTAACATTCGAAACTATCCTGAATACTTATAATTAAAATCTAAACTACATAAATTGTTGTTTACCCAACCCAATGTAAAATCAATATATGATCAAACAAATTAATGAAGTGAGTGTATGTTATTGACTTTTCTTTGTGGATTAGTAATGTGAAAAACAGAATCCGAGCATGACGGAGTAACAAGATTGGGTATTCCAAATCCTGCGGAAAGTAGATCACATTCAGATTTACAAGTTGCACACAAAGCAAAGCATTAACACATGGGTACTTGTTGACAATAATGTGAAATCTCTTTTACTCTTTCTAATTTACTTTTTCATTTTTTCTCAATATCATATCTCACTAC